>NC_083228.1:131558095-131858095 GCF_032191835.1 Heteronotia binoei | reverse complement strand
CTCTTTAGCTTGGAGAAACGTCGACTGCGGGGTGACATGATAGAGGTTTACAAGATTATGCATGGGATGGAGAAAGTAGAGAAAGAAGTACTTTTCTCCGGGGTTTTCTCACAATACAAGAACTCGTGGGCATTCAATGAAATTGCTGAGCAGTCGGGTTAGAACGGATAAAAAGAGGTACTTCTTCACCCAAAGGGTGATTAACATGTGGAATTCACTGCCACAGGAGGTGGTGGTGGCTACAAGCATAGCCAGCTTTAAGAGGGGATTGGATAAAAATATGGAGCAGAGGTCCATCAGTGGCTATTAGCCACAGTATGTATGTGTGTGTGTGTGTGTGTATACATATATATATACATATATATATATATATGTATGCGTGTGTGTATTTGTGTGTGTATATACACACACACACACACACACATATATTGGCCACTGTGTGACACAGAGTGTTGGACTGGATGGGCCATTGGCCTGATCCAACATGGCTTCTCTTACGTTCTTATGATTTTTTTGTCATTCTGTTTTTCTATGTACATTATTCTTAAATCAATGAAGCTGCATTTTTCTCTTTAAAAAAACAAAAACAATACACAGCTCTGAAAACCAGAAGCATCCTTCACATTCGCCTAGGCGTGTTGTTTGTGAGCCAGGTTCTAGAAGCTGAACCCTCTTCAGGTGGGACCAGCTCAAGCTGACAGTTAACAAACCAAGTTTCTCTACGGTTTCTTAAAAGGCTCCCGAATGACAAGTCCTACCCTGGACTGATGCATGCAAGGCTGAGAGCTCCCGATGAATCAATGCAGTGGGGGATAAACTACTGGGAACTTCTCCCTGCCTCCAATATAAGACAATACTGCTGAGCTCTGGGGCCACAGTTGCCTCTTACGCTCAACAGTTTGACACCATAATGAAACTGACCAGATTGATGGAGTTCAAGGCCTGGGAAGTAGGAGCTGCTTGCGTACACTACTGTAACTAGAAAGGGGTAAAGCAGGGTGGGGAGCATGTTCTGCAGGCCTGAACCACGCCCTCCCCCCGCCCCGGCCAAATAATACATGTATTACTAAGATTTGTGCTGCAATAGAAAATCGTGCACGGAGTAGAGAGAGCTGAAAAAGAAAATACTGTATCCCTCACCCAAAATACTAGAACTCGAGGGCATCCAATGAAGCTGATGGGCAGGAGGTTCAGGTCGAAAAAAAAGAAATACTACTTTACACAGAGAGTGATTAAAATGTGGAATTTGCTGCCAGAGGAGAAAGTGATGGCTACAGGAATAGACAGTTTTCAAAGGGGATTAGACAGATTGATAGAGGATAGGTCTACCAGTAGCTACTAGCCATGATGACTGAGGGGAGCATTCACATTCCTTCCTTGGGGGTTTTTAAACAGAGGCTAGATGGCCATCTAATAGCAATGAAGATCCTGTGAATTTAAGGGGAGGACATAAGAACATAAGAGAAGCCATGTTGGATCAGGCTAATGGCTCATCCATTCCAACACTCTGTGTCACACAGTGGTAAAAAAAAACCAAGTGCCATCAGGAGGTCCACCAGTGGGGATAGAAACCATCCCACTGTGCTCCCCCCAAGCACCAAGAATACAGAGAATCACTGCCCTGGATAGAGAGTTCCAACAATACGCTGTGGCTAGAGGCCACTGATGGACCTCTGCTCCATATGCTTATCCAATCCTCTCTTGAAGCTGTGTAGCTGTCACTACCTCCTGTGGCAGTGAATTCTACATGTTAATCACCCTTTGGGTGAAGAAGTACTTCCTCTTATCAGTTCTAACCCGACTGCTCAGCAATTTCATTGAATGTCCATGAGTTCTCATATTGTGAGAAAGGGAGAAAAGTACTTCTTTCTCTACCTTTTCTATCCCATGCATAATCTTGTAAACCTCTATCATGTCACCTCGCAGACGACATTTCTCCAAGCTAAAGAGGTATTTGTGAGTTTCCTGCATTGTGCAAGGGGTTAGACTAGATGACCCTGGAGGTCCCTTCCAACTCTATGATTCTATTATTCATTCAGATAAACTAATCTTCTGAGTCTCAGAGCCAGAAGGCACAATCAGGGGAAGGCCTCAGCCTCTCTGTCCTGTTGTTGGTGCTCCAGAGGAACTGGTTGGCCACCGTGTGAGACAGGATGCTGGACTGGATGGACCATTGGTCTAATTCAGCAGGATTTTCCTTATGTTCTTATGGGGTTAGTAAGAGGAACTATGGCCATAACACCATATAAATCAACCATGGAGATGGGCAGGATGTGCATGGGATGAGACAGTAAGAGGCAGAACACATTCAGCACTCAAAATCCAAGTCTGCAATTTAACTCTTACTCTTCAAACCTGGACACCAGATGTGTGTGATTTTGGGCAAAAGTCTTTGTCCCTTCTTGCATACAAGGGATCAAAACTGGGGTGTTAACAAAAAAACAAAATATGTGCCTTTCCAAATTTCAGCTCTTCACTAGAAACACGAATGGTTCAAAATTGCCAAAAAGTAAGGACTTTTGCGCATACTGGTACATGCATACTGATAATCTGAGAATCTGCCCAGAAAGAGTAAACCAGTCTTAAGAAATACAGCATTTTAATAATATTTTTACCTTTCTGGATGCCCAAGGCTTTTTATCTCCATACTTTCTCCATCGGTTCCAGTAAACACCACACCAATCCTAAAAATTTGAAACAAAGGCCTTCAGCACAAAGAATAAATGCATCAAAAGTGGACACCTCTACAGCAGCTGTGACAGAAATAAGTACAAATTCTGAAAAAAACAGAGATCTCCTCTCACCCCAGCCAAAGTTAACATACTAAGACAAAATAGGAGTCCATTGCACCTTTAAGACCAACTTAGTTTTATTCAGAACATATGCTTTCGTGTGCTCTAAGCACACTTCATCAGACGAGGAATCCGGCACAGTGAGCAGAGCCACACACAGCTGGTAGGCAATCTGTACCATTTTACATTCTGAGCCACTGCCTACCAGCTATGTGCGGCTCTGCTCACTGTGCCGGATTCCTCGTCTGATGAAGTGTGCTTAGAGTGCATGAAAGCATGTTCTGAATAAAACTAAGTTGGTCTTAAAGGTGCAATCGACTCCTATTTTGTTCTACTACTTCAGACCATCACAGCTGCCTACTTGGATCTATCTACATGGAATGCAATACTAAGATTTGTGCTGCAATACTGCAGAGATCCTGTGGAGGGAGCCCTTGTAAGAGAAGATGCAGTCCACGAGGCACAGCTGCTACCCAACCTGTCCACTGGATCTCACTGCCAACTGCTTCTCTAGTGCTGATGAACCATCCGCCCACCCCATTAGCATTCCAATAGCATTGGGGGTTGAAAGTGCCATCTAGCTGAAGCTGACTTTTGAGACCCCGCCGGCTTTTCAGAACAAGAGACATTCAGAGGTGGTTTGCCACTATCTGCCTCCGGACTTCCTAGCCATTCTTCACTCCAAGCAGTAGCCACGACCAACCCTTCTTAGCTTCTGAGGGTCGCTGAGATCAGATTAGCCAGGGCCATCCAGGTCAGGGCCCAAAGGCCACATTGTAAGATTAAATCACAATGAAGGCAGAAAGAACACCCCAGGATCTTCCTGCACAACCATCTGCTTTCTCCCACCTCCCTAGAACCTCCCTAGGGTTTCAGGACAAGAGACATTCAGAGGTGGTTTTACTGTTCCCTTCCTCTCTGCACAGCAACCCTGGATTTCCTTGGTTGTCTCCCCCAGAGGTGGTCTGGCCATTCCCTGCCTCTGCACAGCAACCTGGACTTCCTTGGTGGTATCCCCTTTAAGTATTAACCAGGGCCAACCCTGCTTAGCTTCCAAGATCTGCCAAGATCAGGCTAACATGGTGCAATGATTGTAATGGTCCAATGACCATTAAATCAAGGAGAAAAGGACACCCTAGGACAGGGGTGTCAAACATGCAGCCTGGGGGCTTCTATCAGGCCCCTGAGCAACTGGCTCTTGTCTGCTTCCTTCTCCCTCTCTCTTGCTTCCTTCTGCATCTCAGCTTGCTTCGCAAGGCTTGCTCAATTGCACAGGAGCTGCACAGCAAAACCTCAATTTTCTCCATTGGTTGAGGCTCCTCCCCCTCCCGGTCCCCTGGGAAGCGAGGGAAAGAGCCAGAGCTTCCTTTGCCCAGTTCCCTGGATCCCATGGGAGAGATACAAAGAAAGCGTCTTTAAGACCAACAAGTGCTAATGTTTTATTTTAAGGGTTTTTTTAAAAAAAAATCTTTAGTCATGTTTGTCTGTGTCCTTTAAAAAGTTTATATCTCTGCTACCTAATCTTAAATAGGTACACACATGGCCTGGCCCAAAATGGGTCTCATTTATGTTAGATCCAGCCCTCATAACAAATGTGTTCGATACCCCCGTCACAGGATATTCTTGCACAGCCTTCTCCCACCTCCCTAGAACCTCCCCTTCTCCCATCTCCCCAGCACCCTTTGAAGACAAAGATACAAAGCTTCCCTCCCTCAGCCTGCATTGCCCTTCCTGCCCATGGATCAGTGCACAGATTCCTCACCTGCAGGCAGCTTCAACTAAAGCCTTCTCATCCGGGGAAGAGGCATAGTACTCCAGCTGAGAGGCTATGCTGTTGGTGTGCCAAGGATTGTCGCAAATGCCGTCAGCTTGGTCGTTATTAATCTGCACTGTATGACAGAGAGAAACAGCTTTCAGGAAGAGTTCCTCCTCTTGTGCCTGTTTTTTAAAGAAA
This sequence comes from Heteronotia binoei, assembly GCF_032191835.1. Classification (NCBI taxonomy): domain Eukaryota; kingdom Metazoa; phylum Chordata; class Lepidosauria; order Squamata; family Gekkonidae; genus Heteronotia; species Heteronotia binoei. Next base: position 131,853,349 of record NC_083228.1, on the reverse strand, counting down.
AAGTTAAAGGGAACTATTACAAAGATTAACAAAAATGGGTCAAGTAATTTTTTTTTTGGTTCTTTGTTTCATTGAAGAAACGTGCTGCTTCAAAAGGTGGATGTGCCCCTCTTTGAAGAGCGGGACAAAAAAACAACAACAGGGTAGGCAGTTTTCAAGCAAGCGTAAGGATGAGAGGGTTGCAGAGCTGGGAAAAGTAAAGAGGAGGCAAACCCAGATGATTAGGCAGTTGGGAGCACCTTCCCTTTGAAGAAAGGATGAAGAGTCTGGGACAGCGGTTTGGAAAAGACACTACACGGGGGATATGAGAGAGGTTTATCAAATTATGCCTGGTTTATAAAATTATGGGGAGAGTGGATAAAGAGAGATTATCCTCCCAAAATACTAGAACTCGAAGGCATCCAATGAAGCTAACAGGCAGTAGGTTCAGAGAGTGATTAAAATGTGGAATTCGCTGCCAGAGGATGTCGCAATGGCCAGATGAATTAACAGCTTTCAAAGAGGATTAGACAGATCCCTGGAGGATAGGTCTATCAGTGGCTACTAGCCATGGGGACTGAGGGTAACTTCTGCATTCAGAGGCGCCAATCCTCTGACTCCCAGAGCCAGGAGGCAAAACCAGGGGAAGGGTTTGGTCTCTATGCCCTGCTGTTGGCCATCCAGAGGAATTGATTGGCCCCTGTGTGAGACAGGATGCTGGACTAGATGGATCACTGGTCTGATCCAGCAGGGCTCTTCTGATGTTCTTATGATTCAAATTCTTATTGTACGTCTTACCAGGATTATGTGTTTGCTGTCAGATTTTCAAAAAAAAACCCCCTTCCAACTCTACATACTCTGTTATCCAGTCGCTGAAGCAGAAAATTGGTGCGGTTAATGCAAACTGAGCGCTACCAGCCCCCATAAAAATGTGCACCTTGGATGTTCACAAGGCAACTTTTAATAAAATCAGATGGTCATCAAGACACACACGCCTTATCAATTGCCTTCTTTTATTTACAGCCTGCTGTTCATACTGAAGACGGGTTTGTAACTTATTATTTTTGATGCCAAGTAGCAGCCAATTCAAGGTGACCTTGTTGGGCTTTCAAGGTGGTCTGTCATTTCCTGCCTCTGCATAGAGACCCTCTGTGACTCCCATTCGATTACTAACCAGGGCTGACCTTGTGTCGCTTTCCAAGTTCTAATGAGATTGGGCTAGCCTGGGCTACCCAGGTTAGGGCAAAGATGGATCACACAATGTAAAAACAATGCAATCAAAAAGCAGGAGAGCTCTAACAAGCGACGCAACGGGACAAGGATTACAAAAATTAGAAACAGCGCAAAAGTATCACGTGATTACAACAAGCAATGCAAAATCACTGAAGTCGAAGCCAATGCAGTAAGGGCAGCGTAATGCTTGCAGAGGCTGAAATCCTATGCTCGGTTTTAAAAAGGCGTGCTGAAATTAGGCAAAACTCACTGCTAGGCAAACATGGGACACACTTTAGCAACCCAAACACACACCTATTTGGGAATAAGCACCACTGGAATTTGGCAGAACGTGGCTTCTCAGTTTCCTACACAAGCTGGTTAGTTGTTGGTCCACAACCCACACAAGTTTCTCACTAATTATTTCACTGCCTCCTCTATTATACTTCTTAAAGACTTCCCAAACCACAATCACTTGAAGTACATTGCGTTGTTCGTATAAAAGGTTCCACAAACCTGCAGCTAATTATAGTAGGCAAGGGAGAGACAGACTTACCAGACCGGGTCTTATTCCATCTGGAATGTCCTCAATCAGCCCTTCTGGAACCAGCTTGCCATTGATCTCGTGGTACTTGACACCATTAATGGAACACTGCTGAAACTGCATCTCGTTTTCAGTTAATGTGCCTGTTTTGTCTGTAAACACGTACTCCACCTGGCAGCGAGAAGTTGAAAAATTTATGCAAGAGCCACGGTGATTTTAAACAGATTTCAAAAGCGCTGCAACTAAAAATGCTCCCCCCTGCCTTCCCCAGCAGAACGTTGCAATGGCCTGCCACAGGGCTTTTTTTGCAGCAGGAACTCCTTTGCATATTAGGCCACACACCCCTGATGTAGCCAATCCTCCAGGAGCTTACAGTAGGCCCTGTAAGCTCTTGGCAGAATGGCTACATCAGGGGTGTGTGGCCTAATACGCAAAGGAGTTCCTGCTACAAAAAAAGTTCTGACCTGCCAGTCACAGAGCTATACTTCAGTCCCAGGACACAGCAGCAACCATACTAAAGACTCCTGAGCCAAGTCACTCTCTGAAAGTTCTGTGGCAACACCGTGACGGAATCCTACAATTTCTTATGTTCTTATGGAGCAGAGGTCCATCAGTGGCTATTAGCCACAGTGTGTGTGTGTGTATATATATATATATATATATATATATATATATACACACACACACACATACATACACACGCATATATATTGGCCACTATGTGACACAGAGTGTTGGACTGGATGGGCCATTGGCCTGGTCCAACATGGCTTCTCTTATGTTCTTAGTTATGTTAAATAATAAAATGCTACATGCAGCTAACTCAGCTATGCCAGCACATTGGGCAACTGGCACATTATCGGGGTGAGGCAGTGATGCACCAACAGTTCCAGAGGGCAGCCGCGTTGGTCTGAAGTAGAAGAGCTGGGTATGAGTCCAGGAGCATCTTTAGAGACCAACAAGATCTCCCAGGTGTGAGCTTTTGAGAGCCAAAGCTCCCTTCTTGTATTTGAAGGGAGCTTTTGATTCTTGAAAGCTTGCCCCACTAGGCATGGGTGTTCTATGCTTCTATCTATGAAACCAAATAAACAAATTACGTCACCGGTGGCCAGGCGCACCATGAACCAAGTCAAAAAGTCAATTCTGAATAAAAGGTAGCATGAATTCAATGATGTGAAAGGCTGGAGTCAGTCACTTGTATCTGTTCAAGCGAACAGCCATAGGTTTGCTTGCTCTATTCGGCAGGTTGGCTGACTTAAGAGTATCACAGTAAGAAGCGGGTGGATCACTTTTGAAGCTTCGGAATTCAGAAATGGACAAGCACACATGAATTTGAATGGACTGTGAATTTTGACAGTATTTTGTACCTAATTTTGTATCTGATTGTTTGAGAGAATGGTATTTGGATTAAGAATAGTATAAAATATACAGAGATTTTGTTACAAGTTTTTTGTCTTATAGCTGTTTTACTTTAAGAGGTTGAATAGTATATACTGGTCATTTTTTCTCTTTCTAAACGATAACTCGTTAATATTCCACAGTCTTTTGTAGGTTTTTATTCAGCAGGTTAGCAAAACGGCCAAGTTTTAAGTTGCTGTCTCTTCTAGAAATTCTATGGAGTCTTCATTTGCCCCGCTAGAGCTTTAGCCTGGAGAGGGTGGCCAGGAAGCCTGCAGGAGGAAATCCTTTTAACACAGAGAAAAGTTCTGGTGGACCCCAACCATTACATTACTCACGTGTGCAGACTCGGTCATATAATTATGACTACGCAACTCCTTTTCTGTTAACAAGTATGGTGTGGTGGTTAAACGTCAGATTAGGATCCGGGAGACCCAGATTCAAACCCCCACTCCGCCATGGAAGCTTGTTGAGTGGCCTGGGGCCAATCACGCACATTCAACTTAGCCTGCCTCACAGGGCTGTTGTAAAGACAAGGAGGAGAGGAGAATGATGTAGGTCGCTTTGGGTCTCCACTGGGGAGAAAGGCAGGGGGGTATCAATGGAGTAAATAAAGCTTCTTGCAGGTAGGAACATAAGAGAAGCCAAGTTGGATCAGGCCAAGGGTCCATCCAGTCCAACACTCTGTGTCACACACTGGTCTGATGGGAAGTGCCATCAGGAGGTCCACCAGTGGGGCTAGAAGCCCTCCCATTGTGTCACCCTCCCCAAGCACCGAGTATACATAGCATCACTGCCCCAGACAGAGTTCCAACAATACGCTGTGGCTAATAGCCACTGATGGACCTCTGCTCCATATGCTTATCCAATCCCCTCTTGAAGCTGGCTATGCTTGTAGCTGCCACCACCTCCTGTGGCAGTGAATTCCACATGTAAATCACCCTTTGGGTGAAGAAGTACTTCTTTTTATCTGTTCCAACCCGACTGCTCAGCGATTTATTGAATGTCCACAAGTTCTCGTATTGTGAGAAAGGGAGAAAAGTATTGCAAAGCCTTCAAATCTCTGTTTCTCCCTGGTAGACATAAAAGGATTTGCGGCAATATGTTCACAGTGAGATTCTGGAGAATTTAAAAAGCTACCAATTAAAAGCCTTTTTTTTTAAGTGCTTTAAAAAAAGTATTACTTTATACCTGCCCCAGCTCTTCATTTAGGTCTGAGGTATTCACTTGGGCCTTCTGGGTTGTTTCTTCGTGGTAGAGGTCCAGATCCCAACCGATAAAGAAAGAGCCAAGAAACTTCTGCATCTCGACCGTCACATAAAGCGAAATGGGTATGATGAAGTTGTACAGGACCATGAAAGCGAGGAAATCTGAAATAAACGTCAAGATCTGACAGAGAGAGAGAAAGGAAGGGAAAGGACCTGGATTAGCACACCAGAAATTAAACTTGCTCATTTATAGACAACCGTTTCCACTGGGTAGCTCTGCTGGCCTGCAGGAGAAGAGCAAGATTTGAATCCAGCAGCATGTTAGAGACAAACAAGGTTCCTCCCAGGGTAGGAACTTTCAAGAGTCAGAGCTCCCTTTGTCCCTCCCTCTCTCCAGCCTTATCTGATGAACAGACTGTTAACTCAACAGCTTATACCAGAGGTGGCCAAACTGCTGCTCAGGAGCCACATGTGGCTCTTTCATACATACTGTGTGGCTCCTGAAGCCCCTACCACCCCATTGGTCAGCTTGGATAAGCCATTTCTCTCTTTAAATCACTTCTCCAAGCCAGCCAGCGGCTTGGAGAATGCATTTAAAGTTGCTTTCTTCTCCCCCCCATCTATTTGCCTTCCTTCCTTCCTGTCTCGTGGCTCTCAAACATCTGACGTTCATATCTTGTGGCTCTCAAACATCTGAAGTTCCTGTCTCGTGGCTCTCAAACATCTGACGTTCCTGTCTCGTGGCTCTCAAACATCTGACGTTCATATCTGGTGGCTCTCAAACATCTGACGTTCATATCTGGTGGCTCTCAAACATCTGACGTTCCTGTCTCGTGGCTCTCAAGCATCTGATGTTCCTGTCTTGTGGCTCTCAAACATCTGACGTTCCTGTCTTGTGGCTCTCAAGCATCTGACGTTCATATCTCGTGGCTCTCAAACATCTGACGTTCATATCTCGTGGCTCTCAAACATCTGACGTTCATATCTCGTGGCTCTCAAACATCTGACGTTCCCGTTTTGTGGCTCTCAAACATCTGACATTCCCGTTTCGTGGCTCTCAAACATCTGACGTTCCCGTTTCGTGGCTCTCAAACATCTGATGTTCCTGTCTCGTGGCTCTCAAACATCTGCTGTTTATTCTATGTGACTCCTGGCTTGTACCCTGGAAATCCTGTTCGTCTCTAAATCAGTATTGGGGGTACTCTGGGGAGGCTCGTGTGTCTTTCAGAGAAAGCAGACTGCAGACACAGGCCTAGAGGCATACTAGGCAACTATGGCAGCTTCTTCAACAGAGGCATGATAGGTTCCTGCCAACTGACAGCCAATGCCAGTGTGGTTGCAGTATTTGCCACCAGCTGAAGGTTCCTGCCATGTGGCAGTCACCACCAGCTTGGCTACAGTCTCTGGCACCAGCTGCCGTTTCTGAAGCATCTTCAAAGGCAGGCGCCACATGCAGTTTCACCTAGAAGCGACAGGGAGGAATGATGGTGGGTAACTTCCCCTCTCCCAAGAGAGGGCTGCAGCTAATTTAAAAAATGGCAATGTGGGGCAAAAAGCAGATCAAGAACCATCTCTAAGCTGCAAACCAGATCGTTCAAGAAAGACCTGACAAATCACTGCTCTGCCCCCCACCCCCTCAAAACACACACACCTGTGTGCTACAGGTTCCATCCTCCAGAGAAGAGGATGGACTCCTGCAAGAACTTGAGAGCCTTTTTCAGAAGTATGACGAGGAGGAAAGTGAGGGAGGGCAGCCCCGCAACATCTAGATTTGCAAATCTGAATGCCGTTTGAGCACAGTGCAAAAACCAGGAAAGGGTATTCTACGTGGAGGAGTGACAGAAAAAGCCCAATGTCTACCATTAAGAAGAGCCCTGTGGCGCAGAGTGTTAAAGCTGCAGTACTGCAGTCCTAAGCTCTGCTCACGACCCGAGTTCGATCCCGGCGGAAGCTGGTTTCAGGTAGCTGGCTTGAGGTTGACTCAGCCTTCCATCCTCCTGACGTCGGTAAAATGAGTACTTAGCTTGCTGGGGGGGAAGCGTAGATGACTGGGGAAGGCAATCACAAACCACCCTGTAAAAAGTCTGCTGTGAAAACATTGTGAAAGCAACATCACCCCAGAGTGAGAAATGACTGGTGCTTGCACAGGGGACCTTTCCTTTTCGTTTTCCTACCATTAAGCCACAGAACTTTTTTGCAAATGAAAATTGCCACCATCGCAGCTTTTTTTTAAAAGAAAAAAACACACTACCTTGCTGCTATTTCTTTCATGTTCAGTTTTCTGGTTATACCAGGGCTCGTCCCATCTTTCTTCAGACTGCCAGGCGTATTTCAATATTGTACTTAAGATGGCTTCAAAGAGGAGGATGATTAGATAGATGATCAAAAAGGAATTCATAGACCTGTCAGAGACAGAATATAGAGATGCCCGTATTAAAGGCGCTCCGTAAAAAGATTCCGTAGGCAAACAAGCGCATTTCCCCTAAGAAAGCAAACAACAGCCATCGCTAAAGACTAGTTAAGGTAGTTAAGAAAAGACTAGTTAAGACTAGTTAAGACAGTTAAGATTCTGTAGGCAAACAAGCACATTTCCCCTAAGAAAGCAAACAACAGCCATCGCTAAAGACTAGTTAAGGTACTTGGAGCTCAGCGTGAATAGAGAAACTCCAGTGTTGAACAACCAAGGCTTGTAACCAAATCTCCCACCAACCCCCATCCGCTTCTAGCTGTCCCCGGACTGCAGAACAGCTCTTTACAGGGACAGAACAAAGCTGCAGAGTCAGGAGAAGGAAGATCTTGGGCTTCTACAGCTGGTGGGAACGGAGGAGCTGACTCAACAGGAAAGAAAGAAAATAAGTGGTGGCTACAAGAAGACTGGGGACACTGACACCATCATTTCAAGTATAATATCACTCGGCTTTTTTTTTAGCAGGAACACACAGGAACGCAGCCCCAGTTAGTTTGGCATCATGGGGTGTGACCTAATATGCAAACAAGTCCCTGCTGTGTGAAATGACGGTGATGGCATGGGGTATGGCCTAATATGCAAATGAGTTCCCGCTGGGCTTTCTCTCTCCAAAAAGTCCTGATAGCAATATAGTGTACTACAGCTCAGATTTTAATACACACACACTTAAATTAGTATCCCACCTTTCTGTTCTTACAAGGGCTGCCAAAGCAGCTAGCAAAAAAGACTGAGTCCAGTAGTACTTTTAACCTACATATGCATCTTGGCTCTAACTAGCCCTTCCCAGCAACTAACCCCACTCCCCTGCCTATATGTACGGCTTCAGGAAATCTGTTTCAACGTATCTTCTTGAATTATAATTGTCATAATAAAACCTTACTCCCATTGCATCATACGGACACAGCCTGGAAAATCTACAAAAACTAATGAACTCCGGCCATGAAAGCCTTCGAAAACACACCGAACACACTTTGCAAAAAGATAAGATAGAAAGTATTACTAGAGCCAAAGGAGGAGGCCTGGTTATAAACACACCTCAAGCAATTCAACAGAAACTAAATGAAGGTTTTCCAAACAATATATTGAAGGCGAACACATTAGGAAAAGGCAAAGTTATGAAAATTCAGTTCTGTTCTCCAAAAGCTCAATAGAAAAAAGACAAAACACATTTCTTTTGTTTCAAGAAAATGGGTATCCTTCTTAGGCCAACTACCTCAAGTTTTGAAGTTCACCGCATAGACTTAGTGGATGCTTAATACATGACTGCAGTCTATAATTAAAATGCAATACTGCCCAACACGTACTTTTCCACTGCTGATCGTTTCTGTGATTTGCTCTTGTAATTTAATGCCATCTTGGTCTCCATTCCTGTGTACACCGCGACACCTACAAAAAAAAAAACCCCACACAAAAGCAAATTTTCAGCACTTGGGTGTAAAGAACGGGAGCTTTGAGAAAATGAGTAGAACAGTAAGAAAGCCTCTGATTTTCAGCAATATTCAGTTGTGACAATCTAAGGTTGAAACAGCATCTTCCCAGCTATATGAATTGGTTCTTAGTGCTAAGTCTGTGCTATAATCCAGCAGGCAGAAGGTAGCCAGGGAAATTCCTTTCAGATCACCTTAAACTCCATCAAATAATCTTCAGCTGCATTACTCTATAGTTGTTCAGAAAAATGGACATTTGTATCAATTCGCTGCAAAAGCTGCATCGACTCCTTCAGCCATTTTATATTAAAGCGGTGGCCTCCTTCACTAATGAAAAACTAAAAACTAACTAATGAAAAACCAGTAGAGGGTAACTGGTCACATTCCATGGGTGGCAGAACTATAACGAAGGTGGCTCATTCTATGTCCAGAATCCCCAGTCTTTCCTGCTGCCGCCACATTTATTATTTAATTTGTACTGTCTTTCCCCAATCCCCTGCAAACTAGGCACCCAAAGCAGCTTAGATCTTTCTCCTCTCCTCTGTTTTATTTTCACACCAACCTTGAGAGGTAGGTTAAGCTGAAAGAGTGTGACTGGCTGTCACAAGCAGGGGACCAGGGAGGGCCTTCTACTGGCTGCCACCACTCTGGTACGGGTCCGTCTGGGAGGGCCCAGAGCACCCACCTGATCTTTTTCTCAGAAAGCAACTTTTATCTGTGACTGAAAAGGGCGGGCAGACCCAGGAAGGATAACAACGATATTTTATTGTAAGCACTCAAGAACAAACAATTGTGATTTTTTTGTCCAATAGTGAACATGGAAAACATGGTACAAAGCAAAATAAAAAGCCCCGACACTACTAACCATACGTTCTCTTCCTCTAATTCCAGCTGTCTCACCACTCTTTGGATGAGGGAGCTCTCATGACTGCAGCCTTCCTCCAACCCAGCCTTTCCAGAGAGAATCCTCCTGACTGCAGCTTCTCCAAAGAGAACAACCCTCTCTCTCTGGCTGGGACTTTTATTTCTCTTCCCATATGCCCCCCAGAGAGTGCTGCGATCCGGCTCTAGAAATCTGCTTGTAATCCCCGGGCCAAAGGAGGCCCGGTTGAAGTCAACTAGGGACAGGGCCTTCTTAATCACAGCCCCTTGCTGGTGGAATCAGTTACCGGAAGAGGTCAGGGCCCTGCGGGACATTGGACAGTTCCGCAGGGCCTGTAAGACAGTCCTCTTCTGGTTGGCTTATAACTGACTGGCATTGAAATATTGAAATATTCTGATGGAAGACTATAAGATAGCACACTGAGACTGACTGATGTATTGATATATTAGTTGTTTTAATTATGTAAATTATTATTGTATTTTAATCCTTGAATTTTATTGTTAGAATTTTTATGTTGTGAGCCGCCCTGAGCCCGCTTTGGTGGGGTAGGGCGGGATATAAATCAAATAAAATGAATGAAATGAAATGACATTTCCTTTCTTCCAGGTCTCACCCTTCTGGTCTCCACTGGGCAATTTTTCCCTCCAAAACTGCTGCCCATCCAGTCAAAGGGACAGAATGGATCCTGGGAAATGTAGGCCCTGTAGCTACCCTGATACAGGCTTCTCTGGAGCCTGCAGCCTCACTAGGCCTAGGAGCATGACATTGGCCCAAGGTCACTCAGTGATCTTCCGTGGCATGAGTAGAGTTGAACATGGATCTCCCAGATACAATGCTCTTAACCACTACTCTAAGTTGCCTCTCCCAAGCATCACCAGGACGTTACAATATTGTGACACCTGATAACACAAGGCCCAAGAGGAGCTACAATGCAGCTTAACCAGTTTGGTGTAGTGGTTAAGTGTGCGGACTCTTATCTGGGAGAACTGGGTTTGATTCCCCACGCCTCCACCTACAGCTGCTGGCCTTGGGTCAGCCATAGCTCTCGCAGGGGTTGTCCTTGAAAGGGCAGCTGCTGTGAGAGCCTCCTCAGCCCCATCCACCTCACAGGGTGTCTGTTGTGGGGGGAGAAGATATAGGAGATTGTAAGCCACTCTTGAGTCTCTGATTCAGAGAGAAGGGCGGGGTACAAATCTGCAGTCTTCTTCTTCTTCTAAACGAGACCGCCAGAGTTCACAGGGCTATTTAGCCATGGTGGCTTGCCACTGTCAAGACCTTGTGCTGACCTAGGCTGTGATGGCCAAGTGAAGGAATGCACCAAGCCCAACCCCCAAGGAACCCACCTCCCCCAATCACCAAGGAACCCCCTCCACCCCCCATGACCAAGTTCCAAGAAGGATCAGGGCTCACAAACATAGGAACCTTCAAGCAAATACTTATTTGGCTACAAACCAAAGATTTCTTTAGTGTTTTTTAGTCTTGCTCCTCGAAGTAAGAGACTTTCAGGTCCAAGAGGTCTGGAAAGGGAAAAAAAGAGATCGTTTTCACAAACAGCAGAAGACGTAGCAGCAGATGTTCTCCTGAACTGCCTGGGCTGCCAGATGCTATCAGTTCCAAACAGACTGCTTTAATGAATTTGAACCAGCTGAAGGTAAGCGCCACAGAAATAAAGCTGGGTTCCTTCAAGGCCAAGAATACACGCATCATTTGCTGCAGTCCTTTTTTCATCTTTAGGAACTATCAAAATATTAAGTCAAGCGAGGAAGTTAACGTTCTTATTTCGCCTGGAAGTGCACAAAATAGAATCTGAAATGGGGAGTGGATCACCCTACCGATCAAAGTCAGATGCATGCAAGAGAACACACACACAGGTAAGGCACACACTTAAACAAAGCTGTCTTATACTGAATCAAACCACTGCTCCCCCAAGATCAGTATTGCAGATTCGGACTGGCAGGGGCACTTTCAGGGCCTCAGTCTTTCATATCACCTCCTGCTTAATCCTTTTAACTAGAGATGCTGGGAATTCAACCTGGGGCCTTCTGTATACCAAAATCCCTCTCAAATCAGCGTATTGCCTCATTTTGTGTTTTCCCTTGCACAATTTTTCAAACATTCTAGTATTATTTCAAGTTAATTCCTTCCACTTGGGGGGTATACCGAACTATTGCGGATTTCCCTTGACCTGCTGCTTTACAGTAAACACACACACAAACACCACTTGGAGAGCTGCCCCTGCAGTTCCCTCTGCCCCTTGCAAAGTGGATGTCTGCATGTGTTAAGATTACTGCTGTTTGGAAAGCCAAAAGCAAATCACCCAAACTGGTCCTTTAACACAGATACTCCAGGGTCACTCTGAACTACCACTCCTCCAGTGCTTGCTGGATCAGTATTTAAAGGCATCTTAAGAGTCTAGTGCAAAGGCAACCAGATGCTGGCTTCGGTCAATGAAGGCCTCCTCCCAAAGAAGCAGTGCTTCTCCTCCCACTTAAAGGCTTCTTCTTCTCTTTTTTTTGTTAGCTGTCCTTGCTTAGGAGAAGATATTGGATTTATATTCCGCCTTTCACTTGGATTTCAGTGTGGCTCACAATCTCCTTTACTTTCCTCCCCCACAACAGACACCCCGTGAGGTGTGTGGGGCTGAGAGAGCTCTCACAGAAGCTGCCCTTTCAAGGACAGCTCTGCGAGAGCTATGGCTGACCCAAGGCCATTCCAGTAGCTGCAGGTGGAGGAGTGGGGAATCAAACCCAGTTCTCCCAGATAAGAGTCTGCGCGCTTAACCACTACACCAAACTGGCTCTCTTACTTTCGTATCTGTTGCTAAACTAGAAGTTCTGGATTCTATCATTTTCACTGCTGCATTGTTTCGGTACTCCAACCGCTGCTGGTTTTGTGCACCCCTTTGCTTGGAGGAGTTTCCAGAAGGGAGCTTCTCTTGAAAAGGGTGAAACGTGATTCTCAAAGAATGGCAAAACCCACAAATGAGCCTAGTTCGGCAAGTCAGAGCGTTTCAAACTGGCAGCTGGTATCAAGGAACTTGGGTCGAATGGTCATTTCCATTTTTGGAAGCGGGAAAAGTTTCTTTTTGTTCTCCTCCCAGCTGCAGCTGGAAGTGCTCCCCCCAGGGGGCCCCAGAGGAACAGCATGAGGAGAGGCGAAGATGAAGATGATGATATTGGATTTATATCCCACCCTATATTCTGAATCTCAGAGTCTCAGAGCGGTCACCATCTCCTTTACTTCTCTCCCCCCCACAACAGACACCCAGATGGGGCTGAGAGAGCTCTTATAGCAGTTGCCCTTTCCAAAGACAACTCCTACGCAAGCGATGGCTGACCCCAGGCCATTCCAGCAGCTGCGAGTGGAGGAGTGGGGAAATCAAACCAGGTTCTCCCGGATAGGAGTCCGCACACTTAACCACGACACCAAACTGGGTGGGGGCCCTGACCTGAGCAGCGTGACCTCATCACATTTTGGAAACTAAATAGGGTCGGCTCTGGTCAGTACTTGGATGGGAGACTGCCAAGGCATACCAGGGTCATGATGCAGAGACAGGCGATGGCAAACCACCTCTGAATGTCTCTTGCCCCGAAAACCCTACAGGAGAGCCAAAAGTCAGCTGCAGCTTGGTGACAAAAAAAAAAAAAAGTGGATAAGGATCAGAGCAATGGTCCATCTGCTCCAGAGTTCTGTCTCATGTCGTAGCCAACCAGTTCCTCTGGACGGTCAACAGGGCATTGAGGCCGAGGCCTTCCCTGATGTCGCCTCCTGGCTCTGGGACTAAAACAAGGATTAGCGCCTCCGAATGCGATGGTGTCCCTCAGTCTCCAAGGCTAGCAGTCGCTGACAGACTTCTCCTCCTCCCTGAATCTATCGAATCCCCTTTTCAAGCTGTTTATTCCTGAGGCCATCACTGCATCCTCTGGCAGCGAATTCTATATTTTAACCACTTTCTGCGTAAAGTAGGATTTCCTTTAGTCCATCCCATCATGGACAGGGCCGTAGCCAGGATTTGCTGTTTGGAGGGCCGAGGAGTCACCTGATTTGGCAACCCAGGGTTCTTGGCACTGTAAGTTGCCTCGAGTTCCACAAGCTAACCCCCATTTGCCTGGGCAGTCACAGCAGCTCTGCTCCTCCCCCCCCCACCCCTTTCTTATGTGCCCCTCTCTCAGAAGAGACAGAGACCTCTTGACTCTCCCCCTCCCCCCATTTGTTCTGCAAGGTGCGTTAGGGAAGGGAAGAGAAAAAAGAGAAAAGACCGGCAGCAATGCTATTACTTTCTCAGAGTGGCGGTGAGTAAAAGGAACAGACTGGAGGGCCTCCAATGGAGGGGCCACATAGATGCAGGGGGCAGGGGTGTTGAAAGGATGGGCCTGGCCCCTCCCAGGCCTCACTGTAGCTATGAGCCTGGTTATGGACAACAAAGAAAGACAAAAGTTGCTCTTCTCCTTCCATCAGACTCTGCCCCGGGCCAAACCCAGAAAGAGCAGAACTCACAGCCTGGAGAGTTCTCTTCTCAATTTTAAACCATTTCTGCTACCATGTCATCGAATGAAACGCACAGAGATTAACACCATTCTGAGCAAAGTGGGAATTAAAGACGCTAAAGCGAAACGCAGAATGTTTTCTTCCCCAGCATATGGCAAGGAAGCTAGGAACCTCATACTTGTGTCTCACCAATGGCCAGTTTGCAAGGACTCTTGGAGAGGCTCACGACACAAAACGCAAAACAATTAAAATAATTACAGACAACGATCGGAAGCACAGCAAAACAAACTACATAGCTGAAACGCCAAACTGAAACTCCAACCTGGCAATCTAGACATCTTCCTAAGGAGCCAGGCCTTGGTCTGCCTCCTGAAACTGGCGAGGGAGGGGAGTCAGCCAGGCAGGTTTTTGGAAAAGGAGGAGCCCTGACAAGATGCTGCTGGCCCGGAAAAAGCCCAGTTTGTGCCCACTCACATTCCATCAGTTAGGGAAGCCTCAGGAGGGTTCCTTCTGGAACACCAGGACAGGAAGGTAGCTAGAGTTAGAATTTTTACAGTGTAGCTACTGTTGTGAAGGCTCCAAGGAGCGGAGAAAAAGGAAGTACTCCTTCACCCAAAGCATGATTAACACATGGAATTCACTGCCACAGGAGGTGGTGACGGCTGCCAGCATAGAAAGCTTCAAGAGGGGATTGAATAAATATATGGAGCAGAGATCCATCAGTGGCTATTAGCCACAGCATATTGATGGAACTCTCTGCAGTGATGCTCTGTATTCTTGGTGCTGGCGGGGGGGCAACAGTGGGAGGGCTTCTAGTGTCGTGGTCCCACTTGTGGACCTCCTGATGGCACCTGGTTTTTTGGCCACTGTGACACAGAGCATTACACCGGATGGGCCATTGGTCTGATCCAACATGGCTTCTCTTGTGTTCTTAAAATGGGCGAATTGAGGTATTTTGTGGAGTACTAAAAAACTCCTATGAAATGTTTTCTCTTTAGGAATGAGCAAGGTTTTTTTTGTAGCAGCAGCTCCTTTGCATATTAGGCCACACACCCCTGATGTAGCCAATCCTCCAAGAATTTACTATGCCTAATACGCAAAGGAGTTCCTGCTACAAAAAAAGCCCTGGGAAATGAGCGAAATGCTTTTTATCCAAGTATCTTCAGCCAGGGCTTCAACCGCATCAAGGCAGACCAGCAGACTGTGCTCGCTTTACCGGTTCACACACTGTTAACGGCCTATTCCGAGTACTGCTGTAAAACGCAAGCACCGCCTCATAGCACTGAGTGTTAAACTTACCGCACTACTTCCTCTATCTGTTGACTGATGGTTATTCTTCCGACAAATCTGTGGGAAGGAATGCATAGATCAAGAAGGTGTACTTTGGAAAATGAGGGTCATTACTCCAGGCAAAAAGGTCATGACACAGGAATGGAGTGCAACAGAAGGCAGAGCTCATCTGCAGACCACCTCTGATGCTTGGCCAGGACACAACGGTGCACGATTTCATTATTGTGCATCAAGGAACTGTTGAAGGTGACAAATCATTTGCCTCTCCAGAATATTACGCCAATGAGAGAATTTAAGATGATCTCGACAAAACTCACCAAGGGGAAAACAAAAGAAATGTATTGCTTTAAAAAAATATTAACCCAACAGATTCAATTCCTTGAAATGTCCTGCCTGAAATGCAGGTCTTGCTGCCACATCTGCCCACTATGAGTGACTGAGTGGTTCAATTCCACTTTTAGTCTCGGGACTGTGGCTCATTTGGCAGAGCCTCTGGCAGGCAGAAGGTCCCAGGTTCAATCCCCAGCGACTCCAGTTAAAAGGATCAGGTAGGAGATGATGTGAAAGACCTCACTCAGCCTGAGATCCTGGAGAGCCGGTCTCAGCAGACAATATTGGCTTTGATGGTCCAAGAGTCTGATTCAATATAAGGCAGATTCATGTGTACTAAATCAGACCAGTAGTCTATGATGGTTAATAGTACCCCCTATGACAGGTGGTAATTCTCCAGCGCTTTTGAAGAGCGGTCTTTCACCTCTCCTACTACCCGATTCTTTTGATTAAAGCCGGCAGGGACTGAACTTGGGCCCTCACCCAAAGCAGATGCTCTGCCACTGAATGAGTGTGAAGGAACAAGATTTTCACATTTCCAATACTTTTTATCCTGGCAAGCAATAAACAGCTATGTTTGCTTTTCCTCCCTCCAGAGCAACCCTCTAGTGCAGGGTTGGCCAAACCTGCCTAAAGTAAGAGCCATATAGAACAAATTTCAGATGTTTGAGAGCCACAAGACATGAATGTCAGTGTTTGAGAGCCACTAGAGGAAGGAAGGAAGGAAGAAAGAAAGGAAGGAAGGAAGGTAGGTAGGTAGCTGGAGAGGAGAGGTGGAAAGAAAGCAACCTTAAATGCATTCTCCAACCCACTGGCTGACTTGGCTTGGAGAAGTGATTTAAAGAGACAAGTGCCTTCTCCAAGCTGACCGATGGGGTAGTGGGGGCTTCAAGAGCCACACAATATGTGTGGAAGAGCCACATGTGGCTCCCGAGCCACAATCTGGCCACCCCTGCTTTCCAAGCTATTTTTCCTCTGAGGAGGGATTCTCAGATTGACCAATAAAAATTGATGAAAAGAAAAAAATGATGAAAAGAGATGAAAATTCTCAGATGAAAAACAGCTTAGAAGTTGATATTTGATTCTAGAGAAATCTCAGCACAGGGCAGTGTAAAAGCTACTGGGTGGTAAGGAAGATGACACATCAATCTACTCCATTTATTCACTTGGAGAGGGGTGGGGAGCTAAGTACTACTCTGCACAGCTGTAGAATGCTAAATTCAGTTCTAAAAGTGGCCAACAGACAAATGAAACACTTTGGGGTTTCCACGCTCAGTTTCACCAATTCCTTTGTGACAACAGGAAGTACCGTCTTAATCACCGACTTTTCCCCTTTAAGAATTCTTTGATCAAGGTTTAGTTTTAAGCAGCAAGATGTAAACCACCCCTTCTAAACAAGCTCATTTCAGGAGTGACTGCACTCGAAAGTAACCCAACCTGGAATAGCCATGAACAGGGCTTTTTTTGGTAGAAAAAGCCCAGCAGGAACTCATTTTCATATTAATCCACACCCTCTGACATCACCATTGTTTCACACAGTGCTTCTTTGTAGAAAAAGCCCAAAGGAACTCATTTGCACAGTAGGTCATACCCCCTAACACCAAGCCAGCCGGAACTGCATTCCTGTGCGTTCCTGCTCAAAAAAAACCCTGGCCCATAAACACTTTGCTTTCCAAATCCTCTTTAAAAGTCAAGCATAAATAAAACACACACATACCTGTAGAGATCTGCTTCTGGCTGCTGGCACTCTATAACAGCGTCAAGTTTGTCCAGGTTGGCAACTGACTGCAATACTGCCGTTTGGGAGACTGCAATGTGAGTCTGGAAAAGAGCATAAGAACAGCCCTGATGGATCAGACCAATAATCCATCTAGTCCAGTGTCTTGTCTCACACAGCGGCCAACCGGTTCCTCTGGAGGGCCAGCAGGTCACAGAAACTGAGACCTTCCCCTGACGTTGCCTCCCAGCACTGGGATTCAGAGGATGAACGTGAACATAGGAGGTTCCCTTCGCTCACCACGGTTAACAGCTAGCCATTGATAAGAGATATTCTCGTGAAAGACAAACAGAAAGATAGGCACACAAAAAATATTTTCCATTGGGCAAGGATGAGCAGAAATGTCTCAGCAGCGCATTTAATGTCGACACTGACCCAAAGCATCTGTTGCATCTGAAAATGTGACAAGGGCAGCTAGCTTCAAGTCCAGTAGTGCCTGAGAGACCAACCGAAGTTTCAAGGTATCATTTCCCAAGTCAATGCTCCCTTCATCAGACATGAGTAGAAATGGAGATCTGAGTCGTTTCATGCCGGTCAAACTCAGGAGGGGTGTTGCAAACAATGCTTATAAAGGATGTGAAGGTACTATGCATACTGTAACCAGCTTGCTTAGAACAGAGGGGAAATGCTTGTGGGGGGGCGGGAAAATTAGGATCTGCAGCGAGATAAGAATCCTATGTCCATCGTCAGCCAGTGAATGAAAGTCTGCTGTACTTTCACTCAGGAATAAAGAGTAAGGTTTCTGATTAAAGCAGAACCCCACTGATTACAGATTCAGGTGGGCAGCTGTGTTGGTCTGAAACAACAGAACAAAGTTTTAGTCCAGTGGTACCTTTAAGACCAATGAAGTTTAATTCTAGGTATCAGCTTTCATGTGCATGCATGCTTCTTCAGATACATTGAAACAGACTTCCTCAAGCTTTGCACATAGGCAGAAAGAAGGTCTGCCTATATATAAGGCTCGAGGAAGTCCGTTTCAATATATCTGAAGAGGTGCGCATGCCTTGAAGGTACCACTGATTAAAGTTACTAGGAACAGGCTGCCCAGGAGATAAACAGACCACAGCCTGAAGTCTACCACTTCCACAAAGCACCCAAAAGAGAAGTTTAATCCACGCCAAAGCTTTATATCCAATTACAGTGCTAATGCAGTCACTGTCCGACTAGTCCCTTGATTCCATAGTTAAAAGTTAATGAAGCAAAGGGAAAAAAGTTGGAAACATCTTGGGGCTAGCTGGAGAATATCTGGGCTGAACATCTGCTCCTCATCTAGAGTAGGTATTTAGTGTGGTCAGAGGCTTGGGACAAAGGGCTCGTGGGAGCCAACCCAGTGGATTTAGGATTGGCCAGAAATTGGAATTGTGTTTTTTTCTTTATTGATTGAATTGTTCCCCCTGGTTTTTGTAACCTGTTTTAAGTCCTCAGTAGGGAGGAAGGTAGGATATAAATATCTAGAGGAATAAATAAAGTCATGACAAAAGGTAAGGGGAAGGGCCAAGGCTCAGTGGTAGAGTCTCTGCTTGGCACGCAGAAGGTCCAGGGTTCAATCCCTGGCATCTCCAGCTGAAAAGGACCAAGCATAAGGTGACGTGGAAGGCCTCTGCTTGAGACCCAGCAAAGCCATTGGCCTGTCTGAGTAGACAACAGGGCTTTTTAGGGGAGGGACGGTGGCTCAGTGGTAGAGCGTCTGCTTGGTAAGCAGAAGGTCCCAGGTTCAATCCCCAGCATCTCCAACTAAAAAGGGTCCAGGCAAGTAGGCGTGAAAAACCTCAGCTTGAGACCCTGGGGAGCACTTGCCAGTCTGAGTAGACAATACTGACTTTGATGAACCAAGGGTCTGATTCAGTATAAGGCAGCTTCATATGTTACAGTACGGAGTTCGATATTCTATGTACAGCTCTGTGTATGCATGTGTGCTAAGTGTCATTAAACTGCTTCGGACTTAAGGCAACTGTAGGAATTAATGACCTCCAAAATGTCCTCTCGTTAACAGCCTAGCAGTTTTGCAGACTGAGGGGCTGTGGCTTCCTTGATAGAATCAATCTTTTCCTGCTGCCATCAACTTTTTTCTAGCATGACTGTCTTTCCCAGTGAATACGATAGCCTCAGTTTAGTCATTAGTCATTTAGTCCCTCTTCAAGGGAAGAGTTCAGGCTTGATGTGATCTAGAGCCCACTTGGCTCTAGTTCATATTGAAATATGCCATCCTTAAAGACGCAACATGAGCTGCTTCAGATGTGGCACTACCGAGTTCAGAAAAATATAAACGCGTGTACCAATTGCATTACCACATTCACGCGCCAAGTTTGTTCCCCTCCAATTAAGGAAGTTCCTGGGGGAAGAACCACAATTTGCTTCAAAGTATACTACTAATTCTGATGTTCTGAAGTACACCTGGAGAAGTTTCACGTGAAAGCACCCCCCCCCCCCCCACTTCCCAAGCGCCACTGAAGGAATTAATACCACTTTGCAACAGCTTCCCACCGTAGAAAATCTTTGGGGAAACAGCCTTTAAACCTCATTCCTCAATTCAATTTCAAAAGCAGCAATACAGCCAGGTTGACAAAACAAACCTTAAGATTCGTTTCTCCGTCCAAGCTTGCCGTTGTAACGTGACAAGAGCCATTCGCTCTGTCGGAGGACAGGAGCACGAGATCGGCGGGGAAAGTTTCATCTTTGGCTACTCTGACAATATCCCCTACCTGCGAAGACATACAAAACAATCTCATGCAAAGAAACCCCATTTTTAACCCCCCCCCGGTAGATCAAAACATTCAAAATAGCATCGCCGATGGATCAGCTTCACATTACACTGGGTCCTCTGGGAGTACTTTTGGGTGGAAGTGTTTTAAATAATACACACACAAATTGTATTGCCTTTTATTTTATTCCTGTTTCAATTGTTATTCCTAGTGTTTTTATAATGTTATCTGCCCTGTGCCATCTTTGGGATAGGGCGGACTGCAAATGATCTAAAATAAATAAATAAATAAACAAACATAAGAAAAAGATTGGAGTTATACCCGACTCATCACTACCCAAAGGAGTCTCAGAGCGGCTTACAATCTCCTTTCCCTTCCCCTCCCCATAACAAACATTTCACACTGAAGGGGAACCAGATGGGATGAGCGAAACCATTTCTCGCAACTGAGGCACCTACCCGAATGTTCTTTGATCTAGTTTTCACAAGGCCACCGCTGCGAACGACATAAACTGGAGCTCCGTTCACTTCATTGTCTGATTTATGCCGTAACCAGTCTTCATAACCCTGGGGAAGTGGGAAGGGAAGAATCAAAAAAGCTTGCAGAACTTTTAAAAAAAAAACTTTTTAAAAAATCCACTAAAGGAAATATAAAACACAAAGATACATAAATGCATTACCACCCCTCTCCTTTTGACAGCCATGGACACAGACATCCTTTTGTCAGCATAGGGCAATTATACTATTAATTCAGTCTATTGTATTGCTACTCTGACCTGGATAGCCAAGGCTGCCCTCTTTTTCTTACTTTATACCCCATCTTTCTCTTCAACAGGAACCCCAAAGTGCCTTACACCATCCTCTTCTCCTCAATTTTACCCTCACAACAATCCTGTGACTGGCCCAAATTCCTCTGGCAAGCTTCCAGGGTGGAGTGGACATTCAAACCTGGGTCTCCACCGCATCAGTTCTCCAAAAATTAAAAAAATAGCCAAACGTAATTGAAAACAGCACCGGGGTGGGATTCTAGCAGGAGCTCCTTTGCATATTAGGCCACACACCCCTGATGTAGCCAATCCTCCAAGAGTTTACAAAAAAAGAGCCTTGTAAGCTCTTGGAGGACTGGCTACATCAGGGGTGTGTGGCCTAACATGCAAAGGAGCTCCTGCGAGAATTCCACCCCTGAGCAGATGTATTTAGGGCAGTAATAACCAGTTCAGCAGGGCATGGGGAGAGAGAAGGTAACAGTGGCATGATGAGTAATCATGCTAAGCCGACATGGAGAAGAGCCATAGAAAGCTGGAAGAAATTGAGTCCACTGGAGCTCTCAGACAAAAAAAAGTTGGCAAAAGAGCTTCAAAGCAGCTCTGACATGTGTTCGCAGAGCTTTGACATATGATGCAGCTTTCTTCGGTCCATAAACCATTCCATCAAAACCTCCTTCTCCTACTGAACGGATCGCTCCTTTGGATAAGTGTGAAGGGGGGGTTGGGGGAGGCACTGATAATAAAAATAGACATCTAGAGCCTCAGCACGAACTTTGTATGTCAATCCATCACCATCCACTTAAAAATGTCACTCTGCGTCAACAAGCACATGGCAACTGGACAGACAAAATGTCCTGGCTATAACCCTGCGATGTTAAAGGCTTGTTTCCAGCTAGCAGTTCAAATCCATGGGGGGAGGGGGAGCAGTTATATTTCATGAATATATGAAAAGTTGTGACAGCAGCAGTAGAGAAGACCAGGACTTCCCTGTGTTCCTGTTCATGCCAGTTTGGAGAGTCAGTCTGTAGTGGTTAAAAGACTGTGGACTCTGGACCTGGGAGAACCAGATTTTATTCTCCACTCCTCCACATGCAGCCTGCTGGGTGACCTTAGGTCAAGTCACAACTTCTATCAGAGCTGTTCTCAAAAGAGCAGTTTTCTCAGAGCTCTCTCAGCCCCACCCACCTCACAGGGTGTCTGTTAGTGGAAGGGGAAGGAGATTGTAAGCCACTCTGAGACTACAAGCATAGGGTGAGTATAAATCCAATCTCCTCTTCTTCTTAGCACACTCTGTTACATCACAGCTTGAACTGGCAACCCATAAAACATTTCTAAAACAAAACTAGGTGACTCACTGGTCTGATTGGAAGTACACCTGCTGAACTGGAAACTCATGAACTAAAAGTCTGAACGTATTTATAGCTAACAGGAAACCCCTGACAGACTTTTTGCAGGAAAGAAGAAAAAGTGAATGGATGATTTAGGGGCTCGAAGACTAAGAAGGCAAGACATGAATTACAGATAAATGAGAGGCCTCTTTTCTTTTGTGGATCTACAGAGTGTCAATGGAGAATAAGGATACACCAGTCACAGAAATATATTTCCTCTTTTCCTTCTTTCTTTTCTAGAATTTTTCCTTAATTATTTTCCCTGTGTATTCTATTTTATATATTTTGATCAAAAGCTTAATAAGATTAATCAACTGCAAGTTTGTACCTCAAACTAAGACCCTCAGCTATGCATTTCCTTCCTAGTTTCTCCTTTTGCTATTCTGTAAGCACAAAAATTCTGTAAAGAAGTATTACAGCCAAAAATACATAGGGCTGCTGCTGAAAAGTGAGCAGGGCTCCATACCTTGTGTGGAGACAGCATATTATGCCATATAAATGAGAGGTAGTGAAAAGGTCTATGTGATGTTACAATACAGAGTAAGAGATAAGGATAACTAAGATAAGAAGGATAAGTGCGGAGTTCTACATCTGGGTAACAAAAATGAGCTACAGGCATACTGAATGGGGGATACGCTTCTGGGCAGCAGTGTGTGCGAACAAGATCTTGGGGTATGAGTGGACCGTAAATTAAATATGAGCAGCCAGTGTGATGCAGCAACAAAAAGAGGCTAATGCCATCTTGGGGCATACCAACAGAGGCATAACATCCAAATTGCAAGATGTTATAGTCCTGCTGTACATTGCGTTGGTCAGGCTGAACCTGGAGTATTGCGTCGTTCTGGAGACCTCACTTCAAGAAGGATGTGGAGAAAATGGAGCAGGGTGCAGAGGAGAGCGACGAAGATGATCAGGGGCCTGGAAACCATGCCCTAGGAGGAAAGGCTGAGGGACTTGGGAATGTTCAGTCTGGAGAAGAGGAGGTTGAGGGGGGCCATAAATGCTCTCTTGAAGTATTTGTAGGGCTGTCATTTAGAGGAGGGCAGGGAACTGTTCCTGTTGGCAGCAGAGGAGGGAACTTGAAATAATGGGTCTAAATTAAAGGCAAAAAGGTGGATATTAGGAAAAACTTTTTTTTACAGTAAAATTTGTTCAACAGTGGAAGAAGCTACTGAGGGAGGTGGTGAGCTCCCACTCACTGGCAGTCTTCAAGCAGCAGCTGGACAAACACTTGTCATGGATGTTCTAGGCCGATCCTGTATCATAGGTGTGTCAAATATGCAGCCCGGGGGCCAAATTAGACCCCTGGAGGATTCGTATTAGGCCCTTGAGCAACTTGCTGTCATCTGCTTCTTTCTCCCTCTTTCTTGCTTCCTTCTGCATAATAACTTGCTTTGCAAGGCTTGCTTAATTGCACAGGAGTTACAGAGCAAAACCTCTATTTTCTCCATTGGCTGAGGCTCCTCCCCTTGGGAAGGAAGGGTGGAGGCAGAGCTTGCTTTGCCAGGCTCTCTCAATCGCACCGCAGAGCTACGGAGCCAAGCCTCTCTTCCTTCTATTGGCTGAGGCTCTTCCCCCTCAGGAAGGGAGGAAAGAGCCAGAGCTTTTTGTCCCTGGATCCCATGGGAGAAATACAAAGAAAGCACCTTTAAGACTGAGTACTCATGTTTTACTTAAAAAAAAGAATCTTTAATTTTGTTTGTCTGTGTCCTTTATAAAGTTTATATCTCTGCTACCTAATCTTAAATAGGTACACACATGGCCCAGCCCAACATAGCTTGGCTCAATAAAGTCTCATTTATATCAGATTCAGCCGTCATAACAAATGAGTTTGATATCTCTGAGTATCAGATTCGATAGCCTGCACGGCCCCTTCCAATTCTGTGATTCTATGATTCTATCTTGTGCATGGAGGATTGTGGCAACAATGAAAATTTGACACAGGGATGTCATTTTCAGCGGCAGTTCTTACACCTCATGTATGAGCTTAGACCTTATGGAAACTTCCACTGACAGAAAGGATTTCCATCATTTTCTTGCATTCCCCCCCCCCCCATGCTCCTTGGGACCCCTAGAACAGCATGACAACGAAACCTGCTTTCCGTTGGTAGAAATGCTCTGCTAGATCCAACCGACCATGCAGTTCTGCCCCACAGAAATGTCTCTGCAATAAACCGCATCTCCTTACCTGCTTTATGGCAGTCACAGTGATTACAAAAAACAATGGCAATCCACTTGTCACAGGACTTGTGGGAGTATCTATCATAAGCTAGATGAGAAAGAAATGTGAAGACAGCATCAGACTAAGCCCAATTGGGGGGGGAAGACATCCTTAAAGACGTATACACCAAATGACAACAGCTTCATAGACATTGGGCATGGCATTCGCACACTGTAAGCATGATGGAGGAGCATATGACATCTTCAGGGAGGAGCCATGGCTCAGTGGTAGAGCCTCTGATTTGGATGCAGAAGGTCCCAGATTCAAGCCCCAACATCTCCAGTGGAAAGAATCAGGTAACAGGTGATGTGAAAGACCTCCCCACCTAACAACCTGGAGAGCTGCTGCCAATCTGAGTAGACAACACTGAACTCGACCAATGGTCTAGGTAGGACATTATAAGGCAGCTTCCTGCATCTCTCTGCACTGACCCAAATGTACTCTTTGTGGAGGGGATGGTACTTCATTCAGCTGAAGATCTAGGGATTTGCTCCCAAGATTTCCTCTCCCATGACAACGCAGAACAACCCAAGGAACTGTAAGGAAAAGGTTCTGTGCATAATGGAATTCCACCATGATAAAAGAGACCAAACCTCCACAGTGCTTACATGACATAACTTAATTCTGAACAGGGCATCTATTTCTATTTCTTGATTTGATTGGTTTCCCCTGTTGGCATTGTCATCTATAAAATAGAATAATATCTGCCATTTTTATGGGATAACATCTTGTCATGACGTGAGATGGCCAGGCTGGACAATATTGTGATGAAATGGAAATTTTCCTGAGTTGCCTGTTCATAAAATGTTTTTATTGTATTTTATTGTTTTATTATATGTTGTGCTTTTACCCTGAGCCCTACGGGGAATGAGCGGAATAGAAATATACTAAAATAACTAAATAAAATCTTTTCTGTCCACATCATGATGGTTTCTTTTGCAACCTGCCAGATTATTGCTGTGGCACTATGTGCAGCAGGACAACATTAACAAGCGCTACTCCTATTGCTTTCCAGGCTGCCAGAAAAAGAGCGCTGTCTTGCAGGATATGCTGCGTGTGTTCCGGAAAATCTCCAGGACAGACATTATCCTGAAATTCTAACATTAATCTGAGAGCCTGATTACCTTTAAGGAGGATTTAAAACATTCATTAGAAAGCCAGAAGAATAGCTTTTAGGCAAATTATCAGGGTGAAGACATCTAGTAGCCTGTTCCTGTAGCGCAATTTTGGATGAAACACCAGCAATCTGTGATCCAGCTGACATAACTGGAATCTCACTGATACAAGGAGCTTGGCTGTGCTATTTTGTATGAGGTCAGGTTGCCCTATTGGCAACTTTGCTACGGAATTGGTTTCAGCTTTGGTACAGGATTGGAATCACAACCACTGCTTACCCTCTGAAACCTTTCCCTTAGACCAGGCCAGTCCCCACCTGAGAGAGGGACTGTGGTTCAGTGGAAGAACCTCTGTTCAGCATGCAGGAGGCCTCAGGTTCAATTCCCGGCATCTCCAATTAAAAGGCAGCAGGTGATGTCAAAGACCTCTATCTGAGACCCCGGAGAGCTGCTGCCATTTGGAGATGACAATACTGGCTTTGATGAACCTATGGTCTGATTCAGTGTAAGTCAGCTTCATGCGCTGAGGGGGGGTGTTCACCTCCTCAGTGTTGCCGCTTGCCAAATTATGTTCAAAGATTTACAAAATATGTCAATGTGGGTGCAGGGGCTAGAAATGTAAATGAAACCAGAGAATCACTCCTAGGGACCAAAGTCCCAAGAGCTCAACAGCAGAATCTACACTTACAAGCAGCCAGAAGTAGCATGGTGTCAACACAATCCTGATCTTATTTACCTCTACCAAGAATGTACTGTGTAATTAAAAGTCCTGAGTTTATGCGGAGGATGAGAGAATAAAATTTAAACCACCAATCTGATGATTTCTTATCAGTTTTCCCCCACAATTTTCCAGGATCTGGGTGGGGTGGGGGAATTAAGTAATAATTAAGAAACATGAGAACAAACAACATGTGAGCTTGTGATGTGATAATGCTGAAACTAAGCAGGTTTAACCTTAAGTACAGCTTAATCCACGGTATTCCAATTTATTTCTCTTTTAGAATAGTGTATATAAGAGTAACGTTTTTTGTATTGACATACTCAAATAAGGGATATTGGCTGTTTTATCTCATTACATATACTAACTCCATCTCCCACTATAAAAAGAAAATCAGATGGACAGTAACACCTCTGGGAAAGACACGCTCCCAGTAACAGTTTCACCCATACTTGAATGCAATAGCGCAATTAACAGACTGCATTTATTGCCTTATAACATTCTTACCATCATTCTCCCATACTAATATGTTCCTGCTTTATTGGTTCTTTATTGGAGAGCCAGTTTGGTGTAGTGGTTAAGTGTGCGGACTCTTATCTGGGAGAACCGGGTTTGATTCCCCACTCCTCCACTTGCACTTGCTAGCATGGCCTTGGGTCCGCCATAGCTCTGGCAGAGGTTGTCCTTGAAAGGGCAGCTGCTGTGAGAGCCCTCTCCAGCCCCACCCACCTCACAGGGTGTCTGTTGTGGGGGAGGAAGGTAAAGGAGATTGTGAGCCGCTCTGAGACTCTTCGGAGTGGAGGGCGGGATATAAATCCAATATCTTCTTCTTCTTCTTCTTCTTTCAATTTGTTCATTTCACGATTTTGCCATTGGATTCTAACTTTGTACCACTTTGCATTCTTAACCACAGCTCTATGTAGCTCTGCTCACTGTACCCCATTCCATTGTTTGATGAAGCACGCATGCACACGAAAGCTGACATTTTGAATAAAACTTGGTTGGTCTTAAAGGTGCTGCTGGACTCCTACAGGTTTAATCTTGTAAACTGGCTAAGATGGGAGGAGACCGATCTGAAGATCACATGGGAGAACAGTGGGCCATGAGAAAGAAATACAATCAGGACACAATTTAATGAAAAAATAAACCCTATTACCATTCTACCAGTACCAATTCTAACCTTATCGGTAAGCGGAAGATACGCTGCATGCAGAAAGTCATTTGTGAATTTCATTTCCTAGCAGAAAGAAGGGTTCTGATGTACACCAGCTGGGACACTGGCAAACTGAAGCAAGGAAACACATCACAGCTAGCACATATCGGCATTGCTGTTAAGCACTGCTCAAATATTGACATCTGCACACCACTTTTCAGCAGGCCTGAGCTACGCAGTAGGAATCCCTTCCTACCAAGTTCTATTTATAGAGTAGGAAAGGCTTCAAAAGAACCCAGGAAGCTCACAGTGACAAGCTGAGTGGAAAGCCGGGCAAAATGACTCATCTGGTTCTTGATGGCATGACTGTACACTAACCTGCAGAGACAGGCAGAGTGGGTGCACCTCAAAAGGGAGGGGGGGAAGAAGGACTTTCAAGCACATCACTGAGAACCCAGTCTTCCAGGTGCAGTCAAAGATGTCATCATTACATATTAAAGAGAAATGGGGAAGAGAGTTTCCTTCTTTCTGAAATATTTTTAAGGCACTCTCCTATGTAAAAATCCCAGCACACCGGTCAGATGAAGGCACATGATATAGGGTGCAGCCAGTGGTTGGAAGGGATAGAAACATAGAGCTAGAAGTAAACAAAACCTCTCGAACCACCACTTTTGCAAAGGAAGGTTCAGGCAGGTCCAAATGGACCCCTAATGCCAGGTACCATCAGCACCAGCAACTTGCCCGAACAGCCATGCGGAAAAGACAAATTCCGAAAAGTGGGGAAACACTGAAAACTCTATGAATGTTTCATTCAAAGATTTTACTCACTCAAAGCGCTAAGAACTTTGCAGCATGGATTGGAGGGGCGAGGGGGGGGGAAGGGTAGGCCAATAATCTATGTCATTAGATAATCCCTGTGCAAACTGCTGACATACAAAACAGTCAAAGTGTATTTCTGCATGCAGTAGTCAGCAGAGTTCAGCTGAGATGCACAAAGCCAGAACTCTGGATCTGCTGTTTTTGGACCTGGGCCCTGTGGCCAAGCTTTCCACCACTTTTCAAAGGACTGTAGAACTAGACACTCTGTTACAGGGGAAGCAGCTTGCTACTCTGCTGGTGTATGAGAAAATCAGGAGAAGGAAGACCAGCTTTTGGTGGGGCGCGGGGGGGGGGGGATAGCAAAGTCTCAGAAGAGCAGGGCTTTTCTTTGTAGTAGGAACTCCTTTGCATATTAGGCCACACACCCCTGATGTAGCCAATCCTCCTGGAGCTTACAATACGCCCTTTACGAAGAGCCATGTAAGCTCTTGAAGGATTGGCTACATCAGGGGTGTGTGGCCTAATATGCAAAGGAGTACCTGCTACAAGAAACCCCTGCGGAAGAGGAGGCCAAATATAACAAAAACAAAGATCCATGTCACACACAGTGGCCTAGTTTAATTCTACCAACCTGCCTTTGGGACCCACTGCTCTTGCTAGCATACATAAGAGGCCGTACAATAGCAAGAGCAAGACTTTTTGCTACTCCCCAGCAAGGAATCCCAGCCACTCTCTTGCTACAGGTTACTTCTGCTTGGAGCACCAAGGGAATCTGGCTGGAGCCAGGCTGAAATCCACAGCCAAGGGCAAGTACTGTTTACAGAATTCAGTGGCTGCACCTAGTAATTCCTGCAGCTTTGCCTCTAGTTCAAGGATAATGTTCGGTGCAGGAAAACACACAGAACGTTCTTGCCCAGGAATGAAATGCTGAACTGTGTTCCAAACAGTGCAAAGCCAAATGGGACCAAAAATGAAAGAGATAATTTCAGATGGTGTCCATTTCTTAAAGAAGAAGACGACAACTGCAGATTTACACCCCGCCCTTCTCTCTGAATCAAAGACTCAGAGTGGCTTACAATCTCCTATATCTTCTCCCCCCACAACAGACACCCTGAAGTTGAGGTGGGGTTGAGAGGGCTCTCACAGCAGCTGTCCTTTCAAGGGCAAGTCCTGCAAGAGCTATGGCTAACCCAAGGCCATTTCAGCAGCTGCAAGTGGAGGAGTGGGGAATCAAACCACCACACTTAACCACCACACCAAACTGGCTACACTTAACCACCACACCAAACCCCTGCACCAAACTACACCAAGCACGGAGACCTTCAGATACAAAAACAAAACAGTTTGGGAGCAGTACTCCCACTAAGCTGTGGAGTCTTGTGAGCAACAATTCAACTTTGTGAGCTGCTGCATAAATTAGTTTGCTCTGGAGTCATCCTTCCTGAGCTAAGACAAAAATGTGTGAGCTGGAGGCTAAAAAACTGTGCGCTAACTCACACTAATTCAGCTTAGAGGGAACATTGGGAAGTGTTCAGAAGAGTTCCCAATTTCCAGACAGTGGCGTTAAGAGCTGTCACAGTTTAATCAGGCTGTCAGGAAAGAAAAACAAGGGCATGAGAAACAGCCCTCTCCTAGTTATCATATTGCCAAGTGGGGGGAACTGCCTAGATCCACAGTGGTCTCCTGCACGTTTGAGCAATGATACCACTTATTGACAGGACCTCCCCAACCAGAATACCAAAGCAAGCTAGGAAGATGCCCTCTCCTTCAACAGCGATGCTAATTCATGTCACTTCCCATTTATGTTCTGAAGCCCAAGCCTGACAACCTTCGTTTCTACAGCCACAAAGTTCTAGCCTGCATATTCGCATTCACTAGCTACCATATACAGTGTGTGTGAATTTTACAAAATGGAAAGGAGGTTTCTTTTAGCAATGAAAGTATTCTCTGAGCTGGGCTAAAACAGTACTTCAAACATAGTTAGAATGCTTTGCAATTCTTAAAATGGTAATAGGTTAGACACTTTGTGATTGAACCTGGGACCTTCTGCATGCCACACAGATGACTGGCCACTGACCCCGCAGCCCCTCCCATCCGGCTTAGCAAGAATCGAGCATGAAATTTATCTCCCCCTTCAACAATCCGAGGCCAACAATATTTACTGTCTCACATTCGCCAGTAATGGCTGCTTAGCAGACTCCCGGTTTTCTTTGTTTCCTATTGGGAATGGGCACCAAAGCCAATAGACCAAACCACAGTTTCCCAATACCATTACCGTAAGGAACACTGTTGCCATGTGAGGCAAACCAGCAACTGTTGCGCCCGCCCCCCCTTTCATTCTTGCTGCTACCACCCCAGGTTAAATTTAGTCCCTCTTGCTAGCGGAATCGACCGAGACTGACACCACCAGGGAGTTGGATCCAAGTGGGCAGCCGTGTTGGTCTGAAGCAGCAGAACAAAGTAGGAGTCAAGTCGCACCTTTAAGATCAACAAAGTTTTATTCAGAATGTAAGCTTTCGTATGCATGCATACTTCAGACGAGGGAATAGGTTTCAGTGGGCTGAAATACATGTAGCTGGTGGGTTAAGAGTGCAAACTGATACAAAGGATCAAATGGCAAAATGGTGTACTAAACTGGAAGACCATTTGGCCTGGATAGAAATAAAAGGTAATAAAAATTGCCTGTTAATTGCTGTTGCTAACAGTCTAGGTAAAACAAAAGGACATGTATTTCCTAGTTCTTGTCCACCTAATTTACTTTTTAACATTATTCTACATATTATAAACATCATTCTAGTTTGCCATTAGAAAAAAAAATACAAAGAATGAAAATGCGTTAAGTCTGTGTAATACGATAAACAGCCAATATCGCTTATTTGAGTATGTCAATACAAAAAATTATTCTGATATCACTTTCAGCATGCCAAGTATCCAGGTGGGTAAGGAAATATGCAGACTGTCTTAATTAAACAACGTTGTTTCTACAAGACACACAATATTAGGTGCGCTAAGCAAAACAAACAAAAGAAAAGATACTAGGTAGGTGCTTACAATCCATGGCATATCTGGTCTTGGTTAGCTGACTGATGCCCCCCCTCTGCTCATCTGCTAACATCTGCTAACGCCTCTAGCATCATTACCTTTTCATCCAGCCAAGACACGCCCAAAAGGACCGACTCACAGCTCACTCTAACAAACTGTTCGCCTTTTCAGACCCCGCCCCTGCCATTGTGGACAACTGGGGCCTTAGCCAATCTGGGTGCCAGGTCCTAGGGCTCAAGCACGACCCCTCCAATCAAGAGCTGTTAAAACATCAAAAAGCTAGGGCATTTTCCCTGCTGGTTGTAAAGGATGCTCTCTATCCAGAGGAGCACCCTTCCCCAGTCAGAGATGCCAGTGTGACCTTCCACCACCATAACTGTCACAGCATCTCTTGCCCTGTTACTTATCCACTGGAAAAGGAAAGGAAAGGTCCCCTGTGCAAGCACCAGTCGTTTTCGACTCTGGGGTGACGTCGCATCACGACGTTTTCACAGCAGACTTTTTTACGGGGTGGTTTGCCTTCCCCAGTCCACAACAATTACATTAAAAGAAACGAAGGCCCCAACACATTAGATTACCTCCCATGTTGCTGTCCCCATGTTTCAATTAAAAATTCTTAAGAGTTACCAGAATTTGTCCAACTTACCTGAACCAAAAATATAATAAGAAAATAAAAGTTGGCTATCCTTCTGAACTGTTCAAATAGATTTTTGGGAACGAAATTCCACACGGTATACTGCAAGAGGTTAAAAAAAGGAGAGAGAAGTTAGTTGCAAGGTAAATTTCATGGTACAGGTTGCATGAAGATGCCACAAATCTGCTAACATAAATATAACTATTCATCTGGTGTACACATTAAAAAACAAACTTCCTGTCTCAACAGCACTTGCATATTATGAGCCCCACTGGGGCTATTACTAACATTCATACCCTGGGTGGCAGAATCTGGGCTTGAGTGAGCCTGGGCCTCTTCTGTTTTAGGCTATGTAAGGACTTGCTACAGCTAACTGCTGCTTTGGTTCTGTACTCCCATAAGCCTTTGTTCTTTAGTTGGCAGCCGAGGCGTCAAAACTAAAGCCTTGCCTTGTAGATGTACTTTTGCCCAAATTCATGCTTGACATTCCACAGCTTTCCAACCACCAGGCTCCAAAGCCTAAACATACCTATGTCTTTCTGACATCGCACTTAATAAAATATATCTGGGCAAAAGTTCGTACTAGCAAAAGTGCATCTTATCAGCTTAGGATGGGTTGGTATTTGGCAAGTCTGGTGCATTTTTAATTGACTCCTCCCTTGATTCCTGTTGGCTGAAAAGAGTACAAAAAGGATGGCTTGGGCTTTGTGTGAGGCTATCTGGCCAACACCCCACCTAGGCTTGAGTGGTATCTTGGTCCACAGTTCAGAAATATTCCTCTTTCTTTCTGAAGTGTACACTACATCAGGTATTGGGGTTTTCTGTATGTTACAGGGTACTGCTACTGAGAGTTACTTGTGTATGGTTTTAGAATTAAATACTTTTTAGCTAAAGGCAACTATTCTCTCTGTGTTTCTTTTCCTCCAGAGAGCTGAGTTCCCTAGCCAGACTCCATCTACCCATAGAAAAACAACCTAATAGGGTTGGGGATCTCAGGCAGAGGCCTGGACCCCTAAAATTCCCCTACACTCTTGCCTATTCCCATTAACCACTCACTTATGACATCTAATGCACCAGAGGCAGGATATAAATCAACGGAAATAAAATATATGTAATGTTCAACCTCCAGTATGCTTATGCACACCCTGACCTAGATAGCCCATGCTAGACCGATCTGGTCAGATCTCGGAAGTTAAGCAGGGTCAGCCATTGTTAATACTTGGATGGGAGTCCACCAAAAACATCAGCTGAGTTGCTATGCAGAAGCAGGCAATGGCAAACCACCTCTGAACATCTCTTGCCTTGAAAACTCCATGGGGTGCCATGGGTGTGACGTGACAGCAAAAGAAAAAGCACATGCACAGCGCCAAACAACTTCTCTTTCAAGCAAGAGTCAGTGCGGTAATAGATATGGCAACTTGGTGAAAACTGCCAGTACTGAGGATTTCAGCTTAATGGAGGAACTTCAAACAGAAATCATAGAAAGTCTGTAGTTAAGCCACCTGATTTTAAATTGTTACATTTTAAAGCAGTGTTAATTGCTGTGTGGGCCATGAGATTGTTATAACAGTGAGTTCCAAGAGCCCATTAACTATGTATAATAGGAATACACACAACTACCTGCAACCCTCTTGATATTGACAGTTGCCATATTGTATGGACAGAGCAATGTGTGTCTTTTCCACGTGCATAAAAATGTTCATAATATAATTGAAAGACCGATGACTGAAAACTACACAGCTAGCATATGGACCTTATGATCTGCTGGTGCTGAGCTATAACAACATTCGTAGGTGATTTCACTGAGGAACAAAGCTCACAAAAGTTGATGTAGCTGCAATTCGTATCATCTTTGTAAAAAGCTATATGTAAGACTAGTATTGCAGATGACACCCAGCTCTATGACACCCAGCTCTATCTACTAATGGACGGCTGGCCCGACTCCGCCCCAGGGAATCTCAACCGTGCTTTACAGGCTGTTGCGACATGGCTTAGGCTGAGTGGGCTGAAGCTGAATCCAGCGAAGACAGAGGTCCTTTGTGTGGGTCACGGCGCCCTGAGAAGGGAAATAGCTCTCCCGGCCTTCGATGGCGTGCCATTGAAAGCAGCGCGCCAGGTAAAGAGCCTGGGTGTTTTACTGGAGCCTTCATTATTGATGGGAGGCCCAGATAGCAGCCACTGCCAAGTCAGCATTCTTCCATCTGAAGCGGGCGAGGCAGCTGGCCCCTTTCCTTGAGCGCCGGGACCTCGCAACAGTGATCCATGCAACGGTCGCCTCAAGATTGGACTACTGTAACGCCCTCTACTTGGGGCTACCTCTGTGCCGGACTCAGAAACTGCAGCTAGTGCAGAACGCAGCGGCCAGGCTGTTGTTGGGACTCCCGAAATGGGAACATATACAGCCGGGGCTGCGTGAACTGCACTGGCTGCCGATCATATACCGGGTCCAGTACAAAGTGTTGGTCATTACCTTTAAAGCCTTATATGGCCGAGGACCCGCCTACCTGAGGGACCGTCTTTCCCCATATGAACCCCAGAGAGCACTGAGGTCAACCGGGAAAAATCTAATGACTATCCCTGGGCCGAGAGAGATTAGATATCAAAAGACCAGAGCACGGGCCTTCTCAATAGCGGCCGCCGCCCTTTGGAACCAACTCCCTGAGGAGGTGCGGGCCCTGCGGAACCTTGACCAGTTCCGCAGGGCCTGCAAGACCTCCCTTTTTAGACTTGCACATTCGGACTGCTAGAGAGGACCGTAAATCAAGGATCTGCCAAATGCGGTTTAAAGATCTATACCGCACTGCTGGTACTAGTAGAACTAGCGTCAATTTCCATCAGTACTGGCAGATGAAGTTATTAACTGTATCAATTGTATTGACTGGTTTTTAAAATTGTTAAGTTTAATGTCTTATAATGTTTTATATTGTTAAATGTAACTGTTTTGATTATTATTGTATGTTTTTATGAAATGTTGTTAGCCGCCCTGAGCCTGCCGAGGTGGGGAGGGCGGGATAAAAATAAAATATTATTATTATTATTATTATTGTAGGGATGCTCCTAATTCGGAGTTTTCAGGAATTATTAGGTTATTTAGCGTTGGCCAGACCTCAAGTCAAAACGTAGGGGAGGAGCTGTGGCTTAGTGGTAGAGCCTCTACTTGCCACGCAGAAGGTCCCAGGTTCAATCCCTGGCATCTCCAGTTAAACGACTAGGTAGCAGGCGACGTGAAAGACCTCAGGCTGAGATCCTGGAGAGCCACTGCCAGTCTGAGTAGAGAATACTGACTTTGATGGACCAACAGTCTCGTTCAGTATAAGGCCGTTTCGCAGGAATGCTCCACAAAGCAATCACACAAGTAAATCAGGGTTCCCTTACCTTAGAGGAGATGATTCTGTTATCTGCAAACTTCTGAGGAACATAATGACCATGCTGGGGAAAACGATTTGCTATATAAATAGTTCGGGTATCACTTTGATGTGGTGGGTCAAAACCCTGCAAGAAAGAGACAATGATGTAATGAGGCCTTGCCTTCTGCACAGAAATCATAATTGGAAATAATTTCTACATCATTTAGCAGGCACACTGCTTTCTAAATCTTACTTTGAGCTCATGGGAAATTAGACCAAAGAATCCTGATTAATGCCCAACGGCAGCCAATGAATTTCACCACTGAGCACAAATGTGAACCCAAGCTTTACATCTGACCTGAGTTCTTTTCCTTAGACTACAAAGGTCACTTGCTTTTTTAATAATTCCTAAATCCTCCTCTCATGTTAATTGCCAAATGGTTATAACAAAGCAGCAGACTAGAAAGCAGAATATATCCACCACTCGTGCCTAAATTGCTCCTTGGGTTAATTTAAATACAAGGATGAATTGTATTCTTTTAGCCTCTGTGTTCTAATAATTTTGGACTACAGCAGCATAACTGCATCCGTGTGTGTGCCAGAAGATACCCAAGTAGAAAAAGAAAGCAACACCTGCAGGGAAAATCTACTGCTTCGCAACCACAGCACAGATGAAGCAAAAGATACAGGAACTAAGGTTATGGGGCAGGAAGGAGGATGTGGTGAATAGTAGTGGAAATGAAGACTCAAAGACAGAAGTTTGAATTCTGTAATCTTGAAAGAAACAGTTGTGGTCATTACTGTTTTAGCACAGAATATGAATGAGGCGTCAGAAACTGTGGATATCATACTTTTATCTAGATTCCCACCTTATCAAGTACTGCTCTACCCCACCCTTCCTCCACAGGGACGCATACATGGTTTTTCCAGGATCAAGGAAGCATGTATGGTTCTTCTTCTCCATGCCACAGTCTGCAATTGCCAAGTTTCCCCTCCTACACTTACCAAAAACCCTACAATTTCTAACAAAAAAAAGATTACAAAAGGGGAAAGGAAGCCAGCAAGGTGAGAAGGCCCCCCCTATGCTTATTCCAGATGTCACTGCCCTTGTGCAGCAGCCCACACACACTTTCCTCCCTCCTCCTGAGCAGAGAGGAACAAACTGCAGATGCTTGGCTTGCCAAGTGACACTGCAAAGTGACACGATGGCAAAGTTAGCTACTGGTCAAAGATGTGAGGACACCAACACACCTGGAACAACACACCATGGGGCTTAGTTCAGACAATGGGCAAATCAAAGGAAACCTGCTCACAGGAAACTCATTTGCACATTAGGCCACACCCCCTGACATCACCACTGTTTCACACATGGCTTTTTTGTAGAAAAAGCCCAGCAGGAACTCATTAGGCCACACCCCCCGGACACCAAGCAGCTAGAGCTGCATTCTGGCTCAAAAAAAGCCCTGCTGTTCACCTAGCTGCTCAATAATCGGGAAAGGTGTTGTAACTTTAAAATGCCCTCATGAACAGGTCTGATACTTCTGCCAACTACAAACACAATGTAATTTCACGTGCACAGTGGAGCCTTTGGAACTCTGACATAGTGCACTGGCACAGCCATAAAATGGCTGCCACAGAAGGCAGAGCTAGCCACAAAAGGCTACTGCAGCTTACCTTATGAACATATGAAGCTGCCTTCTACTGAATCAGACCCTTGGTCCATCGAAGTCAGTATTGTCTTCTCAGACTGGCAGCGGCTCTCCAGGGTCTCATGCTGAGGTTTTTCACACCTCTTTGCCTGGACCCTTTTTAGTTGGAGATGCCGGGGATTGAACCTGGGACCTTCTGCTTACCAAGCAGATGCTCTACCACTGAGCCACCGTCCCTCCCCAAATAACATGAAGGAAAGGAGAACATAAGCCTTTTCTGAGACCCCACTGGGGGGAAAAGCCAAGCAGAAAGAAAGCAAGGAAATAAAACCCGCAGCACTGAGAACTCAGTCACTGGAAGCTTTGTACACAGGCTGCTCAGGCTCCATGATGGATACTCCATCTAATCAAGGGAGAAAAAACCAGTATCTAGATCTTACTTAATGCAGACTTTTAAAGGAAGTGATCAGATAGAAAATGAGGGTTGCCGTGCTGCTTACGGCATACTAAAGATACCCTCTGGGCACAGCTCTGCATAAGAACTGCAGCGTTTAATATTTCTGCTTCCAAGCCATAAAGGAAATTAGAACCTTTCCAGCTCCCTTAGCAAAGGAGTTTCAGTATGCAAATGCTGCCCACTGAAGGCACATAAATCCTCTCCTAAGTCCCGAGTTCTATTACTGTATCCATAAAGAAAAATGCTAAGAGCCAAGCAAACAAGGCACTAACCCAAAATCCAAGACAGCTCTCTTATTGAATAGCTGCATTTCAAAAGCATCAGAAAGTTTGGGGGATCTGATGAGAGGGGAAATGTGGCAATCCCTTTTTCAGCAAAAAGAAAAAAGTGCCCTTTGCTTGCTAAATATCTCCACCCACCCACCCTCACCTTCAATTTTTATTTGTTAGTGGAAGAGAATTTTTACATAAAACAGAGCTAAGCGGCAATTATGTCACCTGCAGCTTTGCCAGGCAAAGTTGACCTTGGGTTTTTAGAAGCGCTTCGTCAGATCAATTCCGCTCCTGTTATCTGTTGGCTCTTGAAACCTTCACGCAAGCGATTAGAAGATGGTGGATTTTTTTTAAAAAAAGGTATCACTACAGAGTAGTTTAAAATGCAAAACCATGGCTACCGAGGACAGTAGTTTGGTGTAGAAATTAGGTCAGGGAGGAGACCCTACTGAATGCTACATGTAAGATGCTATAACACTGAGGCTTGTAATTTGAGTTTTTAGGATCACTATTTAGATATTGGATTTAGATACTGGATTTCGCCCTATACTCTGAATCTCAGAGTCTCAGAGCGGTCACAATCTCCCCCACCCCCCACAACACCCTATGAGGTAGGTGGGGCTGAGAGACCTCTGACAGAAGCTACCCTTTCGAGGACAACCTTTGCGAGAGCTATGGCTGACCCAAGGCCATTCCAGCAACTGTACGCGGAGAATCAAACCCAGTTCTCCCAGATCAGAGTCCGTGCACTTAACCACTACACCAAACTGGCTCTATTCATTACACCTACTGGTAGAAAACAATATTAACAAGCAATAAGTATCAATGGCAAGAACACAAAATATTTTATTGTCAGCGTTAAGAGAGCTTCTGAGCATGTGTCAGCCTCTTGTTAAAAAATTCTTGAACCTCTGGTTTCGTTTTAGTTGAAGAAGAAGATATTGGATTTATATCCCGCCCTCCACTCCGAAGATTCTCAGAGCGGCTCACAATCTCCTTTACCTTCCTCCCCCACAATAGACACCCTGTGAGGTGGGTGGGGCTGGAGAGGGCTCTCACAGCAGCTGCCCTTTCAAGGACAACCTTTGCCAGAACTATGGCTGACCCAAGGCCATGCTAGCAGGTGCAAGCGGAGGAATGGGGAATCAAACCCGGTTCTCCCGGATAAGAGTCCGCACACTTAACCACTACACCAAACTAGCTGTTGAAGAGCTCAAAGAGCTTCTGAGCATCTGTCAGTCTCTTGTTAAAGAATTCTTGAACCTCTGGTTTCGTTTTAGTTGAACTGACAGATCTTACTATTGAAGAGCTGTACTCGTAATTACTATGACAACCTGCAGGAAGGCTAACAAAAATTAAAACTTGGCTTTTTCAATCCATTGCAGACAAAAGCTAAGCCAGTATTTCTGCACAGGCCTGAACCGTTGTTAAAAACTATAATAGCCCAGACTCACATGAGATGCCATCAGAGCTTGGAAATGAAGTCAGGGCAGGACTTGGATGGGAGACCGCCAAGGAAGACTGGCTGGGAAAACCAGCATCAAGATTTGGCGGGGTGAGATCTCAAAAGAGGCAGATCAAGTTGTGGTTCTGTGGCGACTTGTGCGAAATCCAGCGGCATAACCGGACCAAAAAGGTGAGTGATGCCGGGACAAAGCCTAGTGCAAAATCGGTCTGGGACTGATATGTAGAGGAATGCAGTGGAAAACCGACTCTGCTCATCTCTTGCCTTGAAAATCATATGAGGTGGAACTTCGTAAGCCCACCTTGAGTTGGTTGCGACTGAGTGGTTTGGTTTACCTTCGCTTTTCAACTTCTACCTTATATGTATGGACTGGAAAGTTTCCTTTCACTTTGCCTGAGGAAGTGAGCATGCGTGCAAAAGGTGACACTCTGAATAAAAGTCTGTTGGCCTTAAAGGTGCCACTGGACTCCTGCTATGTTTTATTCTAAAGCTGTTCTCTGTCCCACCCAAAGGCAACAGCTCTGGAAGTTAAGAGAGGAAGGCTAGAGTCCTTCTCCGTTCCTTGACTTTAAAAGTTGTACTGATTGATTTCAGCAGCGTTAGCTTTTATTTCAAAAAGAGCTTATTCTGAAAATTAGCTGAAATACTTGGAACAAACAGAGACAACGCTGTGATGAGTAACAGCCTCTGGTCACAAGTCGCTTGGGTTGTACACTGCTAGAGGCAAACACTTTATCCCTGTTCACAAGTCACAGTGAATGCACATACACTTGGCTTTCCTCTATACAGGTGTTGAATAACTCTTGTGCTATGGTTGATGCTTGTACAGCTGAACGAGTGATTCAAACCCCATCTTATCTAGGTACCATGGAAGCCTACTATCGTGGTGGCCCTTATACGGGCAAGTGGGTGGGATACAAATTCTGTATATTAATAAATATCAGGGCTTTTTTTGCAGCAGGAACTCCTTTACATATTGGGCCACGCTCCCCTGATGCAGCCAATCCTCCAAGAGCTTACAGGGCTTTTACTGGAGGGCCTACTTGAGGATTGGCTATATCAGGGGTGTGCGGCACGATATGCAAAGGAGTTCCTGCTACAAAAAAAGCCCTGATAATCCAGGAAGCTGCCATGGTACAAAAGCGATACTCTTTACTGCTTTATTAATTTGAAGGAAAGGTTTTAGAGAGTATTCTTTGAAAAGATATTATTAAATGAGGCAAACCAGCAGTGGTGGATTTCCACAGCCTGAACGGTTCAAAATCCCCTAAAAGAACTAACTGGGTGCCTTGATCTAGATAGCCCAGGCAAGCCTGATCTCGTCAGCTCTTGGAAGCTCATGGGGAGTGAGAGCCCAAAGGATAGCAGCAGCAATGGCAACTAGAATGGGAAGAGGGATTTCCTTGTCCTTCACAAGCAGGGGTGGCCAAACTTGCTTAAGGTAAGAGTCTCGTAGAATAAATGTCAGATGTCTGAGAGTTGGAGAATAAATGTCAGATGTCTGAGAGCAGGCGGGCGGAAAGGAAGGAAGGAAGGAGATGGGGAGGGAGAGGTGGAAAGAAAGCAGCTTTAGCTTTAAATTCTGGCTTGGCTCACCTAAGTGACTTAAAGAAATGCCTTCTCCAAGCCAGTGAGGGTTTTGAGAGCCACACAATATGTGTGAAAGAGCCACATGTGGCTCCTGAGCCACAGTTTGGCCACTACTGTTCACAAGTATCTTGGATCCCCACTTGTGCCAGTATATTCTGATAACCATTAGATGCCATATAAGCTACAGAATGAGGCAACCTGTAGCACGGAAGGACTACTCACAGTGGAGGCACTTCAGGAAAGCATCTTTTTAGTACTCCTCACCTGCACTACATACACCGCACCCTGCAAAGAGGCTTGGCATCACTTTGTGCCAACATGGCCTACAATTCAAATTTGAAGACTGACAAATATTGAACACTGGGCACAGGAAAGAGATTTGGAAGCTTAAAAAGGCAGACTGAAAAATGCACTTGGACGTTTCTCGGCTGCATCCAGACAACTTGCAAAAGCAGCCGAAGAGCTTCTTATTGACAGCTAAATGCATTTTTCAAACTCATACCCCCAAGAAGAAGGGGGGAAATTTCTCCCACTGTTTGTTTTGTTTTTCATGCAGTGTGTTCATACAAAAGCAGACAAAGACAAAGTGAACGCTTCTAGAACAGACAGCTCGGGGGAGAAAATGACGACATCAGATGCCCAGCTCAACAACAAAAGGGCAACTAAAATGAGAAAGGAGTTCATGAATTGAACATTTATAACAAGACACAAACAAAGGCAATGCTCCCAAGCAACAACATCCAAAACAAACGCATCCCTGCCCTCCCCCCCTCTGCTGTGCCCACACCCACTTCCTCACCACCAGACTGCCGCCCCCCAAACCCTCAGTACAGAACAAACTGAGCAAGAAGAGTGAAGGCAGGCAGATCTTTCGACAGCTGTTACGAGCCAAACTCATCCTCAAATGTCTCTCTGCTTGTGATAATGTTACTGGGTAGCTCGAGAGGCCGCTGGGAACTGACCGAGCCAAGGCAGGGATATCCTGTATTCGGCAGCTGTAGCCAGAACCTTCGCCATCTGTCCCACATAAATGATGCAACGAATACCAGGATCCCCAGCTGAATGACAGGCAGCAAACCCCCCCTACAAGATGACTTTCTGCATATTAGTAGGCTTTATTCCACTGCGCCATTTTTTTTTCTTTCTGCTTTACCAGGACAAGCTGAAATCCGAACTTAAAGCTCTGCTAGCAATAGAGCAATTAACAGACAACATTTATTGCCTCATTCTCCCATTCTGACATGTTACTGTTTTATCGGTTTCCCACACAAATGCTATCCAGACCAGATGTTCTTTTAAATTTAGTAATTTCACTATTTCGCACAGGATTCTAAACTTGTACCGCTTTGGATTCTTAACCACTGCCCACCAGCTATAAGTAGCTCTGCTCACTATTGTTGTCCAGTCGCACAGGTGAGTCAGACTCTTTGCAACCCCAAGGACCAAGTCACACCAGGCCCTCCTGACTTCCACCATCCTCCGAAGTCTACTCAAATTTGTGTTAGTTACATCAGTAATGCCGTCCCAGCCATCTCCTCTTTTGCCGTCCCCTTCTTCTTTTGCCTTCTGTCTTTCCCAGCATCAGGATCTTCTCCAGTGAATGTTCCCTTCCCATTTGGTGGCCAAAGTATTTGAGCTTCAGCTTCAGCATCTGACCTTCCAGGAAACAGTCAGGGTTGATTTCCCTTAGGACCGACTGATTTGATCTTCTTGCAGTCCAAGGGACTCTCACTTTACCCCGTTCCATTGTCTGATGAAGTATGGATGCATAGGAAAGCTTGCTGTCTGAAAAAAAAACTCTGTTGGTCTTAAAAGGTGCTACTGGACTCCTACTTTGTTCTACTGAACTTAAAACTGTCGTGGAGATTCTTTTTACAGAACTTTAGTAACAGCTTCACGTTCAAATTTCAGTGGTATTTGATAATGCAAAAATAAAAAAAAATGCTGCAGTGCAATAAAGCCTGCTAATATCGAGAAAAGTCACTGTGTAGGGGGTTTTGCTGCCAAATAGGTAGGCAGATCAATGTTTTATGGCGCACTGACAGCGCGCTGCACAGAACAACACGGTAAATTTTAAAAGCCGACGATGACATTGTAAACAAACTAAACATTAACAACAGCCTCGGGCAAGTCACATTCTCTCAGCCTGACCG
The DNA here is from genome assembly GCF_032191835.1 of Heteronotia binoei. Classification (NCBI taxonomy): domain Eukaryota; kingdom Metazoa; phylum Chordata; class Lepidosauria; order Squamata; family Gekkonidae; genus Heteronotia; species Heteronotia binoei. The sequence goes on along the minus strand of NC_083228.1, from coordinate 131,810,855 downwards.
ACCTCGCAGGGTTGTTGTGAGAACGGAGGCCAGGAGAATAATGTAAGCCACTTTGGGCCCCCATAAATGAAGTATATAAAACAAAATAGACTCTGGTGATGTTGTGGGGCGGAGAGAGGCAGGAAAGTCCACTCCCATAAACTTTGCACTGCTTGCTATTTTGGAGTTGTGTATTTGAGTCACCTGCTAAGGGCTCTCCACACAGGCATTTGCAAAGTGAGCTCTTAATTCATATGCTGCTGAGATAACCACACATCTATCTTCACAGCAATTTTGTTTTTGTGAAGAGGCAGCGCAACCCCCACCCCCCCCCCCAGCACTCAGGCCAAACTGTCTGTTCCACTTTTGGCAAGACACAAAAGAACAGCATTAGGGCTGAAGTCTGCTCTACCCAAATGGTTTATCATTTAATAAATTCAAAAGTGTAGACTATTTTTTTTTGTGTAGGGTCGCCAGCCGTTCCCTATTATTCACCATGGTATGCCTAGTTGTTGGGATCAGGCTTGGACACGAGTTTTTTCTTATTGGGAACAGATCAATTAAAGATCATGTACAATGCCTTGGGGTAATTTTATTTCCCCTTTGCCAGCTGTACAAGGTTTGCCACAGGTTTCTTAAAGTACAGTTTCATGGGGAGAAGTGCTATTGATGCAGAGCAAAAATATCTTTTAGGGGCAACTCCATGCAAAACAAACCACTACCATTTAGGAATGATCAAAGTAGGAACTGGAGGGGTGGTGGTGGAATAAAACATAACTGTAAGCTGGTAAATCAAACTATCACATGGGAAAGAGTTCCTTTCAAAATGGTGGCCTGTCAGCCAAATCTTTTGAAGAAGAAGAATTGTAGATTTATACCCCGCTCTTCTCTCTGAATCAGAGACTCAAAGCAGCTTACAATCTCCCATATCTTCTCACCCCACAACAGACACCCTGTGAGGTGGGTGGGGCTGGAGAGGGCTCTCACAGCAGCTGCCCTTTCAAGGACAATCTCTGCCAGAGCTATGGCTAACCCAAGGCCATTCCAGCAGGTGCAAGTGGAGGAGTGGGGAATCAAATCCGGTTCTCCCAGATAAGAGTCCATGCACTTAACCACTACACCAAACTGGCTCTGAAGTTGTTCACAAAAAGCAGCAACAAGATAAAAAGTCAGTAACAACAAAAACAATAAAGAACAGGAAACAAAATACAACATGTAAACACTAGAAACAATTAAAGCTACATTTAAAAGCCAGCAGGGACACTAGCAAGCATCAACAATAAATGAGTACCAAATGGCTCAGACAACAAAATATCTTTGCCAGCCACCTAAAACTTTTACAAAGCAAGTGTTTGATTACTTGCTGCACAGAAGGTGCTCCACAGGCAACATGCCATCACAGAAAAGGACCATGACAGAAAAGTACGTCTCTTGCGGGCATCCATCTCAGTTAAGGGGCACATGCAACAGGGTGTCTGATTACCTTAGCATATGGACAAATTTGTGCAGGGGGGGTATTCTTCAGGTATTCTTCAGTGTTTTTAAAAGGTACATACCAGCTCATAAAATTATGCTTAGCTCAGAGGTGTACGGGGAGAAAAAAAATCTGATTTTTGTCTTCATCCCCTCCAAACTCCTCCCACCTCCTGCCATTTTGCTAATGGAAAAACTGAGGAATTTGAAAAATTAAGTTTTGACTTTCAACTCCTACCTCCCTGCTTTTCAGACATATGTGCTAAGGTAGCACAGGGTGGAACAGTTTTCAGCTCTTTCAACTACAGAAAAATAAGGCTTTTAATACCTTTAACTTTCATGTATACATGAATTAGTACAATTTTGTATACTAGTTAAGTTATAAAAGATGCATTTTATGCTGCTAAAGCAGCATAATGAATTCAGGTTAGTTTCTTATCAAAGTATTGTGCGTACTTCAGTTTTTTTCTAACGCACCTGGAAATTTTACATATCGCATTTTGAAACAACCAGCAGCTTGTGAACTTTCCCCTCATGTTTGCACAACTGCTTTGTGCCCCAGTTAGAGAATTCCGTAACATTCTTCAAAGGCAGCCCTGTGTAGATCAGACCAGTGGTGCATCTAGCCCAGCATCCTGTCTCACACAGCGGCCGCCAGGTCCTCTGGAGGTCCAACAACAAGGCATTCAGGCCAAGGTCTTCCTTGTTGTTGCTTCCTGGCATTGGGTTTCAAAAGCTGACTGCCTCTGAACAGGGAGGTTCCATTAAGTCACTCAATGACATTGCTGAGCAGTTGGGTTAGAATGGATAAAAAGAAGTACTTCTTCACCCAAAGGGTGATTAACACATGGAATTCACTGCCACAGGAGGTGGCGGCGGCTACAAGCATAGACAGCTTCAAGAGAGGATTGGATAAACATATAGAGCAGAGGTCCATCAGTGGCTCTTAGCCACAGCGTATTGTTGGAACTCCGTCTGGGGCAGTGATGCTCTGTATTCCTGGTGCTTGGGGAGCGGGAGAACAATGGGAGGGTTTCTAGTGTCCTGACCCCACTGATGGACCTCTGATGGCACCTGGGTTTTTTGGCCACTATATGACACAGAGTGTTGGACTGGGTGGGCCTGATCCAACATGGCTTCTCTTATGTTCTTAAGTCACCATGGCCAGTATTCACTGATAGACCAATGTACGGTATAACACTGAAGTAACCTAACCCTGATGTGATCAGGGTCTTAAAACTGCAAGCAGATTCTGCTTTCTCAAGAAGCATCACAGCTGGCAAAAGGTACCATTTGCTACATGAAACCTGAAGAGCTGGTGAATCAAACAGCTGGACAGGTCCCTTCAGCAGAGTGCAACTCGTTCCAGAGAAGGGAGAACCATCTTCCCCTGGATACTGACCAACAGTACTTCAAATCTTGTCTGAATTGAGCTTCAGTTTGCTGGCCCCTTTCCAGCCCATTCTAGCTACCTGTATGGGCATCTGCTACACTAACCTGAAGTCCAATGACTAATAGCATTTAGTCTAGCACAAACGTTTGTGAGTCAGAATTAACTTTAGCAAAGACACAGAGTGTTTTTACATTCAGTTTGATCCAAATCGCCTGCCACTGTTCAGCTTTAATTATTTTCCTTTTACATTTAAGCATTTCAATTGGGGGGGGGGGGGCGATGTCTGTGATCAGAGGGCAGCCGGAATACCAGTGCTTACATGATTGCTTGGAAATCGTGTCAACACTGCAAAAACAATACAAATTTAAATTACTAGATGAGGCAAGCAATGATATGTAAAAATTTCAAGTGCTGTCAGTTCTCATGCAAATTACTGCACCTTGTGGTGGCTTTTGGAGGAGTCTTTTAAAACGCATGAAAACTTCTACAAGTTTGAAATGCCTGTAGGGAAAAGACCAGATCAAAACTAGTGTGGAGAAAAACGTTGCAGGAGCAGCTCCAAAACTCATCTCACTGAAACAAATGTAGATGCTTCCGGCAGCAACGATACAAAACAGTTGTGAGAATGTTAGGCAATGTAAAAGGTGAGTTTCCAATGCAGTGATAGAGAGTCGCAAACTGCCAGTGTAAAAACACCCACAGTGCTCATTCCATCCCACTCGACTGGATTTACTGCCACCCATGACTGACTCTGCTAAAAAGAAGAATCATTATGATATCATCTATATCATGACAGCTTTACTCCCAACCTCCGTATCACTTGAGGTAGCAGACAGAAAGCAAAATAGAGCTCCCCACAAGAACCCTATGGCACAACTAATTCACTTAATTTATACCCTTCCTTTTACCCCAATGGGGACCCAAAGTGGCTTAAATCATTCTACTCTCCTCCATTTAGCTTAACAACCATATGAGAGTATGTAACTGGCCAAAGGTGACCCAGTGAGCTTCCACAGCAGGGCCGGAATTTGAATCTGGGACTCTTGGATTCTAGTCTGATGCTCTAACCATCACACCGCACCCGCTCTGATGCCATGGACTGAGCAGCATTGCATCCTGGCCAGAAGTTTTGGAACAGACTCTCTAGTAACCTAATACTTGTCTCTTCCAGCCAACTGATGGTGCCACTGGCCACTGAAACATCCAAGACAATTGACAAGATCGCACTCCGTGTCTCTCTCCTGGCAAAGATCAATCACAGCAACAAAAGACAGCTTCAGTTCCAAAATGAGGCTTTAAAAGCCAGGCTGAAAAAGGGTCTAGAGAATTCTTTCCCTCCTTGAAAACTTGGGGCTGGTCAACCATGACCCAGTTAACGTTATGACAAATGTAGCGCTCTCAGGAAGGGGCTCGTTTATTGAAAATCGGAGAGAGGCGTTATAGCAGCTTGCTTTCTACCATATGTAGCTGTCAAACTGATCAATCAAGATAGGTAGGTAGGCAGAATGTCCTCCAAATGCCAGTGCTCCTTTATCTTATTTGGTGCAGGATGAAGATGTAATATATGCTGCATTGGTCTGGAGCAACAGAACAAAGTCTGAGTCCAGTGGCACCATTAAGATCAACAATGTTTAATTTGGAATAAAAGCTTTTGTGTACATGCACTCTTCTTCAGCTACAAGAACTAGTGTGCATGCACACAAAGCTTATACCCAGAATTGAAACTTTGTTGGCCTTAAAGGTGTCACTGGACTTAAAATATATGTTTGCTTGCTTTTTTTTTTTTTACCTGGAGCTCCAAGTTCAAAAACCTGCTTAGCCATGATTTCCTAGAGCAGGGGTGGGGGAAGAATCCAATGTATACTGCAAGAACCTGGCAGAAAGTTATCTTCTGTAGAGCTGTACACTGTACACTGGAATTTCTTGCTAGCACTTATATACTGGCATAAGCACCAAACCAAAAAATAAATAAAGTAAGTTAGAAACCAAGCATGCAAACCCCTGCTCCAGTAAGGAAGTGCCCCACGTGGCAGCAGAATGAAAATCAGTGTGGTATAGTGGTTAAGAGTGTCAGGCTAATATCTAGAATACCTGGGCTTGAACCCCTGCTCATGCAGTGTAACCTTACTGGGTAACCTCGGGCCAGTCACATGCTCTCAGCCTAACCTACCTCACAGGGATGTTGTGATGATAAAATGGAGGAGAGGAGAATGCTGCAAGTCACTTGAGGTCCCCATTGGTGAGAAAGGCAGAGTAGGAATGAATAAAATAACAGAATATAAAATAAATTAGAACACTGGTGCAAGTAGTCATCTGCATGCTCACTGGGACCCCAAGTGAACTAAATGGCTCCTTTCACGACTGTAGGGCTGTATAAAAAGGCAGTCCCCTGTGCAAGCACAAGTCATTTCCGACTCTGGTGTGACGCTGCTTTCATATTTTTCACTGTCTAAAGCCACCACTTCTTCTGCATGGTTAGCAGCACAAGACTAGAGATGAATCCAGAACCCTCCATGTAGAGACTGACTTACTAAAAAAAGAAAGGTGGGGGGAGGGAAGCAAGTTCAATGTGAAACAGGGACCTTCAAAGATATCTGGAATCTATATTACTGCTTCTGGAGTAACGCAAAGCAGGAATTTACTCTACAGAGCTCATAAGCCTCAAGGGCCCTCTGATTCATGACAGAGAGCACTGTCCCAGCTTCCTTGCTTCTGCGGTTATCGAGTGCCGTATTTGCATTTGATGAGATAATTTCCTCTGCTTCAAATGCCACGTGAAGTTTCCTAACAGACTCTTCCCCTTGTACTACTGAGCCAGGGCAGCTGCTGGCTTGCTAACGGCTGGATTCTTCTGCACACAAACAGCTGCACCTAGCCTGTTACACAACACTTGAAATACTCACTCAGGCAAGAGCTAGATAGCAGCGCACTGACTCCTTCCCTGGTGATAAGCAACAGTTCAGATTCATTTACACACCACTCCTTATCTCAGTCATCCACGCAATGACCCAGCAGGATCACTGCTCCTGCCTAAGGAGAGAAGGCAAACCACGGCTGAGAAGGATCTTTAATCTAAGGCCAAGGCAGCATTTGAACCAAATAAAACCATTCACGGTTCGTATGATCAGCTCTAAGGTGACACTGAGAACAGCTTCCCTCGACAGCGGTGATTCTCAAAATACCTTTACCACAGGAATTTTTTTCCACACAGGACACCACAGCCTGCATATCCAACAGTGCTTCAGTTCTTGGGGGAGGGAGAATCGTTTAATCAACCTATTGTTAGTCTAGAACTATTTGTTTCCTCGTTTGTTTACTGTAGTCAGGGCCAGTCCTAGACTGTCTGGCACCGTAGGCAAGGCTAATTTCTGCCCCACCACACACTGATAACGTCACTGAGTCACACGGGGGGCGCCCAACTTGGCACCCCCAGAAGGCCAGCGCCCTAGACAATTGCCTAGCTTGCCCAGTGGCAGGGCTGGCCCTGACTGTAGTGCCACTTCCAACACTCTACTACAGCAAGTCCTAACAATCCTTAAAGCTGCAGCAAGCCTCTGCATACGGCGTCGGGACTATTAAAAGAGCTGTTATTCCAATTTTGGCAATTCCAATAGCAGCAAATGCATTTATATCCTGTTTTAATTCCATTTCTCTACTATTTTTTTATTTATTTTATTTATTTATCTATGACTTGTATCCCGCCCTTCCCACAAGTGGCTCAGGGCGGCTTCCAGCAATTGATCGACATAAAAATTAAACAATATTTAAATATATAAACCATTAAACATTTAAAACAGTTAAAACCTTAAAAACCAGTAAACGTTCCAAATACATATAAAACATATAAAACAGAAGTCTGGCAAGCTACATTGAGTTCTCATCTTAGCTAGGTGTAGGCTAGCCGGAAGAGGGTCGTCTTACAGGCCCTGCGGAACTGGACAAGGTCCCGCAGGGCCCTCACCTCCTCCGGCAGCTGATTCCACCATGTAGGGGCCATAACGAAGAAAGCCCTTTCTCTGGTGGATTTCAAGCGGGCTTCTTTTGGCCCAGGGATAGTGAGGAGATTTTGTGTTCCTGACCTCAGTACTCTCTGGGGAACATGTGGGGAGAGACGGTCCTTCAGGTAGGCAGGTCCCAGGCCATATAACCAAAGGTAATAACCAGCACCTTGTACCGGACTCGGTATATCACTGGAAGCCAGTGCAGGGTCCGAAGATCCCACATGCACAGAAGACTTACCCCGCACAACTATAATGCAGGATTTGTGGTGTATTGACAGCTATGTAACAAATACCAAACTTGTCCGGCAGCTGTGCAAGGGGGCTTTTGGTTGTAAAGTTTTACTCCAGCTGCAATTGAGTGGATTGAAAATCTAGGTATCTGTATTTAGGGAGACTGCACAATTGGTCTGCATACCCACTCTACCAACTTGGTTGCATGCTGTATATTATTGTATACTTCCTGTGTGTTAGCTCTGCAGTAATAACTCCTCTACAGAGAGTCTGAATTCTCCCAAGAAGCTAAAAGAGCCAGTTTGGTGTGGAGAGCCAGTTTGGTATAGTGGTTAAGTGCGCGGACTCTTATCTGGGAGAAATGGGTTTGATTCCCCACTCCTCCACTTGCACCTGCTGGAATGGCCTTGGGACAGCCATAGCTCTTGCAGGAGTTGTCCTTGAAAGGGCAGCTGCTGTAAGAGCTCTCTCAGCCCCACCTACTTCACAGGGTGTCTGGTGGGGGAGGGGACAGTAAAGGAGATTGTGACCACTCTGAGACTCTGAGATTCAGAGTGTAGGACAGGATATAAGCCCAATATCTTCTTCTAAATGAGGCTATCATACTTTGGTCACACCATGAGAAGACAATGCTCACAGGGAAAGACAATAATGCTAGGGAAAGTGAATGCAGCAGGAAAAGAAGAAGAGGCCCTGCCTGAGATGGACTGACTCAATTAAGGAAGCTACTGCCCTCAGTTTGCAAGACCTGAGCAAGGCTGTTAGGTAAGGTTATCGGTGAGAGGTCATTTTGGAGGACAACCATTCATTGGGTTGCCGTAAGTCAGCACTTAATACATCCATCGATTGCCTAGAATTTCAGAAAATAAAAGCCATCGCTATGAAAGGCAAAACAAAGTTTGAGTCCAGTGGCACCTTTAAGACCAACAAAGTTTTATTCTGGGCGTAAGCTTTTGTGTACATGCACGCTTCTTCAGATAACAATGAAACAGAAGTCACTTAGGGGGGAAGGGTGGTGGCTCAATGGCAGAGCATCGGCTTGGTAAGCAGAAGGTCCCAGGTTCAATCCCTGGCATCTCCAACTAAAAAGGGTCCAGGCAAATAGGCTTGAAAAACCTCAGCTTGAGACCCTGGAAAGCCACTGCCAGTCTGAGTAGACAATACCGGCTTTGATGGACCAAGGGTCTGATTCAGTAGAAGGCAGCTTCACTTGGTTCCCAATGGAGTTACAGATTCCTAAAGCAAACAGCTTTGTGATCTTGGCACATGTTCGGTTAGCAAATCTGTTTGCTTCTTACTCTGTTCTCATTCTGTTTGGACCTGTTGAGAGCAGCTTGTGGCTTGTTTGTGCCCTGTACTGAAAGCAAAGAGTTCATCCTTTTATTCTCTCAAAGAGCAGCGCAACACTTGGAACCGGCTCCTTTTCAAGGCACAGAATGCTAATAAGTTAGCTGTACATTTTATAGTGCTTGTGTGGCAAAATCAGCCCCTCCAAATAAAATAACGTTGAACCTTCAAGATGCCCAGAAAGCCAATATGAACTACTCTTACTACACCCCACTCCAAGGAAACAAACTGCGCAGTACAAGCACAGCACGGACCAAACTTTTTTTGCAGATGGACCCAGATGTGTTTACCATGATCAAAGAAAGATTGATCACTGTGCTGATCTTGAAATTATTCTTCCAACTGCGTTTGCACGCTCTGCCACTCCCTAATGAAGGGCCGCTCACGTCAGTCTGCCATTATGCTGCCAAGAATGCTAATTCTGATTTTCAAACCTGTGTGGAATCGCTATCTAAACCATGCCTTGACCTGGATAGCCCAGGCTAGCCTGATCTTGCCAGATTTTGGAAACTAAGCCCCGGCTAGTGTTTGGATGGGAGACCTCCAAGGAATAGCAGAGTCGTGACATACAGGCAGGCGATGGCAAACCACCTCTGAATGTCTCCTCTGCCTTGGAAACCCTGCAGGGTCACTGTATAAGTCTGCTGCGACTTGACGCCAAAAACAACCGCAAATCTAAACTGTAAGGTAATTCAGCTTTTAAAACAGATAATCAACTCTGCCCGGTGCTACTGCTTGAAGTGTTCCGTATCCCCAAATCTGACCTTGATCCCACACTCTGAGGTTTAAGAAAGAAAAAACAAACACTGGGCACCATCCAGAAAGAGCCAAGCAATGCTGACTCTCCCTGCCTCATCAGTAGAGGCAGCCAATCCTTGGCAGGCTCACTCACACTGAGGCTCTGAGACAAGGTCCCAAGGTCACATGGCATCTACTGCCAACACCGCTAGGATGATCACAGCAGTTTGGAATGGCCTCCAGCTTAAAGAAGGTGCTGTGGACGGCTAGCTCCTGGACCTACGGAATGGTAGTTCTCTCTCACCAGTCACAGAAGTCTGTGGACCATGTAGTACCAGGACCCCAATGCATGTTTGGGGTTTTATCAGGGTTGACGAGATGCCTGAATTCAACCACACTTCATTGATTACATCTATAAATTCCCTGCCTGGCTGTATTTCAGTGCCTCTGTCAACTTTAACGTATCTTCTTTTTTGTGCCGTCAGTGCTTCAATTACACACTGCTTCCCAACCTGTACAAGTTGTATCTTTTCAAATCTGAGTTGGCCATGATACTACAGGAAGAATGTCTCGACTGAGCCTGCTGATCATGTACATCTAGTCTCAACCGGCAGCTGCCTCTTCCCTATTCAGGAAAGTTTCATTCCCACATCCTTCAAAAACTACAATGATCCTTTACTTAAGCAACTGTTATTAGTTGGAACACAGACTTCCTGACTTAACACACACTTCCTCACCTTTAATATGGCTATCCTGTTGTCAGTATCTTTTCTGCATATTCAAACTCAAACATCTGTCTGAGAAAGGGCTCCCAAACGACAAGCAATACAAGGCTGCTGGGAGCAGAAAGCAAGGGGCTTGCAAACCAGTTCGTTTCGTGAACCAGTATACTGATTTGTGGTTCAGCCAAAAAACATGAACGGAACTGCAAGACTGCGGCTCATGCCCACCCTTGCTTCTTTATACTACATGGACACCAGCTTTACCGAAGGGAAAAAAAGCACAATATTCTAGGTGTACCTTGCTGGCTGACTTCTCTATTTTGCTTGAAATATTCAGCATCCCCAAATCTGACCTTGACTCCACACTCTGAGGTGTAGATGAGCCCCCTGAAGCTGGGCTGAGGGTGCACAGGGCAGAAGAGCTAAATAAGTAGTGACAGGAGGCCCACAGTGTGGGAGGCAACTGCTGTGAAGGAAATGGCAGCCCTGCCAGTGTTTACAGCATAAAAAGAACAAATGAGCACTTTGGTGCTGGAATGATACAGCGGAGTGCTCAGCCTCTGAAGAGGTTTAATAAAGCAAAGCTTGGTTTCTGGGACATCAACACAACCACGCCCCCACACACCCACGAGTACAATAGTTGGGGACAGAAAAAAGATATTTATGGCAGACAAACTTAATTTTTTAGTGGGTCTGAGCACCTTTCCTATGAGGAAAGGCCAGCGAGTCGGGGGCTTTTTAGTTTAGAAAAGAGACAACTAAGGGAGGGGGACATGTTAGAGGTTTACAGAGTTACACATGGGGTGGAGAGAGCTGAGAAGGAGAAATTTTTCTCCCTCTTTCAAAATACTAGAACTTTAGGGCATCCAATGCAGCTGATGGACAATAGGTTCAGTACGGAATAAAGGAAATGGTGCTTGACAGAGAGAGTGATTAAAATGTGGAATCTGCTACAAGAGAATGCAGTGAGGGCCACAGGAATAGACAGTTTTAAAAGGGGATTAAGCTAGATTTATGGAGGACAGGTCTATCAGTGGCGACTAGCCATTGTGACTGAGGGGAACCTTCACAGTTAGAGGCACTCAACCTCTGAATCCCAGAGCCAGGAGGCAACATCAGGGGAAAACCTCAGCCTCTATGCCATAGGATGGAAAACCACCGCCTTCCCAAGATTGCCCTGTATGGCGAACTCTCCACCGGCCATCGAAATAGAGGGGCACCAAAGAAGAGGTACAAGGACTCCTTGAAGAAATCCCTTGGCACCTGTCGCATCAACCATCACCAGTGGTCTGACCTAGCCTCAGATCGCAAAGCATGGAGGCACACCACCCACCAGGCTGTCTCTTCCTTTGAGAACGCACGCATAGCTGGTCTTGAAGACAAAAGGAGATTGAGGAAGAATCGCACTGCTACAGCACCAACCCCAAATCAGACATTTCCCTGCAGCCACTGTGGCCGGATCTGCCTGTCCCGCATTGGGCTTGTCAGCCACCAGCTAGCCTGCAGCAGACGTGGACTATTGCACCCTTCTTAAATCTTCGTTCGCGAAGCCAAGCCGAGAGAGAGAGATGCCATAGGTGGGGAACGTTAGGCCTGAGATCACTTGGTCTGGCCCTTGGGGATTGCTGGGCCAAGCCAAACCACATGGCGGCCTCCCTGGGGCCTGGCTGGCAAGGATTGTGGGGCCCAGCCACACTGTCCAGTAGCACCCCCCCCCCAGGGGCCTGGCTGGCTGGGACTGCAGGGCCCAGCCAAGCTGCACGGGCTCACCCCCCCCCCCCATTTCTTTATTTCTGTTCCATCCTTCCTTGCTCTCTTTCTCTTTGTGGAGCCTGAGTGGTGGGCATTGTGAAGGACTGCTGCTGGGGTGTGTGAGTGCCTTTAAGGATCTGTTGGGAGCAGCTGCAGTTTCTGCATGAAGAGAGAGAGGGAGGGAGGGATGCACTTGATCATCCCAGATGGTGTGGCCTAATATGCTAATGAGTGTGTGACCTAATATGTTAACATTAGGGAATGTGGTCTAATATGCTAATGAGGTCCTGCTGGGCTTTTTCTACAAAAAAAGCCCTGGAGCTAGGTATTTGCCTAGGGCAGCAGGCTGGGAGCTGGGAAGGAGTAGGATCACCCCACATGACTTCAAATAGAAAAACAATTATTTGCATTAATTTTGCTGGTCTGAATTATTCTCCCTTGGCGGAGCACTATTTTTTAAGTTGATAATTTTGTATGGCCCGCGAATGATGTTATAAATATCCAAATGGCCCTTGGCAGAACAAAAGGTTCCCCACCCCTGCTCTATGCCGTACTGTTGGCCCTCCAAAGGACTGCTTTGGCCACTGTGTGAGACAGGATGCTGAACTAGATGGACCACTGGTCTGATCTAGCAGAGGTCTTCATATGTCTGGAACGAGGCCTGGCTTTTAGGCCCAAATTTACAGTAGCACAGTATCTAGTTATACCTGAACTAACTTAATTTTACTTAAGTTGGTCTATCATATAGAGGATGGCGCAGAATTGTTTTCTGTTGCCCCAGAAGGTTGGGCCAGAACCAACAGGTTGAAATTACATCAAAAGAGTTTCCAACTATACATTAGGAAGAACTTCCTGACCGTTAGAGCAGTTCCTCAGTGGAACTGGCTTCTTCGGGAGGTGGTGGGATCTCCTTCCTTGGAGGCGTTTAAGCAGAAGATTGATGGCCATCTGACGGCAATGCTGTTTCTGTGAATTAGGCAGATCATGAGAAGGAGGGTGCGAAGGGTTGCATCAATGCTTAGTTCTTGCGGTCCTTTCTTACATGCCCAGGGAAATGCAGACTGACAGTTGGCGTCAGTCAGCATTTTTTCTCCAGGCCAGTTTGGTGAGGGATCCTGGAAGCTTTTGTCATCTCCTGGGCATGCAGCAGGAGTCACTGGGGATGTATGTGTGTGAGGGGGAGGTATTTGTGAATTTCCTGCATTGTGCAGGAGATTGGACTAGATGACCCTGGAGGTCCCTTCCAACTCTATGATTTACTTTATTTATACCCCACTTTTCTCCCCAATGGGGGATCAAAAACAGCTTACACTGTTCTCCTCTCCAGCACTTCACACTCACTACGCTATTAGGTTGAGCTTCCATGACAAAGCAAGGATTCAAACCTGGTCTCCCACACCCTAGTTTGACACTCTAACCACCGCACATTGGCTCTTTTAGGCTAGTTCACAGATTACTTTAGAAATCACTGTTTAGCCGTGTGCAAGTAACCAGAAGACATAACGGAATAAGCACGCAATGCTGGCCTTAAATAGAAGAAAGCACAGTTAATTACATGTGCTGTGACTGAATATGATACCTCTGAGCCCCTCAAAGAGCATAAGTGTAAAAACCCTATAGATTTCAATGTGAGATACTTAGCCTCAGATATGCTGGTGCATTTGCGTGAGACAATGTTCTGGCCATGACCACACATAGGACGCAGCTCAGGCTAGAGCAAGAGATCATACAAAGATGAAGCAAGACAGCCGCCTCCGAAGACACTGCTTTAGATTCACACGAGTCAGTAAATTATTTCTCACAGGGCATTCGCTGTTGTTTCTTGATGTGGAGTTTGGGGATTATTGCATTAAAAGAGCTACCAGCTGCTTAACTCAGACTATCAAGGTAGCTGGTAAATGTGTATGTATGCACTGATGATTCCTGATGGAGTAATTATAAAGCAATAACAGCTACCAGACACAACCTATGCTGCTAGACAAAGCTGGGGGGGGGGGATGCAATGTATAGCAAAGAACATAATTTCCCTATGACATAGAAGTTGTTTCCTTTTGGTACAATATGGCTCCAGCATTAAACCCAAACAATAAACAGCGTGATCGACAGTCAACGGAAGCTTTACTTCTGTGCCTCAAACTAGGGTAGCCCTTTTTGTTTCTAAGTCAAAAGGCCACTCTCCTTTTTAAACAGCTTGAAAAATTACATAAACATCCTAGGAGTATTGAAACAACTCATTTCATGTTACTTTAGCTTCTTCTCTAAAGCTGAAAACCCATCCAGATATAATCAATTACAAAACAAGCTAACTGTAAAACATAATGGTAGCATCTCCATGAAGTGCCTGAAGCATTTTCTCCTCACTCAGCGTGCAGCGTTTCTATAAATTATAAGATTACCATTAAGTGCTCCTGCAGTTTATATTATGGACAATTCATAAAGAGGCAATCAATACCTGGACGTTTACTTCTTTTGTGAATGGGTTGCAGACTTTTCCATTTCAGTTACTGTATTTCATTACACTTATTATCATTGTGTAAATGCACAACTCATGAGGGGGGAAAGCCCCTCTCCAGTTGTACTTTCTTAGCAAATTGTTTGCTATAAAGCACAGGAAGGCTGAGGCTTGGTTAAAAAAAAAAATCACATGCTACTTATTTTATTGTAAATGTTTAAAAGCTGGAGGACTGAGTACTAAAATGGGAACTAGAACAAGAAATATGCAAAAGAAAACCATCCAGACCTGCCACTCAGATCAAACAGTTTACCAAACCATTCAAAAAGTAACAGCCAAAGATGTCTAATCCAAATATTTACAAATTTCCCATCGCAGACCAGCCCAATTTTACTTCAAAACTGGATTGCTGGTTTGTTCATTAAAAAAAATCCTTAATCCCAGCTAAACAATCTGGGAATGTTGTGTTTGATGAGACTCACTGTAAAAATAAAAATGATTGTTATTGACAACAGTGAAATCTTTGAAGTCTTGTTTCAAAAGCCAGAGCTTGTTCTCAAGGGCGAGCTGACTGCGCCAGCCCAAAAGCTGCCAAGCTCAACTGAAGAAATGAACACAGTTCTCCAACTCCCAGAAGGAGGAGCGCATCTGTGTTGTAACACTGCTTTCACAATTCAATCTTGCAATTCCGTGGTTCTTTTCTGTAACTACTCTTAAACTGAAAGGTCTCTGTTTGTGATTTGCCAGGAATTTTTCTTTCAGCTGCTGGCAACCCCATTTTCTGACAAGGATTACCTCATTTGCCCACCTACTAAGCTAACTCAAGACACCTGAGTGGGAGGGGAATGTGCCCTGTGGGGACACAGGAGCAAGAGTGTGCAAGCGGTAGAACAAGGAGGTGTCAAGAGAGTCCCAGAATACACAAGGGGAAAGGCTGGTTCATGCACTGCACAGATCAAACTCTCCCTAGGGAGCTGCAGCCAATCCCTGCTCTCAACCATGTGTGCTTCCAGACACAATTTGTCACGTGCACACTTGACATTTTCAGGTGCAGGCTTTTAACACCTTAAACTCCACACTCAAGAACCGCAGAGATGTTTTCCAAGAATAAAACAGACTGGGGAGGGGGGACTCGCACCTTGACAGCACAAGTCAAGCGGGGAGGAAGATGGTTTTGTGAAAGGCATCAAGCCCTCAAGCCCGAAGGCAGGGATTTATGCATAAACACACCCTTGGGATCCTTAGGAATAACAGAAAGGGCAGGGTTCAAATGTAAAACATGTGCTTTGCATGAAAGAAGGTCTCAGGTTCAATCCCTGGCATCCTTATCTAAAAAAATAAGATATAAGAAGGATGTGTGAAACCTCTGAGCCCTGCACAGCAACTTCCACCCAGCATCCGCCTTGCTACTCTACATATGGCAGCCAGAAAAAAAAGTATGGTCTCAACTTTCCTTCAGTGATTTAAAATACACTCTTACAGGGTAGAAGGAAAAGACAGAGAAAGAGAGACGTGAAGAAGAAAGCTTTAGAAGTAAAGGATGTGTTTTATGGAAAATATTTCTACCTTCTCTCTCCCCAAGAGAAAACCCCAGAAAGCATAAAAGACAACCAATTTGAGACAGACAAGCTGCTTTGGTCCATGCCTTAAATAGAGGGGTGGGGGAGAAAAAGAGCTCAGCTATAGGAATTAGCGTAAGTTTTTCCTAACGAAGGGAGCTTTGACACTCGAAAGCTCAAGACCCAAAACGCTTTTGGGTCTGCAACGTGCTTGCTGGACTTAAATCCACGAGGAAGAAAAGGGCAAAAGAGCAATGTTCCCTCTAAGCGGAGTTAGCGTGAGCCAGCTCAAAGATTTTTAGCCTCCGGCTCACCCATTTTTGTCTTCGCTCAGGAAGGATGACCCCAGAGCGCAATAATTCATGCAGCAGCTGGCAAAGTAGAATTTCTGCTCACAAGACTCTGCAGCTTAGAGGGCACGTTGCTGCCTGTCTAATTTTGAAGAGAAAGGGTTTCCCATTTTTCAATATACAACTTCTGGAAGAAATTCATATCGTAAATTACCAAAGAGATCCTTGACTTTGATCTGCTATTGATGGTTTATCTGTACGGCTAAACCACCTAAGTATTATTTTGCAGTCTTGCTCAATTTCGTTTCAGTTTCCGCTCTGTAATTTTGAGGCTTACTTTTAAAAAAAAATTAATATTACTTTTGAGATATTAATAAACTATTTAAAACTCAAAAAACCCCTCCAAACAAACAACAACGCCAACCCAAGACTCTGCAGCTTAGAGGTAACATTGCAGAAGAGAGAATAGCCCTACCGAGGAGGAAAAAAAGGAAAGGAATCAGGGGGGGGGAGGAGAAACTGAAGAGGCGTTTCTCCCTCCCCAGATGGGGGCGGAAAGAGTTGCAGAGGAGGGAAGAGGGTCCCGGCCAGCCCACCCCCCCCTCCCCACTTACCAGCTGCTGACGGATCCACCGCCACATCCCCTCCCCCGAGCAAGCGAGCGAGCCGGCCGGCCTGGCGGTGGGTCCCAGCCCCCTGCAAGCGAGGCTGGGCTTGGCTTCCCTCGCCTCTCGCTCAAAAGCGGCGCTGCTGCTGCTGCTGCTCTTCCCGCCGCCCGCTCCCGCCGCTGCCGCCGCTCCCCATCAGCGCAAAGCCCCGGCGCTTCCCTCAGGAGCAACGCGGAAGTCCCGCCGCCTGCCGCCACGCAGGGCCCCGGAGTCGTCGCCGCCGCGGCTGCAGCCCCGCCGCCATCATGGAGCCGCTCGCTCCGCCCTCCCTCTCGTCACCAGGGGGCTCCCCCGCGGTCCGCCTCCTCCTCCAGGAAGTGACGGAAGGGGAGGGGGCGGGGTTTGGAGGGGTGGGGGAGGGCGGGGCGGAGGGGTGGGGACTGGGCGAGGCGGGAAGGGAGGGGACGGGGGAATCTGTGGGTGGGGGTAGGGTTGCTAGGCAACGTGCGTGGCGGTTGAGAGCGGAAAAAGACGTTGCCGGCCAACGGAATGCTGGGTTGCCAAGGAGGGTTGCCAATCCCCAGGTGGGGGCAGGGGATCCCCCGGTTTGGAGGCCCTCCTCCCGGCTTCAGAGTCATCAGAAAGCAGGGGAGGGAAATGTCTGCTGGGCACTCCATTATTCCGTATGGAGAACAATTCCCATAGGGAATAATGGAGAATTTATCTGGCGCTCTGGGAGGGCTGTTTTTTTGAGGTAGAGGCACCATATTTGCAGCATAGCATCCGGCACCTCTCCTCAAAACACCCTCCAAGTTTCAAAAGGATTGGACTGCGGGGTCCAATTCTATGAGCTCCCAAAGAAGGTGCCCCTATCCTTCATTATTTCCAAGGAGAGAAGGCATTTACAAGGTGTGGGGTCCCTTGAAGTGTGATGGCCAGAACTCCCTTTGGAGTTTAATTATGCTTGTCACACCCTTGCTCCTGGCTCCACACTCAATGTCTCCTGGCTCCACCTCCAAAGTTTCCAAACCAGGGGTGGCCAAACTGTGGCTCAGGAGCCACATGTGGCTCTTTGACACATATTGTGTGGCTCTCGAAGCCCCCACTGCTCTGTCGGCTGGCTTGGAGAAGGCGTTTCTCACTTTAAATCACTTCTTCAAGCCAAGTCAGATGGCTTTGTAGAATGCATTTAAAGTTAAAGCTGCTTTCTTTCCACTTCTCCCTCCCTTCCTTGCAGCTCTCAGACATCTGGCATTCATGTCTTGTGGCTCTCAAACATCTGATGCTTATTATACTTATTATACAAAACCGTATACTTATATACGGCACTTACTTTAAGCGAATTTGGCCACCCCTGTCCCAGACATTCTATACCAGGAGGGAGATGCTGTTTTGGATTGTTTATATGAAAAAAGGCACTTTGCAAATGAGAATGATGATCACGTAGCAGGGTGAACATTTCTAAATTTAGCTAGTTTTTAGCTTGCAAAGGGGGGGGGGGGTTGTTTTTTTTAGGAATGTTCAGTGATGAACATCCCCACCTGGCTTCACAATTCTGTCACCTCTTTCCACTGGATATGAAGTCCAGATGTTGGTGGGGATGGTTTGCAGATTGCAACCCACCTTCCCCTGCAGTACCCAACAGCTGGGCGAGAAAACTTGCTGAGTGTTTTCTATGGAACATTCGCAGGCTATGAGGTCTGGAAGGCCTTTGTCAGCATTCCCTGTGAACAGACTGTGGCCCTGTTAATAAATCTGTTAATAAAAATCTGATTAATTTTTAAAAAATCAAAAAAAGAGAGAGAGAGAGACATCTCTTAGTTCTTCTCTGTCAACTGCCTTCAGAAAGGGCTGCAGGGCTCTTGCGGCCTCACGAAAGGCGCTATCAACAGCCCACACAGACAGCAAGTGAGCGCCTTCACTTGAGTGGGTGAGAAGACAGCCAGGCTGGAGGGGGGCACTTGCCCAGAGGCCTTTAGTGGTACCTTTCCAGGTTGGTGGGAAATTCCTAAGGGATCACTATAGGCCTCTGAGGGCCTTTCCTCCTGGGGAACCACTGTTGCTAATCTCTAGGTGAGGGCTGGAGATCTCTCAGGGTGATGTCAGACAGCTAGTTTGGGGTGGCTTAAAGCTGCCCCAAATCAAGCCGGCCAGAAATAAAGCACCCCGGGGCTTGCAGATGGCGCTGGAAAAAGGGCAGGCCGTGGGCGCTGGAGGAGCATCTGGAACACTCACATGTCGCGTTCGCAGCTCCCCAGGCACTCTTTAGGCGCTTCTGATCCACCCCAATGAAAAGGCACCACTTTTGGTGTGCCTTTTTGAGGCAGGTAGAGCGGCTCAGAGGACGGGGTGAGGACAGGATCGGTACGCCCACCAGATGTTTGCATATGGAGGGGGTTTTTTGGGTCACCTCCTGAGGCATCTCTGGGTCGGCCCCAAATGACGGCCTGTTAGCAGCCTCTGAATCACAACTGCTCTCCAGGTAGATGGCAGAGATCAGCTGCCCTTGAGGTCATGTGGGAGGGGATTGTGATTGCCTTCACTTGGGTGGGTGGGAAGATAGCCAGGATGGTGGTCGCACTCAGCCAGAGGCCTTTAGGTTGCTGGGAAATTCCTAAGGGATCACTATAGGCCTCTGAGGGAAAGGCCTTTCCTCCCGGGGAACCACTGTTGCCAATCTCAAGGTAAGGGCTGGAGATCACTCAGAGATCAGCTCCCCTTGAGGTGGGGGGAGGAGTGAATGCATATCTTCACTGGGGTGGGTGGGAAGACAGCAAGGTTGGGGGGGGGCACTCTCCCAGAGGCCTTTTGTGGTACCTTTTGAAGTTGGTGGGAAATTCCTGGAGTTTCTGTGGTGGAATTTGAGGAGGACTGTAAGCCAAAAATGCCCTCAAAAGAGGTTGGGGAATTGACAGGTGGGCACCATTGGCTTAAAAAGGGATCTAGAATCTATGTATACAGGATTCCACTTCCAGAAATTATTGCTATTTTACCAAGGACACTAATTAAAACAATTATGCTTTTATTACAGAAACTTATAGAACACACACATACAAGATAATAGACTCATATAACACACATACAGTCCTAATAAAAATAGAGAGAAATGCATAGAGGTAACATAAGGATGGACAAATAGGGTGATAATTACCGATTGTAGTCTTCAAGGAAGGCTCCAATGGCGACAAACGAGGACTAGGGGGAAGGGGACCCTCAACTGGCCAAGAATCGGGGATGTATCTAAACAGCAGGAATGGGGTACCACTAAATGCACACCTGTGGGGAGCTGGGTCACAGGTTATAAGGACTACCCTGAGCCCTTTGGGGATGGGAGGTACAGGGGTGGATGACAGGTGGTCAGCTGGTACATGACCTCAGAAAAAGGGGAGGCTCCGCAATGACTATAAGGGCTGGACTTATGCGGTAGCCAATAGCCAGTTTATTGGGGGCACCTGATTGGATGCGCATACCTGGCCAATGAGCAGACTTGGCCCTGGTTACCTGATTGGACTTCCCGGTAACAATGGGCCAAAGAGGGAGGCTCGAGGATGTCCATTAAGGGAAAGACTGGGAGAAATTATTGGGGTGGAGGGGATTAAAACTATCAATACTTATCTAAAAGGTGACAATAGATAGCCAAATTGATACCTAAGGTGACACCCGATTTATACAATAACTGTGGCTCTGAGTGAAGCTGTTCTTCCTCTTCTTTACTCCTCTGCTGGCACCATCCTTTGTCTTGGGTTCTGTTGGACAAAAGCTTAGGCAGTCTGGCAGGATCCACACCTAAGATAAGCTTGATTGCCTTATGCAGAAGTTGAAGCAGCTGTTGGATACGTGAGTCTCTTGCTTTGCTGTATGGAGTCAGGAAAACAAGATGGATTCTGGTGGTGTTAGCCTTTGGTTCATGGAAACAGGCTGGAAACTGTTTGCCTGTACAATTCATGGCAGCATGGCTTCTTCCACTGCAACGGCCGAGATTGTGCATGCAAGGAGCGGCTGGAGGCTCGTCTGTAGTTCTGGCTAACACCCATCCAGAGATGTAGAATGCTGCTGCAAAGCTGAGGCTTATAGTATTCACATAAGCCTTAGAAACTGTGGGCAAAATCCACTTCTTAGAGCAGATGTGTGTGAGTGAAAACTCCAGGCACCCTGGCAACCATACTGGTGATCACGATGTCCATGTGTATGAAAAGTAGGGGGCTTTTTCTTACAGGACATATAAATTAGGGCTTCAAAGTGGGATCTGCCACACACAGGTTCCTGCTGTGGAAGCTGACTGGGTGATTTTGGACCAGGCATAGACTTCCAGCCTAACCTGCCTCTCAGGGTTGTTGTTCAGATCACATGGGGGGAGAGGATGCAAACTGCTTTCCCCCCCCCCCCCCCACTGTAGAAGCTGCAGAGAGGGGGAAGGCAATGGAAAGCTGAAGTCAGAGGGGCAGATAAAGGAAAGGAGATAGGGTTGCCAACTCTAGGTTAGGGGTGGGGCCTGGAGAGGGTGGGGTTTGAGAAGAGATAGAACCTCAGGCAGGTACAATGCCATTTCCTTCTGGGGAGGTACTGGAGATCGCTCAGATTTACAGCTGTTCTCTAGATGGCAGACATTAGCTCCCCTTGAGTGGTGGTGGTGGGGGTCAATGCCTTCATTTGGGTGAGTGGGAAGACAGCAAGGGTGGCAGGCACTCACCCAGAGCCTCCTTCTTGAGCCCGTTGTATTTTTCTTCACAACAGGCCTTAATCCTAGTATGTCAATAAATCTTGAAGGTGCCACCAAGGTCCTGTTTATTGTTGCTGTGACCAGCTAACACATGTTAGGAAGGGCTACAGATGTGGCGAGACCTGGGTGGGTATGGAGACTGTTGGGGAATGAAACCCTCCCCATGACCACAGCGTAGTTAACAATCGGTTAAAACAATTTTTAAAAACACACTATTGGAATCACAGCTATCTCAACCAGTCTCTCCTTATTTATAGCTAGCAGGATTTGTGGTTAGTTTAATAAAAGTTTTATAAGGCTTCTGAATGATGCTTGGGTTTTGACAAGTCTCCAGGCGAAGGATATTCCAAAATTGCCTCTCTCTGCGTGCTCTGGCAGTCTTGCTAGTGTCTTTTCCGTGACTCCACATTATATGCTTAAGGCGTAAAGTTGTGGGTTAATACAGCAGCAGTGTTTATGTGCTTCATTAACCCTCACTTTTGTAGTGCTTTTACACATGGTGGGTGTTGCCTGTTTAATTAATTTTATCTTTCCACTTTTGCCACTGGTTTTAATTTCCTGCTGCTCTATAAATAAAGGAAATCAAAATACAAATTATAAAAATGATTACATCGTATCGAGCGGGTTTTACCTCTGCTGCCCCTTATCGGCTGTCACTCTTTTAACTATTTTAAACTGTACGTCACTTGGGGAACAAAACTGAGATGGCAATAGAGAAGACTGCTGAATGCAGCCGGTTCATAGGTGCAAAGGCCACCTCTACCTGAATTGTCCAGCTTGCCACTTAAGATCCTCTTTCCAAATCCTGCAAGGTGAGGCTGTGTCTTAATGTTATGAGGAGCCTCTTCACATACAGAAGGTCCCGGGTTCAATCCCCAGCAACTCCGGTTTAGATAATAGGTAAAGTGGAAGATCTCTACCTGAGACTCTGGAGAGCTGTTGCTAATATGAATAGGCAATACTGACCCTGATGGGTAAGGGTAAAGGTAGTCCCCTGTGCAAGCACCAGTCGTTTCCGACTCAGGGGTGACGTCGCAGCACAATGTTTTCACGGCAGACTTTTTATGGAGTGGTTTGCCATTGCCTTCCCCAGTCATCTACACTTTCCCCCAAGCAAGCTAGGTATTCATTTTACCAACCTCGGAAGGATGGAAGGCTGAGTCCACCTTGAGCCAGCTATCTGAACCCAGCTTCCACCGGGATCAAACTCAGGTTGTGAGCAGAGCTTTGGACTGCAGCACTGCAGCTTTACCACTCTGCGCCATGGAGCTGGTTTGATTCTGTATATGGTAGGTTCATACAGATCTGTGCCCCTACCTGTAGAAATGAAGAGGGTGGTGATGAGAGACTGCTTTTTCTGTAGTGGCAGCTTGCCCTACCCCTTGAAGGTTTACCTGGTGCCTACTCCACTTGTTTCAACACCAGGCTGATGAGGAAGCATCTGTTAAGAAGAAAAAGTGGCAAGATGACTGAGCACACCCTGAGGTCTTGCTGCATTGCAAATAACATTCACTCTTTAAAAAAAAATCTTCTCAAGAATCAAAATATATGAGTATGATCCAGTCAGCGTTAATCTTTCAGAATCCCATTGCGTAAGTGCTATCCAACCAACTTACAGCAACCCCAGCATAGAATCATAGAGTTGGAAGGGTCACCTAGTCCACCCCCCCTGCACAATGCAGGAAACTCACAAACACTTCCCCTGAAATTCACAGGAACTTCATTGCTGTCAGATGGCCATCTAGCCTCTGTTTAAAAACCTCCAAGGAAGGAGAGCAAGGGGCTTTCAAGGCAAGTAAGAAACAGAGGTGGGGTGGCTGGCCCAGAGACTTCCCTGGTGGCTTCCCATTCGAGTACCACCCCTGCTCAGCTTTTGAGAAGTGATGCGATTGGGTTATACCACACCCTCTTTCCTCCCACCCACCCAAGTATCAACCCTGTTTAGTTTCCAAGGTCTGATGAGATCAGGCACCTCCCCCCCCACCACTCCACCCCGGCCCCGTTGATTTAACTGGGAGAATATTATGTGTGAAATACTGTTTTCTCATTTAAAGCAGTCTGTGGTTAATGTCTCAACTGATAGGTGTTTCCGGTAAACTCTGTCAGCAGAAATTACTGGGGCATAAGTGACCAGGTGGAAATAAAGCTGAGAGAATGGCACTAAGTTGGTCTGGAATTCTGTCAAATGTACATTTAGGGCAGCATCAAATCCCAAGGACGCTGTGATGGAGGACACAATTTGACCAATCAGGTGATTGACGTCAGTATACAATAGTACACAATAGCCTTTGGCTACCCAGCTCCCTAGTGTAGATTACATATAGGGCCCCATTGTACATTAAAATGGCCAAGCTGGAATTTTCAGTGGTGCCATGTGGTGCTGTAGGGTTCAGCTACACAATTTGAGATATTAGCAGACAGGAAATATAGACAGCTGTAGCTTGGATATTTTGCCCCAGTAAGCGGACAGCTGCTCCATCAGCCTTGTTGCGAATCCTGATCCTGTCTCCTCACCAAAGCCATGCAAAACCAGGAATCCCTGATGACCAGTGCACTGGTCAGCCTCCTTCCTTAACCTATCTTAAACTAGGTCACTTATATTTTCTGTCCTGTTTCCTTGGGCATAGTTACTAGCAGGTCTTTTTTTTTTTAATCAGGAATGCACAGAAATGCAGTTCCAGCTGGGTTGGTGCCAGAGGGTGTGGCCTAATATGCAAATGAGGTCCTGCTGAGCTTTTTTTCTACAAAAAAGCCCTATGTAAAACAATGGTGGTGTCAGGGTGTGTGGCCTAATATGCAAACGAGTTCCTGCTGGGCTTTTTCTACAAAGAAAGCCCTGGTTACTAGCATCTTCCATACCGCTAATGAGCTGGTCATTATGGAACAGTTTTGGGTGGGTTCCAGTGTAGATTTAATCTATGATGATACATTTTAGGTCAACAAAGAATGACTGGGGGACATTCTGTCCCCCCACCATCTCCATGAATATTGATTGTAAGCAATGTTCCCTCTAAGCCGCAGAATCTTGTGAGAAAAAATTCTACTGCATTAAAGTTGTGAGTTACTGGCATTAAAGTTGTGAGCTAACTGCATAAATTAGTGTGCTCTGGGGTCATCCTTCCTAAGACAAAAATGTGTGAGCTGGAAGTGAAACATCTGTGAGCTAGCTCATGCTAACTCAGCTCAGAAGGAGCACTGTAAGTTGTTATTAATGCCAGACTCTAGCTAATTTGCCCATCTGGCTGAATCGCATGCTCAGGACAGGTTACTTCCCAGCAAGCATTGCTGAGCTGGACCCCATCCTGGCCCATGTGGTCAGAGATAAACTCAGACATGATAAGTCAATGATAAGAAACAACTCGTTGATCCTGAACTCAAGCTCCTTCATCTCTCCCAACCCGCCTAGGGCATCTTAAATGCATCTGAATCAGCCCTGACCAGGGTCATCCAGAACAAAACACAACTAGCAAATAGTGCCATGTCAGTCTGAATGCTGGTATATAAAGGACCGATTATTTCCTTTGATCAAGTGATACAAAACTAGACCTTCAAACTGTCCGCTATAGCAGCATTTTTAGATAAGGCAGGCATTAAGAACATTGTGTTGACCCTCGAGGACCCTTAAGACTAGAGAGCTTTTTGCCTTTGAAGATGTGCTGGCAAAGAACAGAAGGAAGGTTTTAGTAGCAATTATCGCTCCAGCAGTATGAAAATGTACTTTTAAAAAAAACGGCCATAGACTAGAGCACAGTGATTTCAGGTCATAAGCGGGCCTCATCCTAGAATAATTGTTTAGGTCCTCTGTTAGCTGCAACATTGAAAGAGAGCTGAATGGTATTTAAAGCCAAACTTGGAACATTTGAACTCAGAACAATCTTCGTTGTTGGATGTAGGGTCGCGAGGTCTTTCCCAGCAACCAGCAGGGGATGGGAGGGCGTTGCCCAATCCAAGTTGAGAAACTCCTGGAGATATGAGGATGGAGCTGGGAAAGACAGGGACCTCAGTGGAGTACAATGCCATAGAAGCCACCCCCCCAAAGCAGCCATTCTCTCCAGGGGAACTAATGTCAGGTCCCACATGGAGGCTGGCAACCCTAGCTGGATGTATGCCAGTAAAGTGCTAAGCAGAGCTACACCCTTCTGAACATCATTATAGGGATGCCAACCTCCATGTGGGACCTGAGGATCCCCTGAAATTACAGCTCCTCTCCAGACTATAGACATCAGCTCTCCTGGAGAAAATGAATGCTTTGGTGAATGGAATCTATGGTGTTATACCCCACTGAGGTGCCTGTACTCCCCAGGCTATATCCTCAAATCTCCAGGAGTATCCCAGCCTAGAGCTGGCAACCCAACCCCATCCACCAGTGGGGCAATCCTAAACTGGGTCAGGGCTGGCCTTGCCACTAGGCAAACTAGGTGATTACCTAGGGCACTGTCCTTCTGGGGGCATCAAATTGGGTGCCCGCTGTGTGATTCAGTGATGTTATCAGTTACGGGGAGGGATCAGAAGTTAGCCTTGCCTAGGATCCCAGACAGTTTAGGGCCAGCCCTGAGTGGGGTATCTGCTTAAGACTGCGTTGTGGGTCATGTAAGAAGGATTTACTGCAAACATTGTGCATTTGTTATAATGTGAAGATGTTTTGGAGGCTGGCATGAAACTATGGAACATAAGAGAAGCCATGTTGGATCAGGCCAGTGGCCCATCCAGTCCAACACTCTGTGTCACATAAGAACATAAGAGAAGCCATGCTGGATCAGGCCAATGGCCCATCCAGTCCAATACTCTGTGTCACATAAGAACATAAGAGAAGCCATGCTGGATCAGGCCAGTGGCCCATCCAGTCCAACACTCTGTGTCACATAAGAACATAAGAGAAGCCATGCTGGATCAGGCCAATGGCCCATCCAGTCCAATACTCTGTGTCACATAAGAACATAAGAGAAGCCATGCTGGATCAGGCCAGTGGCCCATCCAGTCCAACACTCTGTGTCACATAAGAACATAAGAGAAGCCATGCTGGATCAGGCCAGTGGCCCATCCAGTCCAACACTCTGTGTCACATAAGAACAGAAGAGAAGCCATGTTGGATCAGGCCAATGGCCCATCCAGTCCAATACTCTGTGTCACATAAGAACATAAGAGAAGCCATGCTGGATCAGGCCAGTGGCCCATCCAGTCCAACACTCTGTGTCACATAAGAACATAAGAGAAGCCATGCTGGATCAGGCCAATGGCCCATCCAGTCCAACACTCTGTGTCACACAGTGGCCAAAAACCCAGGTGCCATCAGGAGGTCCACCAGTGGGACTAGAATTCCAGAAGCCCTCCTACTGTTTCCCCTCAAGCATCAAGAATGCAGAGCATCACTGCCCCAAACAGAGTGTTCCATCTATAAGAGCGTAAGAGAAGCTAATATCCAGTCCAACACTCTATGTCACACAGGGGCCAAAAAACCCAGGTGCCATCAGGAGGTCCACCAGTGGGGCCAGGACCGTAGAAGCCCTCACACTGTTTCCCTCCCTTCCCAAGCACCAAGTAGAAGAATAACAAATGTAATAATCTCAGCAGAGTCTTATACATTTTATTTTTCTGGATAAAGAGATATGGAATTAATCTTCCAACAGCATCTACAATCATCTTTTATGAGAAGAAGATCCTTCCACCTTTAAAACAGTGGTTAAAGGATATGGAGCCTTGCTGTTTCAATGAAACTGACTTCCTATTTGAGGGTTTGGGAGGGTGAAACAATTGCAAACGGTCTTTTACAATGTTCTTTTACAATACTAGTCCTTATTTACATTTTGGAATGGCATTTTTATGATCACGTAAGATTCTTCTACTTTATTTTCTCTGTTAAAAGAAGCCCAATAAAAGTGCTATGAAACTTGGACCTGGACTATTTCTTCCGACCAAGCAGCATTTAAAGTTACAGGGAGAAGGCTCCTTACCTTTCCCCCTATTGGGTGAAAAAGCTGCTGGGTGTAGACAGTTTTAAGAAGCAAAGGAGAAGGATTCCAGAACTAAGAAATCCCTTCCCACAGAGACAGTGTGGCGTAGTGGGGTAGAGCTGGGAGAATCATTTTCCAATCCTCACTCTGTCAGGTAAGTTTGCTGAGTGACCTTGGGCCAGCACACATTCTAAACCTAATCTAACGTACCTCAGAGAGTTGTTGTGAAGACATGATAGAGGTTTACCAGATTATGCATGAGATGGAGAAAATAGAGAAAGAAGTACTTTTCTCCCTTTCTCACAATACAAGAACTTGTGGGCATTCAATGAAATTGCTGAGCAGTCGGGTTAGAACAGATAAAAGGAAGTACTTCTTCACCCAAAGGGTGATTAACATGTGGAAGTCACTGCCACAGGAGATGGTGGTGGCTACAAGCATAGCCAGCTTCAAGAGGGGATTGGCTACATATTTGGAGCAGAGGTCCATCAGTGGCTATTAGCCACAGCATATTGTCGGAACTCTCTAGGGCAGTGATGCTCTGTATTCTTGGTGCCTGGGGGGGAGGGGGGGCAAAGTGGAAGGGCTTCTAGCCCCACTTGTGAACCCCTGATGGCAGTTGGGTTTTTGTTTTGTTTTTTGCCACTGTGTGACACAGAGCGTTGGACTGGATGAGCCATTGGCTTGATCCAACATGGCTTCTCTTATGTTCTTATACAGTGAAGAAGAAGAAGAAGATATTGGATTTATATCCTGCCCTCCACTCCGAAGAGTCTCAGAGCGGCTCACAATCTCCTTTACCTTCCTCCCCCACAACAGACACCCTGTGAGGTGGGTGGGACTGGAGAGGGCTCTCACAGCAGCTGCCCTTTCAAGGACAACCTCTGCCAGAGCTATGGCTGACCCAAGGCCATGCCAGCAGGTGCAAGTGGAGGAGTGGGGAATCAAACCCGGTTCTCCCAGATAAGAGCCCGCACACTTAACCACTACACCAAACTGGCTCTCCCAGTGGAGGAGAGGAGAAATATGTAAACTGCTTTGTGTTCCCATTGGAGAGAAAGGCAGTGTGTGTGTGCATATACATACACTGCCTTTCTCTCCAATGGGAACCCAATCCTAAAATATTACTATTATGGATTTATTAGGCTGCCCTTCCCTGCAAGCAGGGCTCAGGGCGGCTTACAGCGAAAATAAGTATAATAAACAGTTTCCTGGCAGTTGATGATGTGAAAGACCTCTGCCTGAGACCCTGGAGAGCCGAGCTGCTGCCATTCTAAGTAGGCAATACTGACTTTGATGGACTACAATAGCTTTGTATGCTTTTGAGTAGCATGGCTATTGGCAATTATCTGTATTTACTAAGGTTGACATTGGCCTAGAGAGAGAAAAAAGTCCCATCTCTTTAACAGAGGCTTGATGGGATGCTATTTACCGGGTGAATATTATTCTTGAAAAGCTTCACCTGCCCATTTCTAAATATTAAGCCTCTGTTAAAGGGGCCGGACATTTTGTCCTCCAAGCTCTTTGGTAACCTTGATATTTACTGGGGAGCAAGGCTGCCTTGAATGGAATGAGATTTATTTTTATTTTATTTAGTTCCATTTATATTTCGCCCTCCCCATCGAAGCGGGCTCAGGGCGGCTTACATATTCATGCATATGCATGGGTATAACATAATAAATAGGATAAAAATCATAAAACAATCTAACAACCATAAGACATAAGCATTTACATTTCTACATTTCGGTGCTATGATCTTACGATCAGATTTATGTTTTCTGTAAGCCAGTCTTAGATGGTCCTTTCCGCTGCTGCTATTCACCTCTGAGTAAACATGTAGGATCAACTGTCTGCAACTGATCTATAAGGACTCTTCCTAAGTAAGTCCCATTGAGCCCTGTGGGACTTCTTTCAGAGTGAACAAGTCTAGCAGTAACTTGATTATATCATGAATTTTCTTGCGACATGCATGCTTTCCTATAGTTGCGACCGCATATCATGTTCATCTATTGGTCAGCTCTGATTGCATAAGGGTTTTCTTTTATCTTTGACAGTTAATGAAAAGAGTTACTGAAACATTAAGATTTATTGCCTTTCAAGAGAGTTTAAGAGTTAGCTTCGGCCTCCTAATCTGCTTGAAAAGATAATGAGCAGGTATCAGATGTATTTTTGGATGCACCTGCTTGATTATCTCATGAACAGTTAAGAACCAATCATTATGTAGACGATGATCACATGTTTAAGTTAGAAAAGATTTCGGGTAACTTCTGCTTAGCTTGCTGGTAATAATTCAGAGAACAGAACTCACAATGAATTCATTTGTACCATAAGAAATAAAGAAATAAACTTTTCACAGCCAGATCCTGGACAAATCTGGGGCTTAATGGTTTCACAGAGGAATTCTTGGAGAGTTAATTAGTACAGATTCTCTATTTGGATGTGAGAACATATAATCTCATCCCATAGAGCTGCCCTGTTACTCCCTACTAAATTACTTATGAGCACAGTCTAAAGTTCAAATTCATTGTTGCTGGATTGAATCCAGTATATTGTAGTCAGTGTTCCCTCTAAGCTGAGTTAGTGTGAGGTAGCTCACAAATTTTTAGCCTCCGGCTCACACATTTTTGCCATCTCAGGAAAAATGGCGCCAGATAAATCTAATTTATGCAGTAGCTCACAACTTTAATGCCAGTAGCTCACAAAGGAGAATTTTTGCTCACAAGACTCCACCGCTTAGAGGGAACTTTGATTGTAGTACAGGACCACCAATTTCTGAACATTTGTGCAGATATTTTTCCTAGTCTGCCCAGGCCTCATTTTGGGTAGGAGCTCACAGGAGCGAAGCTCCAGAACCTTTAAGTTTTACACTGAGCCTATCATATTGTGCTCAAGAGTTACTGGAAAAGACAGTCATGCTGGGAAAAGTTGAAGGGAGCAAGAAAAGTGAAGGACCCGACATGAGCTGCATTGACTCAGTAAGACACTTTTGGAGGTAATTAATTCATAGAGTTGACATAAATTGAATGCAACTTGACAGCGTTACACACACACACAGGGTTTGCAAGGCAAGAGATGAACAGAATTGGTTGGCCATTGCCTGACTCCCGCCCTCCACTCTGAAGAGTCTCAGAGCAGCTTACAATCTCCTTTACCTTCCTCCCCCACAACAGACACCCTGTGAGGTGGGTGGGGCTGGAGAGGGCTCTCACAGCAGCTGCCCTTTCAAGGACAACCTCTGCCAGAGCTATGGCTGACCCAAGGCCATGCCAGCAGGTGCAAGTGGAGGAGTGGGGAATCAAACCCGGTTCTCCCAGATAAGAGTCCGCACACTTAAGCACTACACCAAACTGACTCTCCCTGACCCACCCTGCTTAGCTTCTGAGAACTGAGCAGATCAGGCTAGCCTGGAGCTGTAATTCCAAGGAATCTCCAGGTCCTAGCTGGAGGCTGGCATCCCTGGATGGTACATTAAAAAAAATGAGCCACAAATTTAAAAAGGTATATGGGAGCTGAAGAATGAAGCAATTTTCACAATATGTTTCCTTTGCTGATTGCAACAGAGCAAACATCCTTACTCATACGCTACGGATTGAAAACAGGCCAATGGTTGCAACATTTGAATCATAAAAACAGTTGGATGTTGAAAAATCTATAAATAAAATGTACACAGTTCCAACAATGCCGAGAGAGGATATGGAATTTCCTTCCTTCATTGTTTCCATGACAAAGTTGGCCAGGCACCTGTGTGAAGGCTCTTGGCACGGACACCTTGCTTCAGGTGTGTGTATGGGTGGGGAGATTATTTATTAATTTGTGAAAATATTTCCCCCCGGCTTTTCCTCTTGGCTCAAGGCAGCTATTAGATGATTCATTAGGAACCAGCCCATTTTGTGATTCTAAATCAGGCCTTAATATGAGTTAGGCTCTTTATGCCAGCTCCTCTGTAGTCTGGAGATCAATTGTAATTCTACAGGTCTCCTATCCCCATCTGGAGCAATAGCAGTCCTACTATATGGCCGAGGACCTGCCTACCTGAGGGACCGTCTCTCCCCATATGAGCCCCAAAGAGCACTGAGGTCAGCAGGGAAGAACATGCTGACTATCCCTGGGCCAAGTGAGGCAAAATTACAGAGCACCCGGGCACGGGCTTTCTCTGTTACAGCCCCGTGTCTCTGGAATCAGCTCCCAGAGGAGGTGCGGGCCCTGCGGAATCTGGACCAATTCCGCAGGGCCTGTAAGACCATTCTTTTCAAGCAGGCCTTTGTAGACCGCTGACAAGATGGCTGTTCAACCCACCAAACGATTTATCTAGTGATCTCTGCCATTATATAAATGCACAGAATAACATCAGGAACATCACCGCCGCCGTTAAATTAAACTATGGAATGGCTTAGACAACCGGAACTGGTTTTAGATATTGTTGTTTTAAATTATTGTATAATTTAAATGCTGTTTTAAACTTATTATATATTGTATAATTTTATTGAACTTGTTGTTAGCCGCCCTGAGCCTGCCTAGGCGGGGAGGGCAGGATACAAATAAAATTTATTATTATTATTATTATTATTATTATTATTACTCAAGTGTATTATGTGTCTTATGTCACAGACTGCAGTGCTCACCCGTTATGGATAGCTGATTGTATGGTGTGCTGGTGTGATGATTTCACTTCTTGTGTGATGCCAGCAACATGGCCGGGGCCTTCCACTTTCTCCTGGTATATCCCACCCCCCATCCCCACCAGTACCAGGAGGGATCTGGCAACCCTAGTGAGAATGCACATGAGCAACCTATTTGAGACATATTTTAAGAGAGATTTTGAGTGCTCAGGTTTTTTGGTTTGTTTTAAACCTGTTTTTTGGAGCGTGAAAGGATTCTGCTTACGACTGACCATGAAATATTGATTCAAGCTGTCGAGTGTTTTATCACTTTTTTAAACATAGGGCTGCCAGCTCGGGGTTGGAAAACACCTGGAGATTTTGGGGGAGGTGGAGCCTGGGAAGGTGGGGTTTGGGGAGTGGAGGGGCCTCAGCAGGGTCCAAAACTAAAAAGTCCACTTTCCAAAGTGACCATTTTCTCCAGGGGAACGGAGATCCGTTGTAATCCCAGGAGATCTGGCTACCCTATGAGATATGGGAAGGTTTAAAACATTTTATTTCATACAAATTCTTCCCCATAAGCAAGCAGATAATGCTACAGTGAAATCCACGTAACTGCTTTCAGGTTTGGGACATTCTTATTTTACAACAAACAGCATTCTTACAGAACGTTCTAGCAGCACTTAAGGAGGTAAATCTGGTTCTTGACTACTCTAGTTTAGATTGCAGGATTGCCAGGTCTGTGTTAGAAAATATTTGGAGACTTTGGTGGGGGGGGGGGGGGTCTGGGAGAGGGCGGGGTTTGGGGAAGGGAGGGGCCTCAGAATGGTACAATGCCATAGTAGAGTCCACCCTTCAGAGCAGCCATTTTCTCCAGGGGAGCTGATCTCTGCCAGCTGGAGATTAGTTGTAAAAAACAGGAGATCTCCAGGCCCCACCTGGAGGCTGGCAACCCTAACTAAAGCAAGTAATACCAGCAGTCTTTATCTTACTATATGTTGAAGGTGAAGCTCACTCTTTGTTCCCCAGATGTGGAGCAGCCGATTTTCAAATAGCATTAGGGGGGGGAAAGCAATTGATTTGGGGAATCAATCAACTTCCAGAACGCCAGAATGCCTTCATAGCAGTGGCATTCTTGTCGGTTTTTGTAAAAGTTCCTAGCCAAAAACGCAAACTGATCACATCAGCATTCTCATGCTTGCCTTTCAGAAATGATGGAATGCACTACATTCTTTCCCCCCAAAAAGGATAGCTGTTATTTTCTGAACCTTGGCCAAAACCTACATTCTGCCAATGTTGCTCAGATAATTTCCTTCATAATATTTACAGTAGTGCTCAGTGAATCAAAGCATCTTATATAAATATAAGCTGGTAGACTTACAAGACAGCACCGTGTCCTTTTGCTAGTGAAAGGGCTAATAGATTTGGCAGATAGTGCTACAGTGAAATCCACGTAATTGCTTCCAGGTTTGGGACATTCTTATTTTACAACAAACAGCATTTTTTACAGAACATTCTAGCAGCAGTTAAGGAGGCAAATCTGGCCCTTGACTACATTAGTTTAGATTGCAGGATATGTTTGGAAATTCCTGGAGATTTTAGGGGTGCAACCTGGGGGAATCTCAGCAGGGTATAACGCCACAGAGTTCACTCTGCAAAGCCATTTTCTCCAGGGGAACTGATCTGCTTTGAAAGGTGGACTCTATGGCATTGGACCATGCTGAGGCCCCTTCCCTTCCCTCCCCAAACCCCGCCCTCTCCTGGATCCACCCCCAAAGTCTCTAGGTATTTTCCAACACTGACCTGGCAACTTCAACTAGAATCTGAACATAAGGGTGAACGCAATACCTCAGGGAAGAGGTCCTTAGGTAAGTGTGGCTGAGCCCAATAAGTCACACCAGTGCTGGGAGGACCAAGTTGCATAGGAAAAAGTACTTTATTTGCAAATAAGGAAGCTACCAAAGAGCTTCATAATGCAGTAGTAACACACAGTTTTTTACCTGAGGTTGCCCCTCCTCTAAAACACCTCCTTGTGACATCATCGGGCATGCTCAATTAAACTTCCTTTGTTTAAAACTTGAACATGCCTACCAACAAAACATATTTGTCAGCATTTTTTAATTGGTGGTACTTTTGACCCCACCAATAATATGACAAAAGAAAACCTGTGTTTTGAGCCAAAATTTCAAACCATGGTTCAAGGTTCCATTTCCGGACACTTAATGAGCAATGCAAACCATAAATTTAAAATAACGAGGGTTCACAAGACATACAGCTTACATAGCAAGTCTTACTATAGCTAATTAATGAAGAAGACACATGTTGAACTCTAGGTGATCTTCCTTTCCACATCTCCAATTATGTGCAACAAGTGTTCTGTCTAAAAGCCTCATTGTGGACTAGAGTTGGCAAGCGGCTTCAAAAGACAGTTGCATGTCTGTATTATATAGGGCTGCCAACCCCTGATCCGGGCAAGGAATCTCCTGCCCGGGAAGTTCTCAACCTGCTGGCCCACATTGGGCCAGCAGGGGGAGCCTTCCCCTGTGTCGCTGGCGTGATGACGTCACCCGGAAGAGATGCCATCAAAATGGCAGCGCCCGAGCAGGGCCGCTCTAGGCATTTCTGAGAAAACCATAGAGCCTCTAGCCATTTGGGAGATAAAAGTCTATCGTACAATAGGTACCATAGAGTTTTAACCTCCCAAATAGCTAGAGCATCTGGGAAAACCATAGAGTTTTCCTGGAAACGCCTAGAGCAGCCACGTACGGGCACCGCCATTTTGATGACGTCACTCCTGGGTGACATCATTTCATTGCCCACGTGCACATTGCACACGCGAATGTCTCCCACTGGGGGATGAAGAGGACTTGGCAACCCTATCTGTATAGGAAAATTTATTGTTTCAAGGCTATATTTTGAAGCTTATTAAAAGTTGCCTTCCTTTTGTCTAGAGAGTTCATGTTGAAAGTTCAGGCCTGTCCTTTTGCTTCTAGCATCTGATCTGAATTGTTAATCAATAATAAATATGAAGCTAGCAACAATATTCTTGGGAGGGGTCTCTGACCGTTACAAGGGCATAGGAAGAGCCCTGCTGGATCTCCAACACAATGACCAACTGTTTACTATGGAGGTCCAACAATGTGGCAAAGAGGCTGAGGTCTTCTCCGGATGTTGCCTCCTGGCACTAATCTTGGTCATCTGGAGACTTTCAGGAAATCTCCAGGCCCCACTAGGAGGTGCAAAATAAAAAGAGAACCCTGGAAAACAAGCCAGTGAAGAGACAAAAAATCCGTGAAAAATTACTAATGCAAGTTGTAGTCAAAATTCAGTCACAATTCATATGAAAATTCATTAATTTATGGAAAAAGCCTGAAAGACCACAGAAATGTCTCCACTTCTGGTGCAATGTCTCCACTTCTGAGACCTTGTGCTGGACACTCTGTAAAAAAACCTTTATTGAAATTTTTGGTGGACTTTCCAATATATCCCTCCTTGATGAAGATGTGGTCTCATTGAAATGTGAATACGCTGGCTATCCATGTTGAGGGTCTCTTCAGGATGTCTGAACATGACTTGAAAATGTTTGAGGACTTTATCTAAGTATTACACCAGCACTTTGTCTATGTAAAACTTACCTGTAAACACTTGGGCATTTTGTGAAGATATATAAGAAATTCCTGTGGTCTTTCAGACTTTCCCCATAAATTATTGAATTTTCATATGAATTGTGACTGAATTTTGACTACAAATTGCATTAGTAATTTTTCACAGATTTTTACTCTCTTCATTCCACCAGGAGGTGGGCAGCCCAAGCTGAAACTAGGGCTGCCAGATCTGTGCTGGAAAATACTTGGAGACTTTGCAGATGGAGACAAGAGAGGGCGGGGCTTGGGGAGGGGAGGGGCCTCAGCCTGGTACTATGCCATAGAGTTCACCCTTCCAAGCAGCCATTTTCTTCAGGGGAGGTGATCTCAGCCAGCTGGAGATCAGTTGTAAAAGCGGGAAATCTCCAGGCCCCACATGGAGGCTGGGAACCCTAGCTAGAACTCTTCTTCCTGACAGAGTTTCTGTTGCCTGAATGAGACATTGTTTGCTTCTGTGATCCCTCGCAGAAGCACTGGTTCCCTCATCATTCTAAGCCCTCTGTGTTTGGAGTTTTGGCCTTTCTCCTCAGGCTCTTCAAACCAAGCTTCCAGAAGTCATGTGGTTTTAGGAAATAAGAGTTATTGCTTTAATAATAATGTCCTCAATGATGCTCAATGAGACCAGTGGGATTTATATAAAACGTAGCTTGCCCATGTAAATATCATTTCATTTAGATTTTAAAAGACTGCTTCCAAGAACTGCACAAATGCTGACACAAAGCACAACGAGTTAGGCATATGTTCTATATGGCCTTCCGCAGGATAATGTAGCTAACTGAAGAATAAAGACGATTCCACTCAAAATGGCTTCCAGCCTGCCATCACCACGGAGTGGCCTTTCTTTATACAACCTTCTCCTTTCTCCGCTCAGCCGGGACATTCACTGGATGGCCTCGGTTCAGTCTGTCCATCTGCTATATTTTTCTCCTCTTCTTTAGCTGTGGCGCTCGCAGTAACGTGAATAATGATGTCAGTTCTTTAATGAGCAGTTTCAAGCCTTCTCAGACATATCATTAACAGTAGCCACTGTAACTGCCAAGTACAGCCAGATAGTTATTGTTTTTGATGGATAACTTCAGCCGGTGATACTCAGCAGCTCAGGAGCCATATGTGGCTCTTTGGCACTAGGGCTGCCGAGTTCCTGGACTGGGCAGGGATTAGGCTTCCCAACCCTTCCGCCCTGGCGGGGGACCCCCGAATTTTCAGCCTCCTCCCCCGCTCTTAAAAAATCTGGGGCCGGGGGGAGAGAGAACATACCTGTAGGCATCATGTTGTTTTACAGCTTGGGATCCGTTTTTAAAATGTGTCCCTTTAAGGCTGCACAGGAAACAGGAACGGCCCCTCCCTTTCTTTTCCTGTGCAGCTTGCTTTCGTTTTCACAGCGAGCAAATTCTGCTGGAAGAAGACCAAGTACGGTAAGTATTTGTGTGTGTGTGTGTGTGTGTGCGAGCGAGAGAGAGGGAGGGGGCAGGGAGGGGGATTCCCTGGTATGGAGGCCCCCCCTTTAGAAAGCGTGGCGGGGGGGAGGGAAATGTCTACTAGAGAATAGTAGATGTCTACTAGAGAATAGATTCCCATAGAGAATAATAGGGAATTGATCCATGGGTATTGGGGGCTCTGGGGGGGCTATTTTTTGAGGTAGAGGCACCAGATTTTTAGTATAGCAGCTAGTGCTTCTCCCCAAAATACCCCCCAAGTTTCAAAAATATTGGACCAGAGGGTCCAATTCTATGAGCCCCTATCCTTAATTATTTCCTATGGAAGAAAGGCATTTAAAAAGGCGTGCTGTCCCTTTAAATGTGATGGCCAGAACTCCCTTGGAGTTCAATTATGCTTGTCACATCCTTGTTCCTGGCTCCACACCCAATGTCTCCTGGCTCCACACCCAAAGTCTCCTGGCTCCGCCCCCAAAGTCCCCAGATTTTTCTTTAATTGGACTTGGCAACCCTAGCAGGGATTCCCCCACCCCAGAGGTTCCCAACCCGCCTGCCTGCATTGGGCCGACAAGGGGGATTGTCCCCCAATGTTGCCGGTGTGATGACATCACTCCCAGTGACATCATTGTGCCAGCGACATGGCACGCAGGCCACTCTAGGAGCTTCCAGGAAAACTCTATGGTTTCCCCGGACACTCTAGCAATTTGGGAGGGAAAACTCTATAGTACAATAGGCTGCAGTGGACTTGGCAATCCTATTTGGCACAGTGCCAGAGGCTCTTCTGAACACCATTCCCCAGTGTGGCACCTGCCCTGTGTTTCAGAAAAGTGAGCACAGCCCTTGCTTCTAGTTGACAGATAATTCTCACCTTGAAATAGCCATTGCCAGAGGAATGGGTAAGCTGTGAGCCTTCCTGAGATACAGCCCCCCCATCAGACGGATCATGGTACAGTGGTATAGAGCATCTGCTTGGCATGTATAAGGTCTGAGGTTCAGTCCTTGGCATCTCCAGTTAAAATTACCAGGAAGTAGGTGATATGAAAGACTTCCTTTCAAGTAAATATGATACATTTTAAAACAGTTATTTTAATGTTTTCCCATTCACAAGGGGGTCTGAGTAATCTTGGGGCACTGAGCAAAAGTCCAGAATGGAGTCCCAGAATCACTTTTAGCTAAAATCACTTCCACCAGCCCTGGACCAAGGTAAGGGGCAGTCCTCACCATGTA
Source organism: Heteronotia binoei (assembly GCF_032191835.1). Classification (NCBI taxonomy): domain Eukaryota; kingdom Metazoa; phylum Chordata; class Lepidosauria; order Squamata; family Gekkonidae; genus Heteronotia; species Heteronotia binoei. The sequence goes on along the minus strand of NC_083228.1, from coordinate 131,772,734 downwards.
AGGTGGGTGTAGGGTTGCCAATCCCCAGGTGGGGGCAGGGGATCCCTTGGTTTGCAGGTCCTCCCCCCCGCTTCAGGGTCATCTGAAAGCAGGGGGAGGGGAGGGAAATGTTTGCTGGGCACTCCATTATTTCTATGGAGACCAATTCCCATAGGGTATAATGGAGAATTAATATGTGGGTATCTGGGGCTTGGGGGGCTGCTTTTGAGGTAAAGGCACCAAATTTTCAGCATAGCATCTAGTGCCTCTCCTCAAAACACCCCCCAAGTTTCGAAAAGATTGGAGCAAGGGGTCCAATTCTATGAGCCTCAAAAGAAGGTGCCCCTATCCTTCATTATTCCAAATGGAGGGAAGGCATTTAAAAGGCATGCTCTCCCTTGAAATGTGATTGCCAGAACTCCCTTTGGAGTTCAGTCATGCTTGTCACACCCTTGCTCCTGGCTCCACCCTCAAAGTCTCCTTGCTTCACCCCCAAAGTCCCCAGATATTTCTTGAATCGGCCTTGGCAACCTAGGTGGGTGGTATCTATTTCCCCAGAACCAGCGGCCCAAGTCCTGGACTGGGAGCAGGGGAAGCAGTGCCAGCAGTGGGAGCCTGTTCTTCTTCTTCCACCCTCTTCCATGGGAGTGGGTGGGATTTTAGGTAGTTGCCCCCTCAAAGTGGGGCCTAGTGTTAGCTGCCCCTGTTATTCTTTGCTAAGACTGCCCCTGACCATTCAAAGCGTAGCACTGGAAGCATCTCCCCAAACCACTCCAGATTAGCTCCTGGTGTATATACAGGCTGGCATGGTCTCTGCTATTTGCATTGCCTCGGCGGATCCCTGGTAATTGAAGCCTAATGTTTCGTCCACTTAATCAGCTCTTATTTATTGCAGGCAGCATTCGACTCGACAGACTATTTTCTTTTTTAAACGCTCCACTCATTATCCCATCGTTTAATTTTCCTTTGCCCCACCCTGGAAGATTGATTGTTCTGGGTCATAATCCAAGGGTATATTTAGATACTGGGGGTTGTGATGGGAAATCAGCTGCCCATTTTCTATGTCCCTGGAGCTCACATCCAGTAATTGAAGTCTGGGGAATATGCAGTGCCTTAAAGTAGCTCTTGAGGTCTAAGCAAAACATTTGCACTTGGGTCTGGCAATCCAGCCACTGTTTGTCTGTGGGCAAAAATAAACCATTGGCCTGTTTCTTTAACTCCTCCTTATCAACAAGGGACACAGAAGTAGAGTTCCCAACTCTGGGTTGGGGAATTCCTGGAGATCTGAGGGCAGGGCCTGGGGAGGGCAGAGTTTAGAGATTGGAGGGAGTAGGGTTGCCAGTCTCCAGGTGGGGGGCAGGAGATCCCCCAGTTTGGAGGCCCTCCCCCCGCTTTAGGGTCATCAGAAAGCGGGGAGGGGAGGGAAATGTCTGCTAGGCACTTCATTATTCCCTATGGAGACCAATTCCCATAGGGTATAGTGGAGAATCCACGGATATCTGAAGCTTGGGGGGGGGGGTTGAGGTAGTGGCATCAAATTTTCAGCACAGCATCCAGTGCCTCTGCTCAAAACACCTTCCAAGTTTAAAAAAGATTGGACCAGGGAGTCCAATTCCATGAGCCCCCAAAGAAAGTGCCCCTATCCTTCATTATTTCCAATGGAGGGAAGGCATTTAAAAGGCGTGCGGTCCCTTTAAATGTGATGGCCAGAACTCCCTTTGGAGTTCAATTATGCTTGTCACAACCTTGCTTCCGGCTCCACCCCCAAAGTCTCCTGGCTCCACCCCCCAAGGTCCCTCCCCAGATATTTCTTGAACTGGACCTGGCAACCCTAGAAGGGAGCCCAATAGGGATGTATTACTTAGAGAGCTGCCAGATCTGCTGTTTTCTTCAGGGGGACTATATCTGTTATCTGGGGATCAGGTATCTGGGGACCAGGTGGTAGAGGGAGAAAAACCTATGAGAGGCCTGAAGTATCTGAAACCCCTTCTTAAGGCAAGATTCCCATGGGAGGCCCACAAGACGGACAGTAAGTCATTCCTTAGTAAATGTGTGTTTGAATTTATCCAGCATCTCATTTTCTATGCTGGGCATTCCGTTGCCATGAGCGTTGGCGAAAGTCCACGAGAAGTCAGCTGCCTTTCTGCTGCATGCACAGAGGTCTGTATACCTCCGGATCTACATTTAACCACACCAAAACAAGCTAACGCCCTGTCTTGTTTATCCTTAACCCAATACTCCCCACCAAGTCCGCGGCATTATCATGTAACACTCCGCATGCCAGAAGTAAAAACAGCACTTTATTTAGATAGCTGCATTTGTAATACACACAACTTTATTTAGATAGCTGCATTTGTAATACACACAACTTTATTTAGATAGCTGCATTTGTAATACACACAACTTTATTTAGATAGCTATTTACGATACATGACCACAGTACACAGATTTCCAGCGTACATTCAGTGAAATCCTTGGGCCGAATGGCTAATAGTCAACTTACGTTTGATTCCCAATGTTTACTTTTTAAAAAAATAAGGGCATGGGGGAGAAATCTGGGTTTTTTATCCTCAGAGTGGGTCAATATAAAGAAATTCTTCTCCATGGGATGTCGGAAGCCAACAGAAATGGGGAGAAGGGCTGCCTAAAATTCCCCTCTCCCCAAGTTCTGAATATATCCCTGTCACACAGAAGGGGCCTAGGAGGGCCTTCTACTGGCTGCCACCACTCTGGTAAGGGTCTGCGTGGGAGAGGGCCCGGAGCACCAGCCACCCCTGTATCTTCCTTATTAGTGAACCTCTTAATTGTGACCAAGGAGACATGAGGACCCAAGCAGTATAATAAAGGTAAAGGGAGTCCCCTGTGCAAGCACCAGTCATTTCCGTGTGAGAAAATGACCCCTCTGTCACAAACATGGTTGCCAGGGCGCCTGGAGAAGTAAGCTTGCATCCGCCTGGCCAGTAAATGCGAGTGACGCTACCCAGGAACTACATAAGACTCCCGTGTACCTATTAACAAGTATATAAGCGCTTGAGTCAGGCACAGAGTGTCTGCAGCCGCGCTCTAATGTTTCCCCGCCATCGCGTGAAACCCGCCATGGTAAGGAGGAGGCTACGCCGCCACGGAGCTGTCCAGGCAAACGGTGTGAAGCGCTAAGCATGGAAACCACTGTGTTTTGCTAACACCACATGTAGCCATCTTCCTGCCTGGATGGGATTCATTCCTTCGATGTGGAAACCTCACGTACACACCTTGAGTCATTCCTAGCCCGCAAGCAACCCACCTAGTCTATGAATGGATTAATGGCTCCACTATTAATCCTGATTGCCCAGTGATTTCCTAAACAACTGTCTTCACCCCGGAGAGTTGAGAAAGAGGAAGGATCTCTCCTGATACCACCAAGCCCTTTTTGTCTACACCGGAATACCTAGGTGCATATCTGATTCTCTATTGTCCCTTTCCCAGTTAATCCCATCTCCTCCCAATCACCCAACCATTCCCACATTGATACCAACGGAGCCGCCCCAGGCCCTGTCGCAACCTGGAAGTTTCCAGGATGCCCAGGATGAAGGTGATGTTCATTGGTTGAAGCACACACCCAATCAGGTGTCGCCATTGACCCACCATTGGTCCAGCCGATGTCCAGCCTTCCTGGTCATCAGCAGAACCTCCCATTACCACTCCCAGTCACCTCCCATCCCCTCAGGACTAAGGTGACTCTATATAACCTGTGGACTAGCTACCCACAGGTGTGCCTTCTACTCAGTAAACCCCCATTCCCGCTGGGTAGTAACACCCCCGATTCCTGATCAGTTTCGGGACCTTACCCCTATTCCCTCATTCGTCGCCATCGGAGCCTTCCATTGGAGTCTGCGAGAGGTAGTATTACCCTGTATGTCCATTCCTTTATGTTCCCCTATCGATCTCTCTATTTTTCCTAGACCTGTATGACTGTGTGATTGATTTTGTACCTTGTGTGAACGAACTATTGTTTCAAAATAAACCACAATTGATTTTATTAAATTAGAGTTCTTTATTGAGCATTGACTCTCTGATCGGTTGAGCCTCGTATACACAGATAACAAAGATTCCGTTGTGGGGCTAGCTGTCTCTCACTCTAATTCCCCAACTTTATTTTGAGAGCAGTTTCCCTAACATCCGACTCTGGGGTGACGTTGCTTTCACAACGTTTCATGGCAGACTTTTCACGGGGTGGTTTGCCATTGTCTTCCCCAGTCATCTACACTCCCCCCCCCCAGCAAGCTGGGTACTCATTTGACCGACCTCGGAAGGACGGAAGGCTGAGTCAACCTGCAGCCGGCTACCTGAACCCAGCTTCTGCTGGGATCGAACTCAGACTCGTGAGCAGAGGGCTCCGACTGCAGCACTGCAGCTTTACCACTCTGTGCCACAAGGCTCTCGCAGTATAATAGCAAGTTTATTTACAGTGCTCAAATAATAATGTGGGTGATAAACATTTAGTGCAATAGTGACATTTATTTATTTACTTATTTATACATACACGTCCCCTGCTCTAGTACCAAACTCATCCCTTGGGCAAAGGATCTCTCCTGCTGCCTTCCCTCCTGCAGCCTCTTCCAGAGACAACACACCCTGTCTGTGCTTGGCCCTTTTATGCTCTGCTAAGAGGACCCGCCCAGGGCCGGTGCCACCTAGGGTTGCCAAGTCCAATTCAAGAAATCTCTGGGGACTTTGGGGGTGGAGCCAAGAGACTTTGGGGGTGGAGCCAGGAGACACTGGGGTGGAGCTAGGAGCAAGGGTGTGACAAGCATCACGGAACCCCAACGGGAGTTTTGCCCATCGCATTTCAAGGGACGGCACACCTTTTTAAATGCCTTCCTTCCTTCCCTCCACCCTCCCCTTCTCTGATTTCACCTCAGAGGCGGAGCGGAGCGGGCGATGCCGCTGCACTGCCGCCTCCTCTTCTCTGGTTCACCTTAGCTGCTCCTCCGAGATGGGGCGGCTCGCCACGCTCCTTGGCGCCGTTTCCCCCCTCCCCCCGCTTCCGTTTTTTTCGAGAGCGGGGGAAGAGGCTGTAAATCCTGGGGTCCCCCGCCAGGGCAGGAGGGTTGGGAAGCCTAGCCGGTGCGTGGGAATAGGCCAAGTAGGCAGCCATGAGGCACCATCTCTCTCTGCGCCTGCCACCTCCCTGCCCCCATTTGCCTCTCCACGCTCAGCGCCACCTCCCTGCGCCTTCTGCTACCCACCTCCCCTCGCCCCCGCCCCCCTCTCCATGCTCGCCACCGACTCCTGTCATCCCCGCCTGCCTCTCCTTGCCCGCCTCTCCTCGCCCCCGCCACCTCTCTGCACTTGCCCCCCCGTCCACCTCTCCATGCTCGCCACCACCTCCCCTCGCCCACCGCTACCTCCCTGCAGCCAAAGATGTTTCCCACGAGCCGCAAGCTGTCCCGCCCATGCTTCAAAGGGAGCCAGCTGGCTCCCTTTGAAGCAGGGGAGGGCCATGTGCGCAGCAACTCACTAGGGAGCGGCGGCAAAAAGGGCCTCAGACTAGGGGCGCCAGACCCCCTAGCGCCAGGCCTGGTCCTGCCCCTCCGTGGATGTTTTCCCTCCAAAACCTTGCCACCCAATCAGAGGGACAGAAATGTAGGCCCTCTCTAGCTACTCCTAGGCAAGCTTCTCTGGAGCCTGTAGGCATCACTAGGCCCAGGATCATGACAACCTCCAAGGTCACCCCTGGGGAGGCATTTGGCCCATTTGGAATGCTGTTCTATGTATCCACCACATTTTTGTCCACCCTTTCCACCAACAATCTGATAAATAAACAAGATGTGCAAGATTTTCTCCCCACCCCCACTTTTGGAAGGGGGGAGGTAAGGTTAGCTGCCCAGAAACATTTTTTTTTTCCTGGTGACAGAGGACATAAAATAATATGGTCAGAGGGAGATCAAGCCGTTCCCAGAAATGACAGTATTAAGGCTTCCTGGATTCATTACTTGGTTTTAGCTTTGTACATCGGTTGATTAAAAGATGTGGCGTTTGCAGCTTCTGTAATTGATTTTCTATCCTGTGATTCCAACCCCCTTGTACCTGTAGACAAAGATGGCTTTGTTTTAAATTAATTATCCAGTGCAAATGTATTTCTGCTAATGTGTTGTGCTGTTTCAGCCAGTGTCATCATGAACTGTTGTCTTGTCTCGCGAATTTTCTCTATTTGTTTGAGGAGAACTGTACAATTGAATTACTGGATCAAGCCAAGATCCATTTAATCTAGGATTCTGTGTCCAGCAGAGACCTGCCACATTCTTCTGGGAACACATAAGAAAAGACCTGCTAGATCTGACCAAGGGTCCTCGCACGGCAGCACCCCACTTCCAACTGTGGTTGCCAGCTTCCAGGTGGTGGCTGGAGCTCTCCTGGGGATTACAGCTGATCTCCAGGTGACAGAGATCAGTTCACCTGGAGACAATGGCCGCTTTGGAAGGTGGACTCTATGGCATTAGAGTCCACTGAAATCCCTCACCTTCCCACATCCAACCTCAAAAATCTCCAGGTATTTTCCAACCTGGAGCTGGCCACCCTACTTCCCGCAGTAGCTTACCAGCATTGGAGGAGTAGGGGCGTCTATTGAACCATCATGAAATGGCTGTTGGCCTATTCTCCATGAATTTCTTGCATCTCCTATTAAAGCCATTTAAGTAGTGGATGTCACTACATTTTGCGGCGATGAATTTCGCAAGTTCTTTATGGGCAGTGTACTGAGAGATTTGTCGTGACCTGGATTGCCCAGCCTAGCCCGATCTCGTCAAATCTTGGGAACTAACGAAGCAGGGTCAGCCCAGCCGAAGTTAGTACTTGAACAGGAGACCACTAAGGAAGAAGTCCAGGGTTGCTACTCAGAAACAGGCAACTGCAAACACTTCTTGCCTTGAAACCTTACTGGGCTACAATTTGACAGCAAGGAAAGAGAGAAGGATTTGCCTGACTTGATTATTGTGCATCAGTTTCATTAGGTTGATTATTGTGCATCAGTTTCATTGACTTGATTATTGTGCATCAGTTTCATTGACTTGATTATTGTGCATCAGTTTCATTGAGTGTCCCCCAAGTTCTACTATTACGGAGAGGGATAAATGTCCTTTCTGTCTACTTTCTCCGAGGCATGCGTTTCATGTCCCTCTTAATCTTTCTAAATGGAACAGAGCCAAATGTTTTCAAAAAAAAATTTTCCTTTAAGAAAAGGTACTCCAACTCAGTCATCGTAGTTGCCCTCTTCTTCACTTTTTCCAGCTCTGCAATATCTTCTTAAAATGGTATAGAATGGTATACTACATTCCAAATACAGCTCCAGTATAGAGCTAATCAACAGTATTATGATACTGGCCATTATGAACATAAGAACATAAGAGAAGCCATGTTGGATCAGGCCAACGGCCCATCAAGTCCAACACTCTGTGTCACACAGTGGCAAAAATTTTTATATACACACATACACTGTGGCTAATAGCCACTGATGGACCTGTGCTCCATATTTTTATCTAAACCCTTCTTGAAGGTGGCTATACTTGTGGCCGCCACCACCTCCTGTGGCAGTGAATTCCACATGTTAATCACCCTTTGGGTGAAGAAGTACTTCCTTTTATCCGTTTTAACCTGTTTTCAGTTCCTTTGGGTAATAATCCCTAGCACAGAATTTGCTTCTCCCACCCCCACTGTCTTACATTTAATTGACCTTGTCAGTGTAGTAGCACCTAGCGTTGCCAGCTCTGGGTTGGGAAATGCCTGGAGATTTGGGGGGGGGGCGGAATTTGGGGAGGGGAGGGACAGCGGCAGGGTATACAGCCATAGATCCATGTTTGCCAGGGGACTGATCATCTGGAAACCAATTGCAATAGCAGGAGATTTCCAGGTGTCACCTGGAGGTTGGCAAGTTTAGGAGGACCCAAGATCTCTTTAACCAACAGACTTCAGACTAACCAACCAATTTCAGACTTTGCTATCAATGCATATGTCAAGTTAGGATGTTTGCCCCATTGAGCTTAAACTCATGCTCACTGACTTTGAACTTCATAGTGTGGTTTGTTCAGAAGATCTGGAGAGGTGCTTTTTGAGGTTTCCCCACCCCCCACCCCCATCCTCCTTGGCTGCTTTCATGTCAGGCAGGATTTTCCCCCACGGAGGCTTGAATCCAGAATGGATATTTCTGTGGGTCCAAGGGTGTTGACTCATTGAGCATGATTTTCCCACCTGCCCCTTCCTGCAACAGCCAGGCCACTGATATCCAGTTCCAGGAGGAGAGAGGATCACTGGGAGGAACCTGGGGATTGGAGGGACCTTAGCAAGGTATGTCACAGCAACTGTCTTCCATTTGCTCCTCCTGGGAGTGTCTTAGTCAGCTGGAGACCTGGTGTATTTCTGGGAGACCTCCAGGTGCCACCTGGAGAGTGACAACCCTAAGCCTGCTTGTACTTCCTGCAGTCTCTCCAACCTTCCAAACTCAATAGGAGTCTTGCATGGTGAAAGAGAGAGGTTTGGTCTTGTTGGTGATGCCACAGGCACTAGCCAGTAGATGCCCAGCACAGTGACATATCTATGTACACACACAGCAGTCTCGCTAGGAATGGAAGTGCTAACAGAGGGATGGGGTGGAATGGAGAGAACTGCCAAAATGTATCTTCAGTGCTAGGCTAAAGGGGGGGGGGGGAAGAAGACATTTGTTGTTTTGGTGCAGAGCTGGTCTTCCAGGAAAGACAGACATAACTAAGGCTTTTTCTTGAGCTTTTTTTTTATTTATACCCTGCCCTTCTCTCTGAATCAGAGTCTCAGAGCAGTTTACAATCTCCTTTACCTCCCTCCCACCACAACAGACACCCTGTGAGGTAGGTGGGGCTAAGAGAGCTCTCACAGCAGCTGCCCTTTCAAGGACAACTCCTACAAGAGCTATGGTTGACTCAAGGCCATTCCAGCAGGTGCAAGTGGAGGAGTGGAGAATCAAACCAGGTTCTCCCAGATAAGAGTCCGCACACCTAACCACTACACCAAACGCACAGGAACACAGTTTTGGCTGGCTTGGAATCAGCAGGTATGGCCTAACATGTAAATGAGTTCTTTAAAAGCCTTTTTTGAAACAATGGTGGCATCCAGGGGTGTGGCCTAATATGCAAATGAGTTCCTGTTGGCCTTTTTCTTCCAAAAAAGCCCTGGACATAAGATATCGAGAAAGGCATTGGCTATTGTTACAGAATCCTGGTTCGTGATGAGTAACCAAATAATTATTGGCTAGCACAAGCTGACTTTTAAATAAGAGCTTCGTTGTGTGCCATCATGAATGCTGTTGTGATCCCGTCATTCACAGTCATTCCTATGGCTGTACTGTACTGGGTGAATAACGAATTAGAGCCTTCCGCAGTCCAATTCAGGCCAAATGTTACATAAGTGTATCAGCAGTGCTCATCTTAATCTCTCTCCAGGCCTCTCCCTTTCTCCCTCCTGCCCTGTTGCAGCTCTTAAGCCCAAAAGCTCTTGAATTTGTGTATTTGCATTTGCAGAGCTGTGTTTGTAATGGGGGTGGGGGGAAGCCGCCAATATGTTACTGAAGTGAAAAAACTGGCATCAATTTAATGCCAGAGTGATACCCATCATGGCATACGGCTGCCCACTTCCAGATGAGGATGGGCAACAGTCCTCCTGGAATTATCACTGGTCTCCAGATATAGAGATCAATTCCACTGGAGAAAATGGAAGCCTTGGAGGGGGAACTCTATGGCATCCAGGGCTTTTCTATAGCAGGAACTCCTTTGCATATTAGGCCGCATCCGCAATGTAACCAGTCCTGGAGTTTACAGTAGGCCCTGTGCTAGGAGCCCTGTAAGCTCTGAGAGGATTGGCTTATCAGTGTGGCCGAATATGCAATGGAGCTCCTGCTAGAATTCCACCCCTGCTTTTGCATATTAGGCCACACCCCCCTGATGTAGCCAATCCTCCTGGAGCTTCCAGTAGATCCTGTACGAAGAGCCCTGTAAGCTAGGTTGCCAAGTCCAATTTAAGAAATATCTGGGGACTTTGGGGGTGGAGCCAGGAGACTTTGGGGGTGGAGCCAGGAGACATTAGGGGTGGAGCCAAGATCAAGGCTGTGACAAGCATAATTGAACTCCAAAGGGAGTTCTGGCCATCACATTTAAAGGGACGGCATACCTTTTCAATGCCTTCCTTCCATAGGAAATAATGAAGGATAGGGGCACCTTCTTTGGGGGCTCATAGAATTGGACCCCCTGGTCCAATCTTTCTGAAACTTGGGGGGGGTACTTTGGGGAGAGGCACTAGATGCTATATTGAAAATTTGGTGCCTCTACCTCAAAAAACAGCCCCCCCCACAGCTCCAGATACCTGTGGATCAATTCTCCATTATTTTCTATGGGAATAAATCTCCCTAGGGAATAATAGAGTTCCCAGCAGACATTTCCCTCCCCTCCCCCCACTTTCTGATGACCCTGAAGCGGGGGGAGGGCCTCCAAACTGGGGGATCCCCTGCTCCCACCTGGGGATTGGCAACCCTACTGTAAGCTCTTGGAGGATTGGCTACATCAGGGGTGTGTGGCCTAATATGCAAAGGAGTTCCTGCTACAAGAAAAGCCCTGATGGCATCACATCCCAACTGAACTCCCTCCCGTCCCCAAACTCTGCTCTCAAATCTCCACAAATTTTCCCACCAGGAGTTGGCAACCTGTGGAGAGATGGTTTTTCTCAATTGCACAGGGGTTCTGAGCAGAGAGTGGTCCTCAACCCATTAGTGTTGTCACTTGCCAGCTCCATGTTGGGAAATACTTTTGAGATTTTGGGTGCAGAGCCTTCGGGAGGGCAGGGTTTGTGGAGGGAACACAGGGTTTGTGGAGGGAACACATTCATAATGACATGATGAAGCCCACTGAGGCAGCCATTTTCTCCAGGGGAACTGGTCTCTGGTGCCCAGAAATCCGTTCTAATTCCAGGAGATCTCCAGGCCCCACCTGGGGGTTAGAAACTCTAGCACCCACCCCAAGATGGTACTCTTGTCGGTGGGCAGCCAGGGAAGTTGGGTGGTAGTTTGCAAGATGGACTCCAAGTGCAGCACTTTTTCCTCTCAGGAGTAAATAACAATTTTTTTTAAAGGGCAAAAAGCAAGTGAGTTGCTACCAAATAATGTGATAAAGGACCCACATCGATACCACTGCATGCAGTTAAGATACGAGCTAAATGTATAGAGTGTTTCAAGATATTATGAACATATGAAGCTGCCTTATACTGAATCAGACCCTCGGTCCATTAAAGTCAGTATTGTCTACTCAGTCTGGCAGCGGCTCTCCAGGGTCTCAAGCTGAGTTTTTTCATGCCTACTTGCCTAGACCCTTTTTAGTTGGAGATGCCGGAGACTGAACCTGGAATCTTCTGCTTACCAAGCAGACGCTCTACCACTGAGCCACCATCCCTCCCAATTATATCAAAGCAGTACATATAGCCTCTGAGGAGATCCTCTCTCTCTCTCTGTTTCTCTCTCTCTCTGGTGTGTGTGCACGCAAACCTGAAAGGCATGGCAACCTCTGGTGACTGACCCCTACTGGGGGCCTGAAGGATATTTGGGGAGGTGGCTGAATAAAGCCTGCCCTCACCTCCTGTCTGTCATTGGATCTTAAATTTGTACCATTTTGCATTCTAAACCACTGCCTACCAGCTATCTGTAGCTCTGCTCACTGTACCTGATTCCTCGTCTGATGAAGTGTGCTTAAAGCACAAGAAAGTTTACATTCTGAATAAAACTTCATTGGTCTTAAAGGTGCACCTTGACTCCTACTTTGTTCTCCTGGTATTCCAAGGAGGCCTCGAAATCCAAGTACTTGGGAGAATTGATCCTGCTTAGCTTCCGAGATCTGATGAGATCAGGCTTGCCTGGGCTACCCAGGTCAGGGTGAGACCCTCCTTTCTCTATCTGAACAGGGGAGAAGAAGCAACAAGTTTGGAGGTCCTAATGACTCTCCCGGATTTGGACAAGATGAATGAATGCATCAGTTTGCTAGCCTAATGTCTGTATTTACCAGGCTTAAGGGTCACCAATCCCTTGGACTCTCCCCCAGCAATTTGCCAATCCAAAACGGTTTAGCATCCTGTTTAATTGGGGGCAAGTTCTAAGTGAGGATGTTACAGAACTTTGTGGGAAGAGGTCTTGATATCACTTCTGCCATGGTGTTCTGAAGGCCAAACCAGACAAGACACTGGGAGATCCATAAATGGAACCCCTCTCAAACATTTCTTAAAGGTACGTAGCAGCTGCATGGAACTAGTACAAACTTGCTTAATGTAAGAGCCAGGTGTTTGAGAGCCGCAAGACATGAAAATCAGATGTTGGAGGGAAGGAAGGAAGGAAGGAAGGAAGGAAGGAAGGAAGGAAGGAAGGAAGGAAGGAAGGAAGGAAGGAAGGAAGGAAGGAAGGAAGGAAGGAAGGAAGGAAGGAGAGGTAAATAGATGGGGGAGGGAAAGAGAGACAGAAAGAAAGCAACTTTAACTTTAAATGCATTCTCCAAGCTGCTACCTGGCTTGGCTTGGAGAAGTGATTTAAAGAAAGAAACGTCTTTTCCAAGCCGGCCAATGGGGTGGTGGGGGCTTCAAGAGCCACGCATTCTCAGTGAATCTTGCTATTGTGTTTACATGGGTTAATCATCAACATTTTTACATTTATCTTCCAGCTCAATACACATAGGGATACCATCTGTTGGAGTAAAGGTGACTCAGCAAGCCTGGACACTGGGGTGTGTCTGTGTGCTATATTTCCTTTTGCACTAGACCCAAATGGTGTTAGAGTTGCCAATACCTGGAGATTTTGGAGGTGGAGCCTGGGAAGGGCAAGGTTTGGGCAATAATGCCATACAGCCTACCTTCCAGGGTAGCCATTTTCTCCAGGGGTACTGATCTCTGTTGGCTGGAGATCAGCTGCAATCCCAGGAGATCTCCAGCCTCCATATGGAGGCTGGCAACCCTATGTGATGCCGTTCTTTGTCTATATCAGAAGCTTTTCTTTGACTCCTGCTTTCTTCTGTGGCTTTACTTTCTCTCCTTGTGTTATTTATTTAATTCAGCTCATTGGCCGCTCTTCCCTGCACGCATTACAATATTACAACAATCAGTGGCGAGAAACTTCTGAGGATCTCCCTTGTGCAACCAAGCCAGGACCACACCCACACGTGCAGCTAGAACAGCCGGCAATTTATAATAGAGAATAGTATTGTCAGGGCTTTTTTTGTAGAAAAAGCCCAGCATGAACCTATTCACATATTAGGCCACACCCCTGAGATCACCATTGTTTCACACAGGGCTTTTTTGTAGAATAAGCTCAGCAGGAACTCATTTGCATATCAGATTACACCCCATAATGCCAAGCCAGCTGGAACTGTGTTCCTGTGCATTCCTGCTCAGAAAAAGCCTCACTGTGGACCTTCAAAAAGACAAATCGGTTGGTTCTTGACCAGTGTTCTCTCTAAACTTCAGAGTCTTGTGAGCAAAAAATCTGCTTTGTGAGCTACTGGCATTAAAGTTGTGAGCTATTGCATAAATTATTGTGCTCTGGGGTCGTCCTTCCTGAGCTAAGACAAAAATGTGTGAGCTGGAGGTTAAAAATCTGTGAGCTAGCTCACACGAACCCAGCTTAGAGGGTTAAGAAAATGACCCCTAATTTCAGAACATTGTAGTCACCCGTTTGGTTGTCAGGGTGGAGACTCAACTCATACACATCTGCCAGGAGAACATGGGTTTTGTCTACCAGAATGTAGGGACTTATGTGAGTACAAACAGCCACTACGTTGCAGTAGCACTCTGTGTCTCCGGAAAAGTGCTAACCAGGAGAACAGATGGGTTTCCAGTCGCTCCGTGCGATCACCATCTCAGCCGTTGCAGCGGAAGAAGGTGCTCCGCCATGAACTGTCCAGGCAAGCGGTTTCCAGCCTTGACCATAGAATCCATATGGGAAGGCTAACATCACCAGCAGCTATCTTCCTGCAGTGCCAGACTCCATTACAGCGAAGCGGGAGGCTCACATACTCAACAGATGTCACCTATGCATAAGGCCATCAAGCTTATCTTAGGCGGGGATCATGTCAGACTGCCTGAGTCTTTGTCCAATGGAACCCAAGACAAAGGCTGGTGCCAGTAGAGGAATGAAGAAGAGGAAGAAAATCTTCACCTAGAGCCAAGTGTCTTTGTATAGATCGGGTGTTACCTTAGGTAGCAATTTGGCCATCTATTGTCACCTTTTTAGATACGTTTTGATAGCTTTAATCACCCCCACCCAATAATTTCTCCCATTCTTTCCTCCATTGTTACCTGGAAGTCCAATCAGGGACCAAGTCTGCTCAGTCTGGTCAGGTATGGGCATCAGTCAGGTGCCCCAATTGGGCCCCAATAACTGGCTATTGGCTACCGCGTAAGTCCAGCCCTTATGGTCATTGTGGAGCCTCCCCTTTTTCTGAGGTCATGTACCAGCTGACCACCTGTTATCCATCCCTGTACCTCCCATCCCCTAAGGACTCAAGGTAGTCCTTATAACCTGTGACCCAGCTCCCCACAGGCGTGCATCTAGCAGTACCTCATTCCTGCTGTTTAGATACGTCCCCGATTCCTGATCAGTTGAGGGTCCCTTCCCCCAAGTCCTCGTTTGTCGCCATTGGAGCCTTCCTTGAAGACTACAATCGGTAATTATCACCCTGTTTGTCCATCCCTATGTTACCTCTATGCATTTCTCTCTATTTTTATTAGGTCTGTATGTATGTTATATGAGTCTATTATCTTGTATGTGTGTGTTCTATATTTTTCTGTAATAAAATCATAATTGTTTTACTTAATTATTGTCCTTGGTAAATTTAGCAATAATTTCTGGAAGTGGAATCCTGTATATTCTAGATCCTTTTTAAGCCAAAGGTGCCCACCTGGCAATTCCCCAACCTCTTTTGAGGGCATTTTGGCTTACAAGTGTTCTTGACCAATCCTGAACTCTCCCTAGAAGCTAAAATGACTAAACCGAGACTCTCCTACTTTGGTGACGGCATGGGAAGAGTGGAAAAGAGAATTATGCAAGGAAAAATTGAAGGGAGCAGGAAAAGACTTGGCCTGAGATGGACTGACTCCATCAGGGAAGCCATGGCCCTCACTTTGCAAGACCTGAGCTAGGCTGCTAATTCCTGTCACTGTGACTGAAATATTTTTCCAGTATGTATTTCAAGTTCAATCAATGGGCAGAGTAATAAGGGGACTTTTACTTGTTCTGGGATTATCCTGATGACATTTTAATCAAGATTTAAGGGCCAAACTACATGTTGCAATTTTTAATGCCTTCATTCCCCTAACTTGACTTCCACTCAGACAGATATATATCACAGTGAGAGTCTTTTGTTTCTTAAGTAGGCAGTCCGACAATTTGGGTTGGGGCTAATATCAAAGGGGAGATGGGATTTCAGCCTCCCTTGTGTGATTTTCTCTACCCAAAAGGTTAAAGCGCTTGGTGCTCTTTAGCACATGGAGAAATGTTGACTGTGGGGTGACATGATAGAAGGTTTTGCATGGGATAGCGAAAGAAGTACTTTTCTCCCTTTCTCACAATACGAGAACTTGTTGGCACTCAATGAAATTGCTGAGCAGTTGAGTTTGAACAGATAAGAGGAAGTACTTCTTCACCCAAAGGGTAATTAACAAATGGAATTCGCTGCCACAGGAGGTGGTGGCAGCTACAAGCATAGACAAGACGGGATTGGATAAACATATGGAGCAGAGGTCCATCAGTGGCTATTAGCCACAAGGTGGCGCAGAGTGGTAAAGCTGCAGTACTGCAGTCCTAAGCTCTGCTCATGACCTGAGTTTGATCCCAGCAGAAGCTGGGTTCAGGTAGCTGGCTTGAGGTTGACTCAGCCTTCCATCCTTCCGAGGTCAGTAGAAGAAGAAGAAGATAGATATTGGATTTATATCCACCCTCCACTCCAAAGAGTCTCAGAATGGCTCACAATCTCCTTTACCTTCCTCCCCCACAACGGACACCCTGTGAGGTGGGTGGGGCTGGAGAGGGCTCTCACAGCAGCTGGCCTTTCAAGGACAACCTCTGCCAGAGCTATGGCTGACCCAAGGCCATGCTAGCAGGTGCAAGTGGAGGAGTGGGGAATCAAACCCGGTTCTCCCAGATAAGATTCCGCACACTTAACCACTACACCAAACTGGTAAAATGAGTACCCAGCTTGCTGGGGGGGAAAGTGTAGATGACTGGGGAAGGCAATGGCAAACCACCCCACAAAAAGTCTGCCGTGAAAACGTTGTGAAAGCAAAGTCACCCCAGAGTTGGAAACGACTGGTGCTTGCACAGGGGACTAACTTTTCCTTTATAGATAGAACTCTCTGTCTGGGGTAAGTAATGCTCTGTATTCTTGGTGCTTGGGGGGGGGGCACAGTGGGAGGGCTTCTAGTGTCCTGGCCCCACTGGCGGACCTCCTGATGGCACTTGATTTTTTTGGCCACTGTGTGACACAGTGTTGGACTGGATGGGTCATTGGCCTGATCCAACATGGCTTCTCTTATGTTCTTATGAAATCGGCAAAAGGAAGCACCCTGCACACCACATCACTGCAGTCAAAAGTTAAGTTAAGAACCTTCTGTTTTAAACCAGAGCTAGAACACCTTTGGATTTTACTTTCTCTTTTCAATTTCCTTGTCAAGGAATTCTGTCCAGTAATAAAGAAGCAGAGCCAGGGAAGAGATAACTGAAGTTCTGTTATGAGAATATGCAATGTAACCATATTCATTCAGTCTCTGCTGCCTAAATGCACTAAACTTCCATTAAACTTCTGTTCAACATAAGCATGAGTTATTGTAAATGAACCCAAGGTATTCTGTGCAGAGGGTGGGGAGGCTGCTTGTGTACAGAATGCATTCCCTGGCCCTGTATAACTGAAAACTGAAAAGACCTCATTAAAAATATATGCAGGTTAAAGAATGCATTTGACTGCAGCAGTTTCCAGTTCCAGCCACGGCAAATGGAACCTTTCCAGGCTTAATCCAAAGGGCTGACACAGCATGGCAACAAAATGTTAGGGATTTCTGTTTGAAATTCTATTTCTTTATCTCAAACAGTGCGATGGATCACTGGATCAAATAATCATTGAGAGGCATTTAACATGAAAAAGCAAAAACATATTGATTACTACAGGGAAAGGGTACTGGGAGGTGAAAACAACAAACACTATCGAACTACATCCTCACACTAGAAGATCATGTGCTTAATGGAAGATCACTTCCTCCTTCTTCTTGACCTCTCTGCCTGAACAAAGGAAGTCACTTGACTAACTGACCAAAAGGACAAAACAGGTCCCCCCCCCTTCTAGACCTTGATTGACAACAGTCATACAGACAATAGGGAATCAGGCACAGTGTTAACCCTATAATGACTGGAACTTTAGAACATTGCAAAGGACATACAAAACGGATACATATTTTCAACACAAAAGACACTATTTATGTCCCTAGTTATTTCATTTTAATGTTATTTACAGAGATTGTTATCGCCCACCAAATCAAAAGAGAGAGGACGATTATAATATGATGGAGGGATTAAAGAAAGCGGCTAAACGTAAAAACTGTGTCGTAATAGGTGATTTTAACTACCCGCAGATTGATTGGGTCAATATGTGTTCTGGTCGAGAGAAAGAGATTGAGTTTCTTGATGCTCTCAATGACTGTGCTATGGAGCAGATGGTCTCAGAACCTACCAGGGGTGGGGCGATCCTGGATCTGGTCCTAAGTAATGCCCAAGACTTGGTGAGAGACGTAAAAGTGACTGCGCCGCTTGGGAACAGTGACCATAATGTTATTGATTTCACCATTTGTATAAATAGGGAGTTGCCCAAAAAGACCGCCACAACCACATTTAACTTTAAAAGGGGTAAATTCTCTGAGATGAGGAGGCATGTGAGGAGGAAACTGAAAGGAAAGGTAAATACGGTCAAAACCCTTGGGGAAGCTTGGAGACTATTTAAAACTATAATCCTAGAAGCTCAGATAAAATACATACCACAAGTTAGGAAAGGCACAAACAGGTATAAGAAGAGGCCAGCATGGTTAACAAACAAAGTAATGGAAGCTGTAAAGGGTAAGAAGGACTCCTTTAAGCGGTGGAAAACCAGTCCAAGTGAGATTAATAAAAGGGAACACAGGCAGTGGCAAATCAAATGCAAGACTGTGATCAGGCAGGCAAAAAGGGACTATGAGGAGCATATTGCAAAAAACATAAAGACCAACAATAAAAATTTCTTCAAATATATTAGAAGTAGGAAACCAGCCAGGGAAGCAGTGGGGCCCTTGGATGACCATGGGGTAAAAGGATTACTGAAGGAGGATGGGGAAATGGCTGAGAAGCTGAATGCATTTTTTGCCTCCGTCTTCACCGTGGAAGATGAGAAGTGTTTGCCCGCCCCAGAACCACTAATATTGGAAGGGGTGTTGAAAGACCTGAGTCAGATTGAGGTGACAAAAGAGGAGGTCCTACAACTAATAGACAAATTAAAAACTAATAAGTCACCGGGTCCGGATGGCATACATCCGAGAGTTCTGAAAGAACTCAAAGTTGAACTTGTGGATCTTCTAACAAAAATCTGTAATCTTTCATTGAAATCTGCCTCCGTTCCTGAGGACTGGAAGGTAGCAAATGTCACCCCCATCTTTAAAAAGGGTTCCAGAGGAGATCCGGGAAATTACAGGCCAGTCAGTCTGACTTCAATACCGGGAAAGTTGGTAGAAACCATTATCAAGGACAGAATGAGTAGGCACATTGATGAACACGGGTTATTGAGGAAGACTCAGCATGGGTTCTGCAAGGGAAGATCTTGCCTCACTAACCTGTTACATTTCTTTGAGGGGGTGAACAAACATGTGGACAAAGGAGACCCGATAGATGTTGTTTACCTTGACTTCCAGAAAGCTTTTGATAAAGTTCCTCATCAAAGGCTCCTTAGAAAGCTTGAGAGTCATGGAGTAAAAGGACAGGTCCTCTTGTGGATCAAAAACTGGCTGAGTAATAGGAAGCAGAGAGTGAGTATAAATGGGCAGTCTTCGCAGTGGAGGACGGTAAGCAGTGGGGTGCCGCAGGGCTCGGTACTGGGTCCCATCCTCTTTAACTTGTTCATAAATGATTTAGAGTTGGGAGTGAGCAGTGAAGTGGCCAAATTTGCGGATGACACTAAATTGTTCAGGGTGGTGAGAACCAGAGAGGATTGTGAGGAACTCCAAAGGGATCTGTTGAGGCTGGGTGAGTGGGCGTCAACGTGGCAGATGCGGTTCAATGTGGCCAAGTGCAAAGTAATGCACATTGGGGCCAAGAATCCCAGCTACAAATACAAGTTGATGGGGTGTGAACTGGCAGAGACAGACCAAGAGAGAGATCTTGGGGTCGTGGTGGATAATTCACTGAAAATGTCAAGACAGTGTGCGTTTGCAATAAAAAAGGCCAACGCCATGCTGGGAATTATTAGGAAGGGAATTGAAAACAAATCAGCCAGTATCATAATGCCTCTGTATAAATCGATGGTGCGGTCTCATTTGGAGTACTGTGTGCAGTTCTGGTCGCCGCACCTCAAAAAGGATATTATAGCATTGGAGAAAGTTCAGAAAAGGGCAACTAAAATGATTAAAGGGCTGGAACACCTTCCCTATGAAGAAAGGTTGAAACGCTTAGGGCTCTTTAGCTTGGAGAAACGTCGACTGAGGGGTGACATGATAGAAGTTTACAAGATAATGCATGGGATGGAGAAAGTAGAGAAAGAAGTACTTTTCTCCCTTTCTCACAATACAAGAACTCGTGGGCATTCGATGAAATTGCTGAGCAGACAGGTTAAAACGGATAAAAGGAAGTACTTCTTCACCCAAAGGGTGATTAACATGTGGAATTCACTGCCACAGGAGGTGGTGGCGTCCACAAGCATAGCCACCTTCAAGAAGGGGTTAGATAAAAATATGGAGCAGAGGTCCATCAGTGGCTATTAGCCACAGTGTGTGTGTGTATGTATATATATATATATATATATATATATATATATGGCCGCTGTGTGACACAGAATGTTGGACTGGATGGGCCATTGGCCGGATCTAACATGGCTTCTCTTATGTTCTTATGTTCTTATGAGATACAGCACTGAATATTCGAGCTAGGGGGTTGGGACAGCAGCCATTACCAAAGTTAAGCTTAAACAGCACGATCCAATGCATGTTAGGATCATAGGGTTGCCAAGTCCAATTTAAGAAATATCTGGGGACTTTGGGGGTGGAGCCAGGAGACTTTGGGGGCGGAGCCAAGATCAAGGCTGTGATAAGCAGCATTGAGCTCCAAAGGGAGTTGTGGCCATTACATTTAAAGGACCATCACCTTTTCAATGCCTTCCATAGGAAATAATGAAGGATGGGGCATCTTCTTTTGGGGCTCATAGAATTGTACCCCCTGATCCAATCGTTTTGAAACTTGGGGGATATTTTGGGGAGAGGCACTAGATGCTGTACTGAAAATATGGTGCCTCTACCTCAACAAGCAGCCCCTCCAGAGCCCCAGATACCCACGGATCAATTCTTCATTATTTTCTATGGGAATAAATCTCCATAGGGAATAATAGAGTTCCCAGAAGACATTTCCCTCCCCTCCCCCCGCTTTCTGAGGACCCTGAAGTGGGGGGAGGGCCTCCAAACCGGGGGATCCCCTGCCCCCATCTGGGGATTGGCAACCCTATAGGATCAACACGTGTCCAATTCAGTCAACCTGAAAATGCTAAAACATTAAACAAAAGATTTGTTTTTTGAGTTAGTTTAGGGCAGGGATGGCCAAATTCCATATACGGTTTTAAGAACATAAGAACATGAAGCTGGCTATGCTTGTAGCCGCCACCACCTCCTGTGGCAGTGAATTCCGGGTGAAGAAGAACTTCCTTTTATCCGTTCTAACCCGACTGTTCAGCAATTTCATTGAATGCCCACGAGTTCTCATATTGCGGGAAAGGGAGAAAAGTACTTCTTTCTCTACCTTCTCTATCCCATGCATAATACTGCAAACCTCTATCATGTTACCCCTCAGTGGATTTCCTTCTTTCTTAAAGGACATATTCCCCAAAGCAAAAAGTTGAAATCCTTTAGAAGACCCTGATTGACATACACTTGGGCCTGCATTTGAAAACAGTTGTCTATCATAAAAGGGCTTTTGGCATGGAACTTCCTGATGTGTTTGACCAGGGCCGGCACGAGACTGTCTGGCACCCTAGGTAAGGCTAATTTCTCATGTTCCCCCCACACACTGATAACATCACTGAGTCACATTGGGGGGGGCACCCAATTTGGCACCCCTGAAGTTCAGCGCCCTAGAGCTAGACAATCAAGGCAAGAAAACAATAAAGGAAGAAAGCCTCAAATCCCACCTCCTCTTATGTCATGGTTCTGATTGTGGCTGGTCTCCAGCATTGCTAATTTCTAGATGGGGAAAAAGTGCTGGGAACTTCCTTCACAAAACTTCAAGTGTCTCAGTAGTTTAATCTTTTAATGTAAGAACCCTAAACCTGTTTAGACAAGCTGGGTCCAGAGGAGGACAACGAAGATGGTGAGGGGTCTGGAGACCAAAGAAAGGTTGAAGGAACTGGGCATGTTTAGCCTGGAGAGGAGGCAGCTGAGAGGTGATATTATCACCATCTTCAAGTACTTGAAAGGCTGTCATTATAGA
Organism: Heteronotia binoei; assembly: GCF_032191835.1. Classification (NCBI taxonomy): domain Eukaryota; kingdom Metazoa; phylum Chordata; class Lepidosauria; order Squamata; family Gekkonidae; genus Heteronotia; species Heteronotia binoei. The sequence continues at coordinate 131,751,028 of NC_083228.1, read as the reverse complement.
GATAGAGAATGGTGTGGAATTGTTTTCTGTGGCCCCGGAAGGTAGGACCAGAACCGATGGGTTGAAATTAAATCAAAAGAGTTTCCGGCTCAACATTAGGAAGAACTTCCTGACCGTTAGAGCGGTTCCTCAGTGGAACAGGCTTCCTCGGGAGGTGATGGGCTTCTTTGGAGATTTTTAAAAAGAGGCTAAATGGCCATCTGACAGTGATGAAGATCCTGTGAATTTAGGGGTTTCCTGAATTCCTGAATTTGTGAGTTTCCTGTATTGTGCAGGGGGTTGAACCAGATGACCCTGGAGGTCCCTTCCAACTCTATGATTCTATTGGATAGAGCTTTGTTGGAGGTGATGCTTCATAATTTGTCCCTCTTGTGGCAAAGGGTTTAAAGTTATTGGGGAGAAGGAGCTGTGGAGAGAAGGTCAGGCCTTTTAAATCATTACTTTCTCGCCTACCCAAGAAGGAAGGAGCTTTTAAAGAAATTATTGCTGAGACTGAAAAAAAAGGGGAAACTTTGGAATTTGGCTCTCAGGTTCCCCACCTCTGTCCTGCACTGCCACATTATATTACATTTCAGAGTCGGAGTGTTGACTACTACCAGCGCTATTTAAATATTCACCAGGAGCCTGTTGCCAAAACAGATTAATTCACGGCATCATGTCCTAGGCAAGCTGTCAAATTGTCAGAATTATTTCAATTGCCGGTGCCCTTTGTGACAATGTCGGAGAGGAAGAAGCAACGGCTGCCTTAAAGGTCCATTTCTCTCCAGGAATATATGTGTCCCCCCACCCCGGGACTGGTTTCCCTCTCCCCACTTAGAGAAGCAGAAAGTAGCTGGATAAAGCCAAAAACAAGCAGTACATACCCAACAAACCAATTTAGAAGAAGACGACAACGACATTGGATTTATATTCTGCCCTCCACTCAAGAGTCTCAGAGCAGCTCACAATCTCCTTTATCTCCCTCCCCCACAACAGACACCCTGTGAGGTGGGTGGGCTGAGAGGACTCTCACAGCAGCTGCCCTTTCAAGGACAACCTCTGCCAGAGCTATGGCTGACCCAAGGCCATGCCAGCAGGTGCAAGTGGAGGAGTGGGGAATCAAACCTGGTTCTCCCAGATAAGAGTCCACACACTTAACCACTACACCAAAGGCTCTCTCATGTCCTAGGCAAACTGTCATTTAGAAATATTCAGGGCTTTTTTGGTAGAAAAAGCCTAGCAGGAACTCATTTGAATATTAGGCCACACTCCTGACATAACCATTGTTTTACACAGGGCTTTTTTGTAGAAGGCCACACCCCTGACACCAAGCTAGCTGGAACTGTATTCTTGTGCGTTCCTGCTCAAAGAAAAGCCTGAAAATATCTATACAGCACTTCAGAGATGGTGCTGGAAGTACACAGCTCTGCCTCTCAGCTCAGAAAGGGAGGAGGAAGATTAGAGTGATACCCCCTCAGCTAAGGTTGTCAGCCTCCAGGTGGAACCTGGAGATCTCCCGCTTTAACAATTGATCTTCAGATGGCCAAGATCACTTCCCTGGAGAAAATGGCTGCTTTGGAGGGTGGATTCTAGGGCACTGTACCCTGCTGAGGCCCCTCCCCTGCCCAAATCCTGCTGTCCTCAGGCTTCACCCCCCAAAAAAAATCTCCAGGAATAATCCAACACAGAGCCAGGGCTGGATCTGGGGGGGGGGGGGGGCAGAAGGGGGTGCTTGCCCCAGGCGCTGACGGAGAGGGGGGCGCCAAATTGGATATGGAATCCATTGTATTCTATGGGACCATAAGATAGAATGGCTCGTCAAGGGCCGTCGTTTTTTAATTTTGACTCCCCCTCAAAAACCATGTCCTGCACAGAACTCGCAAATTTATGAGAGTCAGACTTAGAAGAAGACCATAGATTTATACCCCACCCTTCTCCCTGAATCAGTCTCAGAGCAGCTTACAATCTCCTTTCCCTTCCTCCCCCACAACAGACACCCTGTTGTGAGGTGGGTGGGCTGAGAGAGCTCGTTCAAGAACGATGGCTGACCCAAGGCCATTCCAGCAGCTGCAAGTGGAGGAGTGGGGAATCAAACCCGGTTCTCCCAGATAAGAGTCCGCACACTTAACCACTACACCAAACTGGCTGTTAGGATTGCCAGGTCATCATTCATCATTTTATTTGTATCCCGCCCTCCCCACCGAAGCAGGTCCTACATGGCTCTGGGTGGGGGTGGGTGCGGCACGATGACATTCCCCAAAGTGACATCATCGCACCAGGCACATGGCGTGGGAGACACTCTAGCAATTTGGCTAAAAACTAAATTTTAGCCAAATTGCTAGAGCTCCCCCCCACACACGTGATGTGCCCGGCATGGTGATGTCACTTCCAAGTGATGTCATTATGCCAGGACATAACACCAGGCACATTGCACACAGGACTCATTTTGTAGCAGAAGCTCCTTTGCATATTTGGCCACACACCCCTGATGTAGCCAATCCTCCTGAAGCTTACAGTAGGCCCTGTATTAAGAGCCTTGTAAGCTCTTGCAAATATGCAAAGGAGCTCCTGCTACAAAATGAGCCCTGGTTGCACGTGACCGAGCTCTTGGGGGGAAGGCATCCCCCTGGGTGCCAGATCCATGCTGGCAGGTTGGGGGGCTCCAAACTGGGGAAAACCCTGCCCCCAGCGGGAGGCTGGGAACCCATTGCTTTCAGAAGAGGTCAACATTTTCTTGACTCGATGGTGTGATTTTGGTGATAGGGCTTTTTTTTTTAGCAGAAATGTGCAGGAATGCAGTTCCGGCTGGCTGGATGTCAGTGGGTGTGGCCTGATATGCAAATGTGCTCCTGCCATGTGAACGCAGTATGTTAATATGAGTGAGACCCTGTTTTGGAGCCTGAAGCAGCAATGAATTTGCGAAACAGCCATTCCAGCTAACGGCCCTGTTGTGAGTTTGTTATGGCCACATTGCAAGGGACAATCAAGTTTATTGATCCTTAGGAGTCTATATAAAGAGAGAGAACCCCTGAATGAACTTTTAATCTCCTGTGGGTCGTGTAGCCATTTCTGAGTCTGTTTGAGTCCATGCAGGGGTTACCATCTGAGTCAAGTTTTGTCCTTGTCATTAACCAAGGTGCTGTTCAATGTTTGAAATGCTTTGAAACTTTTGTACTTGCATCATTTTGACAAAAACCCACCCAAAAGTTTTGAAGCTCTTTATATAAAATCTTTATTTAAGATTTTGGTCTGTAATTTCTGACTGCTGTCCATTTGGCATTTGGCACTATCAAACTGCTGGAATGGCCTTGGGTCAGCCATAGCTCTCGTAGGAGCTGTCCTTGAAAGGGCAGCTGCTGTGAGAGATCTCTCAGCCCCACTCATCTCACGGGATGTTTGTTGTGGGGGAGGAAGATAAAGGAGGTTGTGAGCTGCTCTGAGACTCTGATTTGGAGTGGAGGGCGGAATATAAATCTGATGTCGTCGTCTTCTTCTAACCTCACTCCCTGACATTTTGTGGTTGGCTCCACCTCCTGGAACAGCCATTTTGTTTTTTGGTTCTTGTGGTAGCCATTTTGTAGTCGCGTCTGCCCTCCTGAGTCAGACTTCCATAGGTGCCACAGGCTTAAAAAGACGGGGCACTCCTGGTGTAGGCCTTCAGCCATTTCTCTAGTCATTAAAAAATAAATATCAAAGGGCTGCATTCTCTCTGCCTGCCCTTTCTGTTGCAGTCTTAAAGGTAACACGCTGAGCTTTCCAGAAGAGTTTGTTCAAATGAATTATAAACAGGCAAGCTGATGCCTGGAAACATAAGAGCGCTGTTTGAAGCACAGATTACGTTTCAACGCATGCTCACACTTCCAGTAAACAAACGATAGAATTTTGCCTTTCATTTCTTACCTTACAAAGGATTTCTACTGAGGCGTCCTGTTTATATGCTCACCTTACACCACTGGTCCTGCAATTGGTTCCCGCCTTCTCTTAATTTGCATTAGCAATTCTTAGAACTTACCAAAAAAGTACAAAAATTTAGCTGCCTGCCGTGCCCTCCTTTCAACGTCATTAGAGTTAATTGCTTTGCACCTTCAACCAATTAGCACCTGCTTAGGAGGTTTACATTGAACTTGGAAAAGAGAAAATGTAAACAGAAGTGGGACGCATCTCAAGAAAACACTGGTCAGCTAGGATTGACAGCCGGTTTGGTGTAGTGGTTAAGTGCGTGGACTCTTATCTGGGAAAACTGGGTTAGATTCCCCACTCCTCCACTCGCAGCTGCTGGAATGGCCTTAGGTCAGCCATAGCTCTCACAGAGCTGTCCTTGGAAGGGTAGCTGCTATGAGAGCCCTCTCATCCCCACCCACCTCACAGGTTGTCTGTTGTGGGGTAAGGAGATTGTAAGCCGCTCTGAGTCTCTGATTCAGAGAGAAGGGTGGGGTATAAATCTGCAGTTCTTCTTCTTAGCTCTGGGTTGGGAAATACCTGGAGATTTTGGGGGTGGAGATGTCACGGCTGGGGCCGGGTCAGGCAAAGTCCAGAGGCAGTCCGAGGTCTGTAGCCAGTAAGCAGGAGGGTCCGAGGCGCCAAATCTGAATCACTGTAGAAGTATCGCAGGTCTGAGGTCCAGAAGCCGAGGTCAGGGAGTCCAGAAGTCCAAAGCCAAAGTCAGGGAGTCAGGAACCAAAGTCAAGCCGGAGTGGATGCTAGAATGTCAGGGAGATGACTAGTTGCTTCCACAAAGCTTCCTCCCAAAGCCCACAGCTATATAGCCCTCTGCTGGCTGTTGCCCGTTTGGGCTAATTGCTGGCTCAGGGAGGCAGCCAGGATCCTGTTACCACTCAAGCATCCTTGCTCTTAGAAGGGCCAGAATCCTCTCAGAACTCAGGGCTCAGGGAGCGTCTTGCTTGTGAGCGTGCCGCCCTCCTCCGATCCCTGAGGTCCTGCCGGAGGCGGTCACGCACACGAGCCACCCGAGAGGGCGAGGCAGGGGGGCTGGGATCTTCTCCAGCAGGAGGCAGGGGCACTGGTGCAGGTGGCAGGGGCACAGTTTCCTCATCAGACTCAACTTCCTCTGAAGGGTCCCCAGCACCCATGACACTATCCCCCCCCCCAGGGCCCCCCTCCGTCGAGGGACCTGGAAGGTCGGGGTGGTCGTTGTGGAACTGGTGCACCAAGTCCGGGGCATGAAGATTGTCCTCGGGCTCCCAAGACCGGTCTTCTGGGCCGTATCCCTCCCAGTCCACCAGGTACTGGAGGCCTCCACGATGGTACCGGGAGTCCAGGATCTGGCGCACCTCATATTCTTCCTCGTCATCCACCAACACTGGTGGTGGCGGCGGTGGGGAAGGAGTCCGAGCTGGGTCAGGGGGTGCAGCCGGAACAAGGAGGGAGCGATGAAACACGGGGTGAATGCGGAGGTGGGGTGGCAACTGGAGCCTGAAGGCGACGGGGTTTATTTGTTCAACGACGGGGTAGGGTCCAATGAACCGTGCATCCAGCTTGTGAGACCGACCAGGCCGGCGCAGGTAGCGAGTTGAGAGCCACACCTGATCCCCCGGCTGCACTGGAGGGCCTTCTTGCCTCTTTCGGTCCGCAGCCCGTTTATATGCCTCCTTGGCTTGCTGTAGCTGCTCTCGGAGCAAGTCTTGGCTGGCACGGAGTTCTTGCAGGTAGGCATCGACGGCGGGGACATTCGTGGGTGGTAGGATCGCTGGGAAGAACCGAGGGTGGTACCCATAGGTTGCAGCAAACGGGGTCATTTGGGTGGATGAATGGACCGCGTTGTTGTATGCAAACTCCGCTAGGGGCAATAGAGTGGTCCAGTCATCCTGCTGGTAACAGGTGTAACAGCGGAGATATTGCTCTAGCGTGGCATTGGTGCGCTCTGTCTGGCCATCTGTCTGTGGGTGGTAGGCCGAGGACAGGTGCACTCGAGTACCCAGGCTGGAATGGAGGGCTTGCCAGAACCGAGAGGAGAACTGAGGGCCCCGATCGGAGATCAGATGGGCTGGGAGTCCATGCAGACGAAAGATGTGTTGCAGGTAAAGCTGGGCCGTCTCCTGAGCTGTGGGGAGTTTCGGGCACGGAACAAAGTGGGCCATCTTGGTAAATAGGTCGACGACCACCCAGATACAAGTCTGACCCTTGGAGCGTGGAAGTTCCGTGATGAAGTCCATCGAGATGGTATCCCAGGGTCCTGAAGATGTGGGCAAGGGCTGCAGCAACCCTGAGGGTTTGGCTGGGATGTCTTTGGCCCGTCGGCAGACGTCACAGGAGCTGACATAGCGGGCAACATCAGCGCGAACTCGTGGCCACCAGAATTCCCTTGTCAGCAAGTGGGTGGTCTTATGCTGTCCAAAGTGCCCGGCGGGTAACGAGTCGTGGGTCAGGCGTAGCACTTCTGCCCGCAAGGGCCCGGGCGGCACATAGAGGCGTTCGCGGTGTAGCAAGAGGCCGCCTCGAGTCGTGAACTCCCCTGTTGGGTCATCTTGGAGAGCCTGGAGGTGTTGCTGGACCCAGGGATCATTGGCCTGGCTAGCCCGAATGTCCTCCACGAGTGCTGGTGAAGTGGAGGTGGCTGCAAATACTGAGGGCGGCAGGATTGGAGCAGCGGGCGCGGTCTCAGTTGAGGCAGGGGCGTATTCCGGTTTCCGGGAGAGTGCGTCTGCTTTCCGGTTCTGGGTATGGGGGATGTAGGAGATCCGGAAGTCGAAGCGAGAGAAGAATAGGGACCACCGGATCTGGCGCTGGTTGAGACGGCGGGTGGTCTGGAGGTGTTCCAAGTTCCGGTGATCGGTGAGCACTTGAACAGGGTGGCGAGCCCCTTCGAGGTAATGTCGCCAAACCTCAAACGCCGCCTTGATCGCGAGCAACTCCCTCTCCCAGATGGTATAGTTCCTCTCTGCAGCAGTGAGCTGCCGCGAGTAATAGGCGCAGGGCTGTAGTGGCTGGGACGGCTCCTCGCGCTGGGACAGCACTGCTCCCAGGGCCACGTTGGAGGCATCAGCTTCCACCGTAAAGGGAAGCTGGGGGTCGGGGTATCTCAGGAGTGGCCCGGTGGCAAAGCGAGTCTTCAGGGTGGAGAAGGCGTTATCGGCCTCTGGGGACCAGTGGAAGGGTTCTTTGGGGCGGAGTAGTTGAGTCAGGGGTGTGGTCAGGGATGCGTAGGCCGGGATGAATTGCCGATAGTAGTTGGCAAAACCGAGGAACCGCTGCAGGTCTTTGCGATTCTGAGGAGCCTGCCAGGTCAGGACCGCTTCTACTTTTTTCGGGTCCATGAGGATCCCCTGCGGTGACACGATGTGCCCAAGGAACTCGACGGAGCGCAGGTCGAAGTCGCACTTCTCCAGCTTGGCGTAGAGACCATGGGCTCGTAGGCGCTGCAGGACCTGGCGGACGTGCTCGGCGTGCTGGGCAGGATTGCGGGAGTAAATTAGGATGTCATCCAGGTATATGATCGCGAAGCGGTCGAGCAGGTCCCGGAATATGTCATTCATGAACCTCTGGAAGACAGCGGGGGCATTGGTCAGTCCGAAGGGCATTACCAGGTGCTCGTACTGCCCGTATCGGGTCCCAAACGCGGTCTTCCATTCGTCTCCGGGCCGTATGCGCACCAAATTGTACGCTTCACGGAGGTCCAGCTTGGTGTAGATTTGGGCCCCCTTTAGGCGATCCAAGAGTTCAGGGATCAGTGGTAGAGGGTACCGGTCGCGGATGGTGATCTTGTTCAGGGCCCGGTAGTCATTGCACAGCCGGAGCTCCCCACTTTTCTTCTTCACGAAGAGCACTGGAGCAGATAGGGGAGAGGTTGAGGGTCGGATGAATCCGCGTTTCAGGTTCTTGTCCAGGAAGTCTCGCAGAGCTGCCAACTCCGGCTCCGACATTGGGTACAGACGCCCCACCGGGAGTGGTGCCCCAGGTACCAAATCAATGGCACAGTCGTAGGGCCGGTGAGGGGGAAGCTGATCAGCTCCTGTCTCTTCAAAGACATCAGCAAAGTCCACATACTTCTGAGGGAGCTGAGGACCACCACTCGGGATGCCAGCTGCTAGAGTGGTGGGAGGAGTCAGATGGGGGCATGGGTCTCGGAAGCGTAGTTCCTGCTGGGCCCAGTCCACGATGGGGTTGTGCAGCTTCAGCCAGGAAAGGCCTAGAATCAGCGGGAAGCGAGGCATGCGGGCGACATCAAACCGCAGCTGTTCTTGGTGCTGCTGGACGTGGAAGGTGATGGGACAGGTCTCCTGGGTGACGGGGCCAGAACGGAGGAGGCGCCCGTCAATAGCCTCCACCAGCGACGGAATCCCTTTTGTCTGCACAGGGATCTGGTGCTGCTTCACAAAGGCGGCATCTATAAAACAGTGGGCCGCTCCCGAGTCCAGCATGGCATACACGAACAGCCAGCGTTCGTCAGGCAGACGGAGTTTGACTGGTAGCAGGAATGGCCCTGGGGTATCAGCCCGCTGTTCGGAGGACCCAGCTAGTCGCCCCAGGCTGGGGGGTCCACTTACGCCTGGGGCTGCCCTTTTGGCGGCGGTGGCAGCGAAGGTCCAGGTATCCGATGCTTAGCAGGGCAGCCAGAGGCATAGTGGCCTGCCGTGCCGCAGTAGAGGCACAGATTCTGCGTGCGGCGTCTGGTCTTTTCCTCTGGGGTCAGGCGGGGTCGAGCAGCTCCAAGCTGCATAGGCTCGTCCTTGGTGCTGGTACTAGCTGGGGACGGGCGAGGAGCCAGGTAGCACGGCGCAGGGAGCTGGCGCCCTCTGGTCTTGGCTTGGCGGCGACTTTCCAGGCGGCCATCGATGCGGAGGCAGAGGGTGATAAGTTCTTGGAGCGTGGGTGGCTGCTCCACCCTGGCCAGTTCATCCAGGACCTCCTCTGCCAACCCCTCAGTAAACTGGTCCATCTGGGCAGCCTCATTCCACGCCAAGTCCTGGGTCAGGAGCTTGAATTCAGTGGCATATTGAGCCACCGAGGAGTTGCCTTGTTTCAGTGCCCTGATCTTCCGGTTAGCTGTGGCTGCTTGGACTGGGTTTGAGAAAGCAGCAGACAGGTGGGCCTCAAACCCCTGGTAATCAGTCAGTAGGGGAGAGGACGCGACCAGTAAGGGTGTGGCCCATTTGGCCGCCTGCCCCTTTAACAGACTGATGACGAAACACACCTTGGTTTTGTCATTGAGGAAGTCCCGTGCTCTCAGTTCAAAGTACAGCCGACACTGTGCTAGGAAGGCAGGAAATTCTTCCACGGCACCCCCAAATCTGTCAGGTGGGGGAACTGGGCACTTGGCTGGAGCACTGGCCGCAGGTTGTTGCTGCAAGTGCACTACTGCCTGTGTTAGCTGCTGTACCTGGGCTTGGAGCGCAGCCAGTAGTTCTGTGGTTTCACTTGCTTCAGCATCCATCCTGTGGAGTGGGTGTTTGTCGGTGGAAGCAATCTGTCACGGCTGGGGCCGGGTCAGGCAAAGTCCAGAGGCAGTCCGAGGTCTGTAGCCAGTAAGCAGGAGGGTCCGAGGCGCCAAATCTGAATCACTGTAGAAGTATCGCAGGTCTGAGGTCCAGAAGCCGAGGTCAGGGAGTCCAGAAGTCCAAAGCCAAAGTCAGGGAGTCAGGAACCAAAGTCAAGCCGGAGTGGATGCTAGAATGTCAGGGAGATGACTAGTTGCTTCCACAAAGCTTCCTCCCAAAGCCCACAGCTATATAGCCCTCTGCTGGCTGTTGCCCGTTTGGGCTAATTGCTGGCTCAGGGAGGCAGCCAGGATCCTGTTACCACTCAAGCATCCTTGCTCTTAGAAGGGCCAGAATCCTCTCAGAACTCAGGGCTCAGGGAGCGTCTTGCTTGTGAGCGTGCCGCCCTCCTCCGATCCCTGAGGTCCTGCCGGAGGCGGTCACGCACACGAGCCACCCGAGAGGGCGAGGCAGGGGGGCTGGGATCTTCTCCAGCAGGAGGCAGGGGCACTGGTGCAGGTGGCAGGGGCACAGTTTCCTCATCAGACTCAACTTCCTCTGAAGGGTCCCCAGCACCCATGACAGGAGACTGAGTTGGGGACAGAGGGACTTCAGGGGGGTATAATGCCACAGCATCCATCTTTCAAAGCTACCATTTTCTCCAAGGGATCTGATCTCTATTGCCTGGAGATCAGTTAGAACCCCAGGATATCCCCAGCTGCCCCCTGGAGGTTATCAGGTCAGCAGAGGTGGGGAGGCTCAATAGATAGTCAATTGCTAAGTGGACCAGAATGTAAGAATTCCCACTCAGGAAGGTATTCCACATCTCTGTGTTGAAGGCTACTACATTTAGTTAACAAGAACAGACAAGGCACCCTCCTGGCCTAGTCCTGTGGTTAGGCTTCCATTTACTAGCCTGGGACAGAGAATTAACATCCCCCATCCCCCACACTTTCCCACCCCCCGGAACTGAGGAGTAGGAGAAAAATGGCCTCCACATTATGACACTCTAGGAATTTCCTTTGGTCTCTGTGATGAAGACCATAAAGATAGGGGGCAGCCTAGAACATCACCCAGAAGTAACACTACATTCTCCCCAAATTCTGCCCCCCCCCCAAATATGCTGGCATTTGCCAAGGCAGTGTTAGGAACTCTACAAAGGGTCCCAACATTCTTTTTTCTCAACTAGTTGTCCTGGAGAACCAACAGACATAAGGATAGGGGTACATAGGGATATGGGTGTGTACATAATGTTGTCAGTGTCGCTATATCACTTCCAGATTGACAAATAGTACCTTTAGGCATTGCCAGAAACTCTGTGGTAACCATGGTTTCCAGAAATTCTGAGAGGTACCATTTGTACGATATTGCCAACATTACCATAGAGTTTCTGGCGATTTCTAGAGCTACCCTATGTCACTTCTGGGTTTTATCTGGAAGTGATGTCAGGAATGTCACCATTTTGTATCTTTTGTTTTCCCCACTGCTGTTCAGAGTGGCAGAGGGCAACGAGACTTGCAGCAGGAGGTTGCCTGCCAGGGAAGGAGTCTCTGGAAGCCCATGTATAGCAGAGTTATTTAATTGAGCTTTTCACTGGTTTTTTTGTCTTAAGATCCTGAGTATGCAGGGCCGGCTCTAGACTGGCACCCTAGGCAAAGCTAACTTCTGGCACCCTCCTGCACTGCTAACGTCACTGAGGCCGAGGTCAGGCGCACATAAACTGACGAGATGGGCATAGATGAAAGCCAGATGCATGTCGGATTTTATGCCATTGTCCAAACATCAGCATCTGGCAGTGGTCGTTGGCTCGTTCGTGTCCCGAACTGCAACGACTGAGACGCGGACTTTTTTGATAGTACATTAAATCCGGAATAAGAATGCTTCTGACGACTCCTGCGCGTGCTTTCTATGTTTGAACGCTCCACTGTAGCCGACTCGTCGCAAGCGCACATCCGCTTCCCTCCGAGAGCCCACTCCAAATGATATCATTGCGCCAGCAATTGTTGACTCAGCCTTCCATCCTTCCGAGGTCGGTAAAATGAATACCCAGCTTGCTGGGGGGGGGGGGGAGTGTAATGACCGGGGAAGGCAATGGCAAACCACCCCGTAAAAGGTCTGCCATGAAAACTTTGTGAAAGCAGCGTCACCCCTGAGTCGAAAACGACTGGTGCTTGCACAGGGGACCTTTCCTAAATGGGGGGGGGGCAGATCACCCACATTTGCTGTCTCCCTGCCAGGGGAGGAGGATGACCCACCTTTGCCGTCTCCCTGCCAGGCGGAGAGACAGCAAAGAGAGTTGCTGTGCACCCCCCCATTTAAACACCACGGCGGGGTGTTTAAATGGGGGGAAGGGAGGAAGATCCCACACCTTTGCTATCTCCCCGCCAGGCGGAGAGACAGCAAAGAGAACTCCTGGGCTTCCCTTTCCTTTCCGGGTGTTTAAATGGGGGGGGGGGGGGGGGCAGATCGCCCACCTTCTCTGGCACCTTTAAAAAAAAAAGCCAAGCACGATATCCAATGGTACTGTGCTTGCGCGAGCGCGGAATGCCATCTCAAAAAATGAGGTCCGGTTGAGCACTCTGATCGACCAGCGACAGGACCCACATGAGATAGAACGGGAGCCAGGATGTTGTCTGATCGGGAAATTGGTTGTGTGGATTATAATAGAGGCGCGTTGCAGATGGATTTAATGGTGAGTGTGACCGCACCCTGAGACATATGGGGGGGCCCCTCCAATGTGGCACCCCCAGAGAGCCAGCACCCTAGGCAATCGCCTAGTTTTCCCAGTGGCAGGGCCTGCTCTGTGAGCATGTGTCTTAAAGTTCTTGGAAACCACTTTGAGTTACAAGGACAAAGGAGAAAGTTACAAGGACAAAGGCGGGAGGTATGTGTCTTCAATAAAGAAAGTACAGAAATAAAATACCCAGGCAGACTACTGTTTGATTTTCTTCCCAGCTTCCACAACAAAGGGGAACGGACACAGTAATAATGGAGGGAGGAGAAAAATCCATCAAATGGCATGAGCGCGCCCCCAGCCACATAATGAATCGTTGCCCTGTTTATGTCAGGACATGTACCAAATTAGGGGCACAATCTTTCATAACCATGGCATTGTCCCAGTTTTATCAGCTGGCATTTTATTCCTAATTGCTTCTCTCACAGGAGGATTGTCTGGCTTTCAGACACCTATTTTCTCCCCCCCCCCCCCCTTTGGTATCTTAACCCATTTTACATTTCAAGCCCTGCTTTTGGCTGATCACTTTCCAACTTCAGATTGGCACATTCCTATAGATTTGGGGGTGCAGCCTGTGGAGAGTGGAATTTAGGAAGGGGAGGGAGCTCATAAGGGATGTGATGCCACTCTAGGACTTCAGTTTCTCCTAGACCAGGGGCGGCCAAACTGTGGCTCTTTCACATATTGTGCGGCTCTCAAAGCCCCCACTGTCTCATCAGCTGGCTTGGATAAGTCATTTTTCTGTTCAAATCACTTCTCCAAGCCAGGCCAGCCAGTGGCTTGGAGAATGCATTTAAGTTAAAATTGCTCTCTTTCCACCTCTCATTCTCTCCCCTAATCTATTTGCCTCCTCTCCTCTCTTCTTTCATGTACTGTAACTCTCAAGTAGGGTTGCCAAGTCCAATTAGAGAAAAATCTGGGGACTTTGGGGGCGGAGCCAGGAGACATTGGGGTGGAGCCAAGAACAAGGATGTGACAAGCATAATTGAACTCCAAGGGAGTTCTGGCCATCACATTTAAAGGGACAGCACACCTTTTAAAATGCCTTTCTTCCATAGGAAATAATGAAGGATAGGGGCACCATCTTTTGGGGCTCATAGAATTGGACCCTCTGGTCCAATCGTTTTGAAACTTGGGGGGGTATTTTGGGGAGAGGCACTAGATGCTATACTAAAAATTTGGTGCCTCTACCTCAAAAAATAGACCCCCCCAGAGCCCCCAATACCCACGGATGAATTCCCTATGGGAATCGTTCTCCATAGGGAATAATAGAGTGCCCAGTAGACATTTCCCTCCCCCCCACGCTTTCTAAAGGGGGGAGGGCCTCCAAACCAGGGAATCCCCTGCCCCCTCCCTCTCTCTCACACACAAATACTTACCAGATCTTCTTCCGGAGAACTCTTGCTGTGAAAATGAAAGCAAAAGAAAGGGAGGGGCCGTTCTCCCAAGCCCTTCCTGCTTCCTGCCCAGCCTTAAAGGGGCATACATTTTACAAATGGCTCAGGAGCTCTATAATAACATGAAACCTACAGGTATGTTCTCCCCCCCTCCCCCCCCGCTTCCAGAGTTTTGAAGAGCGGGAGATGAGGCTGCGAACCCAGGGGTCTCCCGCCAGAGCGGGAGGTTTGGGAAGCCTACTCTCAAGCATCTGATGTTCATGTCTTGCGGCTCTCAAACATCTGACGTTCATGTTTGCAGCTCTCAAACATCTGATGTGTATTCTATGTGGCTCTTACGTTAGGCAAGTTTGGCCACCCCTGTCCTAGACTATGGTGTACCATAGAGTCCCTCCAAAGATGCCATTTCTGATCTGATCTCTGTAGTCTGGAGATCAATTATTCTTTCAGGAAATCCCAGGCCCCACCTGGAGGTTGGCAACCTTACTTCTGACACATGTAGTCCTTTAAAATAGAGTTGCCAACCTCCAGGTAGGGCCTGGAGATCTCCCAGAATTACAACCAGTCTCTAGACTCCAGAGAGCACTTCCATCGGAGAAAATGGCTGCTCTGGAGGGTGGAATTGGCATTATATCCTGCTGTGGCCTTTCCTCCTTCCTCAACCCCATCTTCTGTAGGCTCTACCCAGAAACTGGAATTGACAAACCCAGGGGTGGAATTCTAGCAGGAGCTCCTTTCCATATTAGGCCACACATCCCTGATGTAGCCAATCTTCCAAGAGCTTACAAAAAAGAGCCTTGTAAACTCTTGGAGGATTGGCTACATCAGAGGGGTGTGGCCTAATATGGAAAGGAGCTCCTGCTAGAATTCCATCCCTGGGTTTGTCAATTCCAATTTGTGGGTGGAGCCTCCGGAAGATGGGGTTGAGGCAGGAGGAAAGGCCACAGCACCCCTCGACAAACCTACTTAGAAATGAAAACTAAACCTCATAGCTTTTTTAACTGTACAGAATTATTTTTGTTTGTTTCATTGATATTATCTTCTAACTTGCTCAGAGTAGTTTATATAAAATTGTTGGGCGGTCTCCCATCTAAGCAGTTTTTAGGGCCAGGCCCAGGCCTGTTTAGATCCTCAGTTTGTCCAGATCTACAGCAAGCGTGGGCCTTGTGATATACAATTGATATGACATGCTGGGAGTAGGGTTGCCAATCCCCAGGTGGGGCAGGGAATCCCCTGGTTTAGAGGCCCTCCCCCCACTTCAGGGTCATCAGAAAGGGGGGGCGGGGAGGGAGGGAAGTGTCTGTTGGGCACTCCATTAATCCCTATGGAGACTAGTTCCTACAGGGTATAATGGAGAATTAATCCGCGGTTATCTGGAGCTCTGGGGAGACTGTTTTTTGAGGAAGAGGAACTGAATTTGCAGCATAGCATCCAGTGCCTCTCCTCAAAATTCTGCTTCAAGTTTCAAAAAGATTGCACCCGGGGGTGCAATTCTAAGAGCCCCCAAAGAAGGTGTCCCTATCCTTCATTATTTCCTATAGAGAGAAGGCATTTAAAAGGTGTGCGGTCCCTTGAAATGTGATGACCAAAACTCCCTTTGGAGTTAAATTATGGTTGTCAGAACCTTGGTCCTGGCTCCACCCCCAATGTCTCCTGGCTCCACCCCCAAAGTCTCCTGGCTCCACCCTCAAAGTCCCCAGATATTTCTTGAACTGGACTTGGCAACCCTAATGGGAGGGGGGGGGGACAACAGGCATGTCAGCTCTACAAAGTTAAGGTATTAGGAAAGACCCTTTTCTGCCTGAGACCCTGGGGAGCTGCTGCCAGTCAGGTGAGGCAATAATTATCTAGATGGCCCAGTCGAATTGGGGAACAGCTGTGGCTCAGCCATAGACCATCTGCTTTGCACATCGAAGGTGTCAGATTCAGTCCTCCGGTTGCCTGGTTAAAGGAGCAGGTAGCAGATGATGCAAATGATCTTTCTCTACCTGTGCCTCTTGAGAGCAGATGCCGGTCAATCACCCAACGCATTGAGTCCCCCAGAACTCTTAATCAGGCTAGGTATTAAAAACAAGAAAAGGATATGGTTGTGAAGCCTCTCTCTGGGTGTGTATCTTGTGTAGGATGTTATTTCAACCAGCACAGGGTGTGGCTAGCTGGTATCAAGTTGGACCTGCAGCTTGTTGGAAAGAAGCAAACATCTCATAGACCACACAAAAAGATGGGAACGATACAGGGAGAGGAAATGGATCGTATAATCTACTGGGTCAAATCCCAAGAGGCAGGATTGACAGGTCTCATGTAGGGTTGCCAACCTCCAGCTGGCACCTGAAGATCTTCTGCTATTGTGATTGATCTCCAGACTAACAAGATCAGTTTCCGCGGAGGAACTGGCTGCTAAGAAGAAGAAGAAGACTACAGATTTAAACCCCACCCTTCTCTCTAAATCAGAGTCTCAGAGCGGCTTACAATCTCCTTTATCTTCTTTCCCCACAACAGACACCCTGTGAGGTGGGTGGGGCTGGAGAGGGCTCTCCCAGCAGCTGCCCTTTCAAGGACAACCTCTGCCAGAGCTATGGCTGACCCAAGGCCATTCCAGCAGGTGGAAGTGGAGGAGTGGGGAATCAAACCTGGTTCTCCCAGATAAGAGTCCGCAAACTTAACCACTCCACCGAACTGGCTTTCTTAGGAGAGTGGACTCTATGGCTTTCTACTATGCTGAGGTCCCTCCCCAGGCTCTACCCCCAAAATCTCCAGGTATCTCCCAACCCAGAGCTGGCAACCACGAGGCCATGAGAGTCAGGCCTGACAGATTAGTGGGTGGAGTTTGGTGAGGCTGAAGAAAAGTCAAATGAGAGCAGAGAGTGGCATCTGGTCACAAGATGGAAGACCTTGGCTGTGGTCTAGTTGTTAAGGTTGCCATGCTCACTGGCAGGGGGTGGGGTTGCCAGATCCAGGTTGCCAGATCCTGGATATTTGGGGGTGGAGCCTGGGGAGGACAGGGACCTCAATGGGGTACAATGCCACAGAGTCCATTCTCCAAAGCATCCATTTTCTCCAGGGGGACTGCTCTCTGAAGTCTGGAAATGAGCTGTAATTCCAAGTTGTCCCCAGGTCCCGCATGGAGGTTGGTGTCCCTATCTAATCTAGTAGTTAAAGGGTTGGACTAGGTTCCGAAGGAGGGGAGTTTGAATCCTTGCACTGCCATAAAAGCTTGCTGAGTGACCTTGGGCCGGTTATACACTCTCAGCATAAGCTACTGTATAGTGCTTATTATTTATTCATTTGGGTTGCCAGATCTGGGCTGGGAAACACTCAGAGACTTGGAACCTTGGGAGGGCAGGGTTTGGGGAGGGGAGGGGCTTGGCAGGGGTGGAATTCTTGCAGGGGCTCCTTTGCATATTAGGCCACATACCCCTGATGTAGCTAGGCTACATCAGGGGTATGTGGCCTAATATGCAAAGGAGCTCCTGCTAGAATTCCATCCCTGAGCCTTGGCAGGGTATCATGCTATAGAGACCAAAGCAACTATTCCTCCAAGGGAGCTGATCTCTGTCAGCTGGGGATCAACTGTAGCAGCGGCAGATCTCCAGCCACCACCTGGAGGTTGGCAACCCTATAATCCATTGATCTATTTTATTTTTTTTTAACATTGTTTGTAGTCCACTTTTCTCACTGACACTCAAGGTCGATTGCACAATGACAATCAATGCAATCAATTGGGTGATGTCTCTCATTGTGAGGATAAAATGGAGGAGAATGATGTATACCACTCTGGATCCTCCCAGAAGGGAGAGGGGAGGGGTATAATTAAGCCAAATAATACATTCATAAAAGCCCTATGCCTTGGGAAGAGGCTGATGGGCATGGAAGTCATAGCCAATAGCAGAAACTTTCAAGCTCAACCACAAAGTAGCCTGCTCTTTGGTTCTTCCTCTCCTAGAAATCCTCAGGGTTTTGTTTTGAATAGGAATGCACAGGAATGCAGTTCTGGCTGGCTTGGCACCATGGGATGTGGCCTAATATGCAAATGAGTTCCTGCTGGGCTTTTTCTACCAAAAAAGCCCTGGAAATCTTAAAGAGGCGGTTAAAAGCCTGAAACCTGACAACCGTGTGGCTGAACAAGTGCAACTTCATTTTTGCTCCTCACCAAGTAACCACAGTACAACCCCAAATATATGAATCCTAACAACACCCCTGACTTATTTAAAAGAAGTTAACCGCTACTGTGTTGATCTTGAGCAAGAAAGCGCTGAACTTTAATCTAGGAATGAGAAAAGTTGGATTCTCTGCATTCGTTTTCCGTTTAAAACATAAAAGAACCTCTGGATTGCAGTTCAGACCGTGACCGATGGGTTTTCCCGATAACAATATTAAAGGAGGGACTGGGACCCTTGGGTGCTGTATACAGGCCAACCCTTCCTGTGCTGCAAAAGAGATCTCAAGGTGTCCCCCGTGCATCATCTGGAGCAGCTGTCTTGTGGCAGCAAAATGGCTTGATTTTGGAGTTGCCAGCTCTGGTTGGGAAACACCTGGAGACTTTGGGGGAGGAGCCTAGGGAAGGTGGGGTTTAGGAGGGGCAGGACCTCAGTGGGGTATAATCCCCAGTTGGGAGCAGAGGATCCCCCAGTTTGGAAGCCCTGCCCCCCTTCAGGGTTACCAGAAAGTGGGGGTGCTGGAGGTGGTGGAATGTTTTCTGGGCACTCCATTATTCCCTATGGAGACTGGTTCCCATAGGGTATAATGGAGAATCAATCTGTGGGTATCTGGGGCTCTGGGGGAATTGTTTTTTGAGGTAGAGACAGCAAATTTTCTACATAGCATCTAGTGGCTCTCCTCAAAACACCCCACAAGTTTCAAAAAGACTAGACCAGGGGGTCCAATTCTATGAACCCCTAAAGAAGGTGCTCCTATCATTCATTATTTCCCAATGGAGGGAAGTGTGAGGTCACTTTAAATGTGATTCCTGGAACTCCCTTTAGAGTTCTATCATGCTTGTCACACCCTTGCTCCTGGCTCCACCCCAAAGTCTCCTGGCTCCACCCTCAAAGTCCCCAGATATTTCTTAAGTTGGACCCAGCAACCCTATTTTGGTTACTCATGAGCTTCTGATTTTGGAGAAAACAGAGGTTCTTTCACATGTGCCTGTCTTGAGGTCTAGCTGATCCCACCGGCCCCAAATTAAAATGGGTACTGATGGCTAGTTCTGCTATTGAATATTGATTCAAATGAAGCTGTAGGACAGGGATCCCCAATGACTTTGGGTGCCAAGACACTCACGCCAAGTTCGATTCAGGAAATATCTGGGGACTTTGCGGGTGGAGCTAGGAGACTTTGGGGGTGGAGCCAGGATCAAGAGTGTAACAAGCATAATTGAACTCCAAAGGGAGTTCTGGCAATCACATTTAAAGCGACCGTACTCCTTTTAAATACCTTCCTTCCATAGGGAATAATGGAGGATAGGGGCACTTTCTTTGGGGGTTCAGAGAATTGGACCCCCTGCTCCAATCTTTTTGAAAAGTGAGAATTGTCTTGAGAAGAGGCATCAGATGCTGTGCTGAAATTTTGGTGCCTGTAACTCAAACAACAGCCTCTCTGGATCTCCAAATATCCACAGATCAATTTTCCATTAAACCCTATGGGAATCAATCTCCATAGGGAATAATGGAGCAGCCAGCAGACATTTCCCTCCCCTCACTTTCTAATGACCCTGAAGCGGGGGGAGAGCCTCCAAACCGCGGGGTCCCCTGCCCCCACCTGGGGATTGTCAACCCTAACACTCACTAACACCTTTCCTGTTTTGAGATAGTGTGAGGGGCTAAGTGGGGCTTTTCTCTAACAAGGTTTCTAAATGGTCATTTAAGTTTTGTTTTTTTTAATGTTGGTTTGACAGCAGTTGCTGCAGCACAAAAATCTTTACTGTGTGACTGAAGGTGAGCGATGGCAGCCAGCGGCAGCCATTTTGTCACTGCATCCACACCACGCTTTGTCAGAATAGCAAAAATACCTGCAGGCTCAAGCGGTTGAGGACCCCTGCCCTCTGAGATGAAATCCAGACCGAATCCTTGATCATCTACAATGCAGTTCTGCTCTCCGGGGTATGCCAAGAAACATTTCCAAGGCCAAGGCCGAACCCAAGGCAGGCTGCGTCTCTTCCTCCTGGAACTTGGCTGGTTCTGCAATGCCCAAAATAGCAAACTTGCTCATGTCAGCAATGGCAAACAGATAGGACACTTGGAGATCAGATCTGTTAACTAAGAAAGAACTAATTTTTTTCTGCACAGGCACCTTTCTCCCCTGGCAGACGCTCCCACCCCATGCTTCCCTCCACCGTCTGGGCATTTCCATAATGCGGAAAACAGCCCAGAGTGACAAAGGAGGCTGGCTTTCTAGAGACCGTCTAGAATGTATTCTAAATTGCCAGCGACGGTTTTAACAAGATTAAGGCGCAAAGAGCTGAGCTGTCCCGACAAGCTGCTCTTGTGTTATTTCATACAACGTTGTTGTTTGTAGATCCCGAGGTGTAGCTGTGCATCTGATTGAATTACTTCCCCTGCACCACCGCTCAAAGTGATCTGCACCAGGCAACAGTACAGCTGGGTCCAGAGGAGGCTAAAAATAGACCGGGACAGCACAGAGTTAATGAGATCTGATGGACCGGGGAAGAAGGGAGCTAATCCTGCTATCTTTGCCTCTCCGAAAACTCAGTATGTCTCCATTTGGAGATCTGGAGTGCTGATTGTTCCTTCCGGTCTCTGTAAACTTGCCAGGCCTGTAGCAGTTCTTTTGAATGTGGAAGCCAGTTTGGTGTAGCGGTTAAGTGTGCGGACTCTTATCTGGGAGAACTGGGTTTGCTTCCCCACTCCTCCGCTTACACCTGCTGGAATGGCTTTGGGTCAGCCATAGCTTTCTTAGCTTTCATAAAATATCCTTACGAACTTTACAGGCAGCAGCCAAAAACCTTGCATGAGAAGCTGTAGTCTACCCCAGTGAAGTCCCTTCTTTCCCCAACCCCCGTCTTCCTGTTGGGCTCCACCCTCGAAAACTCCAGGAATCTCCCAACCTGGAGCTGGCAACCCCCTCCCATCTGATCGTTATTATTGTAATACATACATATTTCTAAGGCTAGCTTCTAAGATATCTTGCCCACTCGTATTTCTTAGCCGCGTCATCAACGCTTTCTTTTTAAAACCCTTACACAAAATTTCCACCTGAAAAAAAGAAATGCTGCTACTTCAGTATTTCATATCCGTATTTTTAAACTGGGAATTCAGCAACTTCAGTTTCTGATGTCTTCCATTGATCTGTTTGTCTTTAAGGTGACCCCGTGTCTCCTTTTTGTTTAGAGCATCATAAGAAGAGATCTGCTGGATCAGACCAAGAGACCGTCTGCTCTGGGATTTCCAACACAGCCAGCAAAAGGCCTCCGGGAAGCGCCAAAGCAGGGCAGATAATCCTGGGATGAAAGAACATCACTATCCAATGTATTTCTCTTTTAGCTGTATTGACATACTTGAATAAGGGATATTGGCTGTTTATCTTATTACATATACTAAACCCATCTTCCAGCTTCCACTATATTTTAATGTATTTTTCTTCTAATGGCAAACTATATGTATGTTACATGTTAAAAGGTAGTTAGTTGGATGAGAAAAAACTGCTGAGAAAGAAATGCCCTCATTTTGGCCCAGGCTTATAAACAATCCTTATAAACAATATATAATTATAAGCAATTATAAAAACAGCCCTTTGGCGCAGAGTGTTAAAGCTGCAGTACTGCAGTCCTAAGAAGAAGAAGAAGATATTGGATTTATATCCCGCCCTCCACTCCGAAGAGTCTCAGAGCGGTTCACAATCTCCTTTACCTTCCTCCTCCACAACAGTCACCCTGTGAGGTGGGTGGAGCTGGAGAGGGCTCTCACAGCAGCTGCCCTTTCAAGGACAACCTCTGCCAGAGCTACGGCTGACCCAAGGACATGCTAGCAGGTGCAAGTGGAGGAGTGGGGAATCAAACCCGGTTCTCCCAGATAAGAGTCCGCACACTTAACCACTACACCAAACCGGCTCTCTTCACGACCTAAGCTCTGCTCACGACCTGAGTTCGATCCTCAGGAGAAGTTGGGTTTTCAGGTAGCCGACTTGAGGTTGACTCAGCCTTCCAGCTTTTCGAGGTCGGTAAAATGAGTACCCAGCTTGCTGGGGGGAAAGTGTAGAGGACTGAGGAAGGCAATGGAAAACCACCCCGTAAAAAGTCTGCCGTGAAAGCATCGTGAAAGCAACGTCACCCCAGAGTCCGAAAGGACTGGTACTTGCACAGGGGACCTTTCCTTTCCTTTTCCTATAAACAATAGAGTGATTAGGACAAAGTAGGAGTCAAGTACACCTTTAAAAACCAGCAAAGTTTTATTCAGAATGTAAGCTTTCATGTGCTCTAAGCACACTTCATCAGATGAGGAAGAGTTCTTGGAGCACATGAAAGCTTACATTCTGAATAAAACTTTGTTGGTCTTAAAGGTGCAGCTTGTCTCCTTCTTTGTTCTACTGCTTCAGACCAGCACGGCTGCCCGCTTGGATCTATCTAAATAGAACAAAATAGGAGTCAAGTGGCATCTTTAAGACCAACTTAGTTTTATTCAGAACGGAAGCTTTCGCCTCCTCTCTAAGCACATTTTATCGGATAAGGAATCCGATACAGTGAGCAAAGCCACACATCGCTGGTAGTCAGTGGCTCAGAATGCAAACGTACAAATTTAAGATCCAATCAGAGTATAGCAAAATTATCTGGTAGGGAGTGGTTTAGAATGCAAATTTAACATTCAATGACAGAATAGTAAAATTAACAAATTAAGCAAACCTCTGAGATATAAATACCTTCCTTTTGACCCAGGCTTAATACAATCTAGTCATTAACAGACATTCTCAGATTTTGACATATTACTGTTTTATTGGTTTCTCACCCTCATGCTACCCAGATCAAAGATTTGCTCAGTTTGTTAATTTTGCTATTCTCTCATTGAATTTTAAATTTGTACCATTTTGCATTCTAAACCACTGCCTACCAGCTATATGTAACTCTGCTCACTGTACCTGATGAAAGCTTGCATTCTGAATAAAACTTTGTTGGTCTTAAAGGTGAAACTTGACTCCTATTTTGTTCTCCTGGAATGAAAGGTAATTGATACCTGTGTGTGAGTTACTGCAACTCAGTCAAGAGAGACACAAAGAGAAAGAGGAGGAAATGATAGGAAAGCAGATCTTGCGGAGGGCTATGGTCAGGGGCTCTAGGGTTGCCAACCTCCAGGTGGGGCCTGGATATCTCCTGAAATTAGAACTGGTCTGCAGATCTCCTCTATCCCAATTTCTGTGGGGATGATGAAGAAGAAGAGTTGATTTATACCCTATCCTTCACTTGGAGTCTCAGAATAACTGAAAATCTCTTTCCCTCCCTCTCCCCACAACAGACACGCTGTGAGGTTGGTGGGGCTGAGAGAGCTCTTTCGAGAACTGCTCTTGAGAGAACAGCTCTGAGAATGTGACTGATCCAAGATCACCCAGCTGGTTGCATGTGGAGGAGTGGGGAATCAAAGCTTGTTCATAGAATCATAGAATTGGAAGGTACCGCCAGGGTCATCATGCTCTCTCGGCTTGGCTTCGCGAACGAAGATTTAAGAAGGGTGCAATAGTCCACGTTTGCTGCAGGCTCGCTGGTGGCTGACAAGACCAATGCGGGACAGGCAGGTCCGGCCACAGCGGCTGCAGGGAAAAGTCTGATTTAGGGTTTGTCCTGTGCACAATGCAGGAAATTCACAAATACCTCTTCCCACACCTCCAGTGACCCCTGATCAGTGCCCAAAACAACAACAACAACAAAACAAAACCGTCCAGGATCCCTGGGCAAACTGGTCTGGAGAAAAAGTGCTGCGGTGGCTATCAGCATTTCATAGAATCATAGAATCATAGAGTTGGAAGGGACCTCTAGGGCCTTCTAGTCCAACCCCCTGCACAATTCAGGAAACTCACAAACACCTCCCCCAAAATTCACAGGCTCTTCATTGCTGTCAGATGGCCATCTAGCCTCTGTTTAAAAACCTCCAAGGAAAGAGAGCCCACCACCTCCTGAGGAAGCCTGTTCCACTGAGGAACCACTCTAAACTCACAACCACCTCCCCCTAAATTCACAGGATCTTGATTGCTGTCAGATGGCCATCTAGCCTCTGTTTAAAAACCTCCAAGGAAAGTGAGCCCACCACCTCCTGAGGAAGCCTGTTCCTTTGAGAAACCACTCTAAACTCACAACCACCTCCCCCTAAATTCACAGGATCTTCATTGCTGTCAGATGGCCATCTAGCCTCTGTTTAAAAACCTCCAAGGAAGGAGAGCCCATCACCTCTTGAGGAAGCCTGTTCCACTGAGGAACCGCTCTGACTGCCAGGAAGTTCTTCCTAATGATGAGCCGGAAACTATTTGATTTAATTTCAACCCGTTGGTTCTGATCCTACCTTCCGGGGCCACAGAAAACAATTCCACACCATCCTCTAGATGACAGCCCTTCAAGTACTTGAAGATGGTGATCATATCACCTCTCAGCCGCCTCCTTTCCAGGCTAAACATCTCCAGCTCCTTCAACCTTTCCTTGTGGTCTCCAGACCCCTCACCATCTTCGTCGCCCTCTTCTGGACCCGTTCCATTTCCCTGGGTATGTAAGAAACGGCCATGAGAATTAAGCACTGATGCAACCCTTCCTGCCCTCCCTCTCATCATCCGCCTAAGTTCACAGAATTGGCCTTGCTGTCAGATAGCCATAAACCTCTGTTTCAAAACTTTCAAAGGAGAGCCCACCACCTCCTGAGGAAGCCCATTCTACTGAGGAACTGCTCTAATTGTCAGGAAGTTCTTCCTAATGTTGAGCCGGAAACTCTTTTGGGACAAACAGAAAACAACTCCACACTATCCTGTCCAGATTGAGTCCACCGCTTTTAACCACTACACAAAACTGGCTGTCTTCCAGCCTGTCTTCAGGAAACTTACGCTTGCCAACCTCCAGGTGGGGCATGCAAATCCCCCCAAATTACAACTAGGCTCCAGGCTCCAGAGATCAGGTTCCCTGCAGAAAATGGCTGCTTTGGAAGGTGGACTCGATGACATTATACCCTGCTGAGGTGCTGCCTCAGTCAAAACCCCACCTTCCCACAGACTCCACCCCTAGGATTGTCAGCTCTGGGTTGGGAAAGACCAGATTTTGGGGGTGGAGTCTGGAGATGGTGGGGTCTGAGGTGGCTTGGCACAAGTCACAAGCCACCCTCCAAAGTTGCCGTTTTCTCCAGGGGAACTGATCTCTGTAGTTTGGGGATCAGTTGTAAAAGTGGGAGATCTCCAGGCCTCACCTGGTGGTTGGAAACTCTTTCTACCCCAGATCTCCACCTCAAAGCTGGAATTGGCAACCCTGTTAGAAAGACTCCCCTCAATTTTGTATTACATGAACTACCATGATAGGCAGAAAAAGCCCAGCAGGAACTCATTTGCATATTAGGCCACACCTCTGACATCACCATTGTTTCACGCAGGGTTTTTTTGTAGAAAAAGCCCATTAGGAACTTATTCGCCTATTAGACCACACCTCCTGCCAACTATAGTTTCACACAGGGTTTTCTTTTGTAGAAAAAGCCCAACAGGAACTCATTTGCGTATTAGGCCACACCTCCTGACATCACCATTGTTTCACACAAGGTTTTCTTTTGTAGAAAAAGCCCAGCAGGAACTTATTTGCGTATTAGGCCACACCTCCTGACATCACCATTGTTTCACACAGGGTTTTCTTTTGTAGAAAAAACCCAGCAGGAACTCATTTGCGTATTAGGCCATAGCTCCTGACATCACCATTGTTTCACACAGGGTTTTCTTTTGTAGAAAAAGCCCAGCAGGAACTCATTTGCGTATTAGGCCACACCTCCTAACATCACTATTGTTTCACACAAGGTTTTCTTTTGTAGAAAAAGCCCAGCAGGAACTTATTTGCGTATTAGGCCACACCTCCTGACATCACCATTGTTTCACACAGGGTTTTCTTTTGTAGAAAAAACCCAGCAGGAACTCATTTGCGTATTAGGCCACAGCTCCTGACATCACCATTGTTTCACACAGGGTTCTCTTTTGTAGAAAAAGCCCAGCAGGAACTCATTTGCGTATTAGGCCACACCTCCTAACATCACTATTGTTTCATACAAGGTTTTCTTGTGTAGAAAAAGCCCAGCAGGAACTTATTTGCATATTAGGCCACACCCCCTGATGCCAAGCCAGCTGGAACGGCATTCCTGCTCAAAAGAAGCCCTGTTGATGCCTCTAAGCTCCTGGAGAACAGTTTACTGAGAATGTCCTGAGTAGAGACATTCAACAATTGCAAAAAGAAGAGAGGAAGGAGCAATGGTGCATCTCCATTGCTTCGAAGTTATGCTTCTACATACACTCCAGGATTCACCCTGCTCTCCTGTTGGATTTTATTTGCTTTTCTTGCACCATCCAGGTGGAAAGTGCACTGTAAGTGGACCGAAAGTGCATGATTAAGTGCGTGTGATAGCAGCCCTTCACTGAACAGCATTCCCAAATCTGAACTGCTCCCAGCTTCATCTCTGGCATAAATCCCCACCACCATCACCATAGTGAGTTTGTTGACACCTTTTCCAGGATTGAGGTTACAGCACCACCTGGTGGAAGGCAATGCAAGGCACTCACAACTTTCTAGGATTTTATGAGGAAACTCTAAAGCTGGAATAAGCATAGATGCCTTCCTCCAGGCTCAGCTGGTACCCTGTACGCAACTCTGGAGGCCCCCCTCTGCCAGCTGTGGATTGGCTAATTCTATTGGGATCTCTGCTTAATATCAGAGTTTGCCCAGTCATAGAAGTGTGATATTGCATGCAGTTATGGTTGCCAACCTCCAGGCAGGCAGCACCTGGAGGACTTCTGTTATTATAATTGATCTTGAGACAATCAAGGCCTGTCCCCCTGAAGAAAATGGCTGCTTTGCAGGGTGGATTTGATGGTGTTATACCCCCATTTGAAGTCCCTCCCCTCTCCAAGTTCCACCCTCCCCAGACTCCACCCTTACAATCTTCAAGTATGCCCCTACCTAGAGCTGGCAGCCCTAGATGCAGAGAATGAGCTTGGTGTAGTGGTTAAGTGCACTGACTCTTATCTGCAAGAACTGGGTTCGATCCCACCCTCCACCACATGCACCTGATGGATGTTTCAGCCATAAATTCTCATTCTTAAGAGCAGATTCTGTCAGAGCTCTCTCAGGGTGTCTGTTGTGGGGAGGGGAAGGGAAAGGAGATTGCAAGCTGCTCTGAGACTCCTTCCAGTAGTGAAGAGCAAGGTATAAATCCAATCTCTTCTTCTAAGATAACTATTCCCAGACGAATATTGCAAAAACAAAATTTACATTTATTCAAGCAGATTCCGTTCATGTTCAGGTTGCAATCGAAAGGAAATAGAGAAGCTATAGAAGACATTCCCTATCGCCAGTAGCCAGATAATCTGGCGTCACACATGTGTAAGGATAAGAACATTGCTTCTACTGGAGAAACCTGTAGAAAGGTGTGACCCCGCCCCCCATAGACCCATGTGATGAATGGGGTGAACCAGGGGTGGAATTCTAGCAAGAGCTCCTTTGCATATTAGGCCACACAGCCCTGATGTAGCCAATCCTCCAAGAGCTTACAAGGCTCTTGTTTGTAAACTCAGGGAGGATTGGCTACATCAATGGGTGTGTGGCCTAATATGCAAAGGACAAACAAACAGCAAGCCTTTATTGGCATAAAACAGATTTAGCAGTAAAATAGCAATATAAATAATATAAAATCCTAGATTATAGAGTACATAGGGAGCTAAAATACATAAAATAAGTAATATATATATATATGAGTCGAGTTTATCCAAATTAAATAATTAAAACAAATAAAATGTGGTCATTCCAGAACCATCCTCTGTCGTATTTCCATGGCCTGTTGGAGAAATCTAGCCACCATTAAAGTTACCTCAGCGCAAGTGTCATTTAAAAGTTTGTAAACTTTGCCTGAATCAGCACAGCCGAACATATCGGCTAAGATATCTTTCAAGTATATACTTGAATATGCAAAGGAGCTCCTGCTAGAATTCCATCCCTGGGGAGAACAAAGGGCCAGAAATAAAAAGAGAGGCATCCCATTCAAGGGGATTATTTAGAAGGGGATTGAAAACAAATCAGGCAGTAATATAATGCCTCTGTATGAATCTATGGTGTGGCCTCATTTGGAGTACTGTGTCCAGTTCTGGTCACTGTACCTTAAAAAAGAGGGAAAGGTGCAGAAAAGGGCAACTAAAAGAATTAAGGGGATGGAACATCTTCCCTATGAAGAAAGGTTAAAGAGATTACAGCTCTGGAGAAATGACTACTGAGGGGTGATTTGTAGAGTTGCCAAGTCCAATTCAAGAACTACCTGGGGACTTTGGGGGTGGAGCCAGGAGGCTTTGGAGGTGGAGCCAGGAGTCATTGGGATGGAGTGAGAAACAAGGTTGTGACAAGCACGATTGAACTCCAAAGAAAGTTCTGGCTGTCACTTCTAAAGGGACCGCACACCTTTTAAAAACCTTCCCTCCATTTGAAAATAATGAAGGATAGGGGCTCATAGAATTGGACGCCCTGGTCCAATCTTTTGGAAACTTCAGGGGTGTTTTGATGAGAGGTACCAGATGCTATGCTGAAAATTTGGGGCCTCCTTTACCTCAAAAAACACCTCCAGAGTCCCAAATACCCATCCATTGATTCTCCATCATACCCTAAGGGTAGGCTTGTCAATCCCCAGCGGGGGTTCTTCCACTTTCCCAGACTCCTTCCCGCCCCCAGTCAGCTGGCTGGTGGGGGGAAGCCCCGCCCCCAGAGGACCATGTGCTTTTGGAGGCTTCAGTCTCCGATTAAAAGGCTTCCTCTTGGGATAGTGTGTCTGTGTTACTTTGAAGAACTTGGCAGCAACTCGTGAGTAGAGACGCCAATCCGTCGCTTCAGAGTCACCAGAAATGGGGTGGGGGGGGGAAAGTCTGCTGAGCACTTCATTATTCCCTATGTGGAGATTGAGTCTCCTAGGGTATAATGGGGAATTGATCTGGAGGTTTCGGGGGCTATCTAGTGCCTCTCCCCAAAGTACCCCCCAAGTTTCAAAACGATTGGACAAGGGGGTCCAATTCTATGAGCCCCAAAAGAAGGTGCCCCTATCCTTCATTATTTCCTATGGAAGGAAGACATTTAAAAAGGTGTGCTGTCCCTTTAAATGTGATGGCCAGAACTCCCTTGGAGTTCAATTATGCTTGTCACACCCTTGCTCTTGGCTCTGCTTCAAGGTCTCCTGGCTCCACCCCCAAAGTCTCCTGGCTTCACTCCCAAAGTCCCCAGATATTTCTTGAATTGGACTTGGCAACCTTACCTATGGGAACCAGTCTCTGTAGGGCAGAATTTCCCAAACTCCACTCCCCCTGGTGGTCTGCTTATTTTTACACTACTCCTTCATGGCCCACTAAAATTTGGGGAGTGGAGCTAGGAGAATTTGGGAGTGGAGCCAGGAGACAGGAAATGATGTAATTTCCTGTGGTGTCGCTTCTAGGTCAAGGGCCAAGTGATGTCACATCCAGGGTACACTTAACCAAAACTCCACCTCTTCCTGTGATGTCACTTCTAGGGCACTCCCCCAAATCTGCCTGTTCATGTTACAGTGAACACGCAAACATTTTTTGTGATCATCTTTTTGTAAAAAAGAGCCACCATGTATTCACTTTAAAAATGAAACTAGCACTTGTATGAATCTGTGATTTCAATCACACATTCAGCTGTGTGCTGAACATAATGCAGATTACTTGACACACATATAAAGGAAAATCCACTTGCAAAACGCATTATTTGTGTTTGTGTGAACACACGCAGAGTTGAGAAGACACAGAGAGGAAAGAAGGAGCATGCATGCCATTCAGAGCTCCTTAGGTACAAAATAAACTGGATAAAGAGACTCAGGAGGATTTACCTCTCAGTCACTACAAGCATACATGGGATCAGGCAGCAAGCTCTCCCCGAGATCCCCATGCCTTTTCAGAAAACAGCCCAGCATTCCTGTTGACTTGCAGGACTATCAGCCAATCAGGGAACCCACTTCTCTTTGTGAGGACTAGTTGCAGGGATGGGCAACTTCATTTGTCTGGTGGTCAGATGGGACGTTTTAACGGAATTAATGTGATGCAGCCCTGAAAAACCTTTGCCATCTCTTGGCAAAAAGACTCTAATGTCTGTCCCCCTGCACACCGGCCAGGAGTTTTCCCCACCCCTCTCTGATGTTTCTGAACATCAGAGAGGAGCGGGGGAAGGCTTCTGGCCAGCACGCAGTCTCTGTAGTGCTCTCTGAGCATCCTCTGCTTGGAGGATGCTCAGAGAGTGCTACAGTCGGTGGTGACGGTGTGAGGGGCAAGGACTGGAGCACGGCTCCGCAACATGGCGCCAAAGATAAATAGAGAGGAGGAGGGGCGGGGGCTGGAGCACAAGAGGGGAGGGAGCAGTTGGACCAGTCCTGGTGACCCGGCATTGAGGCTTGTGTGGCCCAGTGCCAGGTCGTGACCCTGCAAATGGGAAACGCTGCTGTAGGGTATAATGGAGTGTCCTGCAGACATTTCCCTTCCTCCTTGAAGCATGGGGAGAACCTCCCAACTGGGGGATTGGCAACCCTAGATTTGGGGCTGGAGCCTGAGGAGGACAAGGATATCAATGGGGTTCACCACCACAGAGTCCGCCCTACAAAGTATCCGTTTTCTCCAAGGGAGCTTATCTCTGCCAGCTGGAGATCAGTTGTAGCAGCAGGAGATTTCTGGGCCCCACCTGGAGGCTGGCAATCCTAGTTTGGGAAGGGGCTTCTTTCCCAGGGATTGGAACGTGAATCTCTTTGCAACCATGTAAGATCAGATCAACAACCGCTCCTGCATCTCATGCCCCGACTGATGGAAATGTGTCCCCAAAGAACGAATATTCAGAACTGAGAGCCTTTGGCAGGACAAAGACATTTCTTGCCAACATGATGCAATCCTGCGGAACTCCCAACACATCAATTAGAGGACCATTAGTACGATGGCTGGCAGAGAGGAGGGAAAAAAAACACAACCTTAGCCGCTTAGGGGATTTCAGGCAACGTGACAAAGGGATTTTTTTCTGACAATTAAAACTCCTCTGCACTACCAGCTCATTCTCCCTGTTTTCTCAACTCTTTTGCCTCCCCAAAGGAACCTCTCAGGATTGCTTCTTTTCTTAGCATCATCTCTCGTGCCTCCAGTTCTTTGTTGGAGCGAGCAACTCAGCGTCTAGAGTTGCCACCCACCAGATAGTGGTAGCTGGAGGTCTCCTGGCAAACAACTGATTTCCAGGTGTTTACCAGGAGAAAACGGCCACTCTGGAGGGTGGACTCTGTGGAATTACTCCATCGAAGTCCCTATCTTCCTAGAAATGATGTCACTGCAGCATGGGATGCTCTAGGATTCACCCTATGTTTTTACCATAGAGTTTTTAAAAAAATGTCTGTGCTTGTACCGTAGAATTTTGGTTGAATCCTAGAGTGTCTTCCACCACAGTGATATCTCCTTCAGTTATGTAGCCATCAGTGATGTAGTGGCATCAGACGATTGCCAGTAGGGTAAGTCTTGCCCCTGCCTGTCTCCAGGAGAGCCAGTTTGGTGCAGTGGTTAAGTGTGTGGACTCTTATCTGGGAGAACCGGGTTTGATTCCCCACTATTCCACTTGCAGCTGCTGGAATGGCCTGGGGTCAGCCATGGCTCTGGTAGACGTTGTCCTTGAAAGAGCAGCTTCTGGGAGAGCTCTCTCAGCCCCACCCGCCTTAGTGGGGCGCAATGCCATAGAGCAGGGAGGACCAAACTGTGAGCACATTCTGATTTACGAGTCCTTATTGCGGATGTTTGTGATGAACTGTGTGGACTTTTAAAATAACCTTTGTGATAAATTTTCAGGCTTAGTAGGAAGCAGTATTTCCCAGAGTTTCTTTTTGGTATTCTACTTCTATGTAGGAGCAAAAGTCAGAGTCCTATTTCTTACTTCCCCAGCCAGCTATATTCCAAGATAACAGTTTTATTGGTGAGGGCTGGGGCATTGTTAGACATCAATCCTTGGATGCATTTTATCTATCCTCTGCTCCTGCGGTATTTCAATCCATCAAATGTAGACTACTAGATATCCAGTTGCAACGTCTCACTGAGGCAGCTCGGAAATCTTGCTCCCCAAGTCACCTGGGTTTATCCCAGACTCCTGGGCTTCTAGCTCCCTATTTCCTCTTTTTAACTGATCCTCACCAAAGAAGAGCACTCATGCTGGCTAGATTCAATGCATTACCATCGGCCATCCTTTTCGGAAGATACCTCAGAATCCCCCACAATCTTAGACGATGCCCTTGTAGCCAAGGAGTCATCGAAACGGTCCCTCATGTTCTTCTGGACTGCTCTTTCTAGAGCAGTCCACGAGCAAGATACCTAGATGCACTGCTCTCCGACCATCAAGGCCTTTCTGACAATGCCAAGGTCCGCTTTTTACTCCACAGGAAACACAACTTTGTCACTACTCATGTTGCTTGCTTTTTACAGGTTGCGATCCAAATCAGAGAGGCTTTTACTCATGCATAGCCCACAGCTATTTTATGTCATGTAACCTTTGCTGGCTTTTAAGGCTTTATTATATCTTATAGTGTTACTGTTGGTTTTAAACTGTACTGTATTCTTACATTAATGCCAATAAAGGTCTAATGCTAATGCTACTTCTATGTACGGAATCCCCCCTTTTCTTTTATTGTATACTCATTTGGAGGCTGGCGCCCCTTCTCTTTAAAATGTATCTTTCCAGTTTGTTTCTGGTTTCAGGCCCCCATTCCTCTTCTTCTGTGGCAATCTTCAGTTCAGTTCAGTTCGGCTTTATTACGGTCAAAGACCAGAACTTAAATACCCATGGGGAAAAAATGCCACATAGGTTAATGAAGTAGGGTTGCCAATCCGCAGGTGAGTCTCGAGAACGGAGAATGTTCTGAAGGAGAAGAGTTGGAATCTTGCCTGTGCTCTGATGAAATTGTAAAAAAGCTGGTCAAAGCCTTTGGTGAAAAGGAGAAAATTAAGTACAACCTCATAGCTGTGTTGAGCTGGGTACATCTGAAGCTGAATCTTCAAAAAAGACATTGTGGGGTCTCCTCAGGAACAAGTGGACTGTGGATTCCCTCTATTGCGTGGAAGGACAGAACCTGATATTTACAAGACAGTTTATTCTGAACTTTCAAAGGCTGTGTTCTTCCTTTTTGTTCACTAGGGTGCTCTGTTCACCAGTGTATAGTTTGACATCGTATTTTCTCAAATGTTTCAAAGAATATAAAGAGGTTTATTAGAATTAAAAAACTGTGCAAAGTGATATAGAGGCTGGTTATCGCAGAAACCTTATGGTTTACTCTTGTCACCCTTTGCTGTGATTCTCTGTGTGTTGCTCAATCCCCAGGTGGAGGCAGGAGGTCCCCCGGTTTGGAGGCCCTCCCCCCGCTTCAGGGTTGTCAGAAAGTGGAGAGGAAGTGTCCCCATTAATCCCTACGGAGACCAGTTCTCATAGGGTACAATGGAGATTGAATCTGTGGTCATCTGGGGCTTTGAGGGGGTTTTTGTTTTTTGAGGTAGAGGCACCAAAGTTGCAGCATAGTATCCAATG
This sequence comes from Heteronotia binoei, assembly GCF_032191835.1. Lineage (NCBI taxonomy): Eukaryota > Metazoa > Chordata > Lepidosauria > Squamata > Gekkonidae > Heteronotia > Heteronotia binoei. Next base: position 131,717,737 of record NC_083228.1, on the reverse strand, counting down.
CCTCTCTCCAAAATGCCCTCTAAGTTTCAAAAAGATCGGACAAGGGGGTACAATTCGAAGAGCCCCCAAAGAAGGTGCCCCATCCTTCATTGTTTCCAGTGGAGGGAAGGCATTTAAGAGGTGTGCCGTCCCTTTCAATGTGATGATCAAAGCTCCCTTTGGAGTTCAATGATGCTCATCACAACCTTGCTCCTGGCCCCACCCCCCAAAGTCCCCAGATATTTCTTGAACTGAACTTGATCAACCCTACAATGAAGAGTACACAAACCATCAGGATACAATAAAATAGATTTTACGTGCATATTAAAAGAATACAAAGTTAAAATTCCACTACTTGAGCTAATAAAGATTTTCTTATCCCTACAGCACGCCGCCCAAATCTAGCTACCTAGGAAGTAATGTCAGGATGCCTGTCTGGAAGAAGTCTTCTCAAAAGGCACAGTCTTTGCCTGCCAGTGGGAGGTAATGTTGTGGCCAAGCAGGAGTGGAATTCTAGCAAGAGCGCCTTTGCATATTAGGCCACACCCCCTGATGTAGCCAATCCTCCAAGAGCTTACAAGGCTCTTTTTTGTAAGCTCTTGGAGGATTGGCTACATCAGGGGTGTGTGGCCTAATATGCAAAGGAGCTCCTGCTAGAATTCCACCCTTGTGACCAAGGAAAGGAACTCACAAAGCAAGTTATAGCCCGTCCCTGTGGCATCGGTCCCATCGTTGTGGAGCCCAGGGGGCCAGCGCAGCGGCACGCTGAAGCAGCCTGTCGGTCACTTCCGGGTTCCTGTCCTGCATCTCGACCTGTGATAGGCTGCTTCGGCATGCTGCTGCGCCGGCCCCCTGGGTCCCACAACGATGGGACCGATGCCACAGGGACGGGCTCGAAACACTCTATAACCCCTCAAAAGAACAGCAGTCTAGCTCGCTTCCCCCGAGCCCTGCCGCCATAAGCCTCAAGGGGGCTCATTTTGCGGCATCTCCTGGCGGGAGGGTGGCACCCGCACGGGACACATATCAAATGAAAGAGGGGGCGCAGGGCTATCAGAAACAGCCGGCGGAGGGAGTCGCGAGACCACCCCACTGGGGGATCCACACCCCGAAAGTGATGAAGGTGGCGCAGATAGAGCCAACAGAGCAAACAGGACAAAATAAATAGGCTGCATTATGCAGCACAGTTGAGAAAGTGCCTTATCCCATATACTGATGAAGTATATACAGGATTTGAGAACAAAATTGTTTCCGGTGGTGATATTTGGGAGATTTTTGGGGACGTCACAGGAAGTGCTGTGAAGTCACTTCCTGTTTCCGGCAGTGGCATTTGGCGGAAATGATGTCATTTGGGGGAAGTGATGTCACAGGAAGTGATGTCACTTCCCGTTTCCGGCAGGTGACGTGGGGGGGGGGATGATGTCACAGGAAGTGGTGTCATTTCCTGTTTCCGGCGGTGGCATGCCGTCACCGGAAGTGACGTCACCGGAAGTGACACCACTTCCTGTTTCCGGCGGCGCGCGCGCTTTGCGCGCACACACCCCTACCTTCCACCCCCCCCCAAGGTGTCCCTGGCTGGCCTTCAGACATTATGGTCACCCTACTTGCTTCCTTGTGCATCTCAGCTTGCTTTGCAAGGTTTGCTTAATTGCACAGGAGCTACAGAGCAAAACCTCTAATTTTTCCATTGGCTGAGGGAGGGAGGGGAGGCAGAGCTTTTTTTCCCAGGCTCTCTCAATTGCACAGCAGAGCTACTGAGCCAAGCTTCTCTCCCTTCTATTGGCTGAGGCTCCTCCCCCCACCCCCAGTTCCCTGGGGAAGGAAGGAAAGAGCCAGAGCTTTCTTTGCCCGATTCGGAGAAATACAAAGAAAGCATCTTTAAGACCAATGAGTGCTAATGTTTTAAGCATGTTTTAATTTCTATCTATCTATCTATCTATCTATCTATCTATCTATCTATCTATCTATCTATCTATCTATCTATCTATCTATCTATCTATCTATCTTTCTGTCTGTCTGTCTGTCCTATATCTATATCTATATCTATATCTATATCTATATCTATATCTATATATCATGTAGCGGCCCCGTGGCGCAGAGTGGTAAAAGCAGCAGTAGTGCAGTACTGTGGTCTGAACTCTCTGCTCACGCCCTGAGTTTGATTCCGGTGGAAGCTGGATTCAGGTAGCCGGCTCCAGGTTGACTCAGCCTTCCATCCTTCTGAGGTCAGTAAAATGAGTACCCAGCTTGCTAGGGGGGAAGTGTAAAAGACTGGGGAAGGCAATGGCAAACCACCCTGTAAAAAGTCTGCCATGAAAACATTGTGAAAGCAACGTCACCCCAGAGTCGGAAATGACTGGTGCTTGCGTAGAGGACCTTCCCTTTCCATATACTATGTTTGTCTGTGTCCTTTATAAAGTGTATATCTCTGCTACCTAATCTTAAATAGGTACACACATGGCCTAGTCTGAAATGGCCCAGCCCGACCTGGCAGCCTGGCCCAACAAGGTTTCATTTATGTCAGATCTGGCCCTCATAACAAATGAGTTTGACACCCCTGCTCTAAAGATTCTGCGTCTTCCCTACAACATGGGCAAAGCCTTTCCTCATAGGGGATTTTTTAATACCTTCCTTCAAGAACCGCTGTGGGAAGTTTTAACGGGAACATTCTCCTATATTCCTGGTTAGACAGGAGGGAAGGTAAAGCATGGGAGTTGCCCTGATGGTGGGTTCTATAAGGATTCCCCTTTCCCATATTTTGCGCAAATCGTGTTGCCTTGCAATATCCAACACCTTCTGTTGGACCGTAGCCTTGGCTTTCTCAGAACCCAAAGAACACAGGGATTGCTTTGAGAGGCCATAAAAAGGCAATTTCTTATCCAGGGCCTTTATCCATGGAGGAACAAAAGAATCTAAAGATATTAACCTTGTTAGCCCTTTGGTGAAAATACCAGTTTTAACCAGTACAGGATCACCGCTAACCACAACCTTGCCTCCACTGTGATCGCACCTGTTTCAAGGTGTATAAGAGCATTTGGGACACCGTTAGGCACCGTTAGGCAAGAAGGCTTGAAATTCAACATCAGAAAAACTAAGATCATGGCATCCGGCCCCATCACTCCTTGGCAAATAGAAGGGGAAGACATGGAAGTAGTACAGACTTCATATTTCTGGGATCCAAGATCACTGCAGATGGTGACTGTAGCCATGAAATTAAGAGACGTTTGCTCCTTGGGAGGACAACTATGGTGAATCTAGGCAGTATAATAAAAAGTAGAGACATCACCCTGCCAACAAAAGTCCGTATAGTCAAGGTGATGGTATTCCCAGTAGTAATGTATGGCTGTGAGAGTTGGACCATAAGGAGGGCCGAGTGCAGAAGAATAGATGCTTTTGAGCTGTGGTGCTGGAGAAAACTCTTGAGAGTCCCTTGGACTGCAAGAAGATCAAATCAGTGGGGAAAGTTTCAAAAATGCATTGAAAAACAATGGAACGTTAAAGGACATTTGGTGATCTTTGACAATGATTAGTTTTTAAAGAAATGATGTATGGATTACAGTTTAAAAGACATGATTATTGGATTGTAACTTTTTTTCTTATTCCTAATGACTAAGAAGAAATATCATGAAGATGGATTATAACTTTTGAGTTGTTCGGAGAAAGATTTTCTAATAGACGAAGTTTATTACCTTATAACAAATTAAATTAAATAATAATTCGGGGCCTTTGATAAGGGGGCAAAAGGGGGTGGGGTGGAGAAAATGTTATATATGTGTACTAGCATTTAAGGACAAATGAAGATATGTTATTACAATATATTACAATAAATTGGTTTAAACCCCCCCCCCCCAAAGAAGAAGATCAAATCAGTCAGTCCTAAGGGAAATCAACCCAGACTGTTCCCTGGAAGGTCAGATGCTGAAGCTGAAGCTCAAATACTTTGGCCACTAAATGAGAAGGGAGCACTCACTGGAGAAGACCCTGATGCTGGGAAAGACAGAAGGAAAAAGAAGAAGGGGACGGCAAAAGATGAGATGGCTGGACAGCGTTACTGATGTAACCAACGTGAATTTGAACGGACTTTGGAGAGTGGCGAGGGACAGGAAGGCCTGGCATGACTTGGTCCATGGGGCCGCAAAGAGTCGGACTCGACTGTGCGACTGAACAACTAGGCACTTGTAGGCTGGCATCCCTTGTCTTAAAAATGTCTCTTTCCAGTTTGTTTCTGGTTTCAGGCCCCCATTCCCCTTCTGTGGCAATATTCAGCAAGGAAGGCAGGATGGAAATGAAATAAGTCAATAAAGACAGACAACAGGCAACACTGGCTCCTGCGGAAAACGTAAAGCAGACCAGGGCTCCGGCTTGCCACTGACTTTTGTGTCTCGTCGCCGCTGTTAAAAACAGAATCGTGATTGAGCCCCTTCAAAATGCTTTCCCAGCAGTTTCATTTGTTATGCCGTAATGTGGCGGTACAGTAGCTAAATATGTAGATTTGAAAAAAATATATATTTTTCCAAAGCGCTGGCTGCGCTGAGGAGGTACGCAAGCTAATCTCATTATCTGATAACCGGATTTGCGCGCACCCCCTCCCGCGTCCGCATTAATCACACACCCGCCCCTCCTTGCATTGCTGTGACAAAAATGCAATTTAAATGCTCGCGAGGAGTCGATAAAACGTGTGCTCAAACCGGTGGAATTAAATAAAACAAGTTTATCGAAAGCAGCAACATTGCTGAGATTGGATCTTTTCCTCCCCACGCAATCTTCTCCCTCCCCCAACTTTAAACATTGCTCCTCATTTGCTCTGGGGCTGTTGTTGAGTTTTGTATCTTTTCTTCCGCTTGTCAACTAGAGCACTTGCTTCTCATTTGCAGATACAGACACAGGGTACAAGCTGATCCCTTGTGCTTCGTGGACTCTGAAAACCAGTATCAGCATTGGGGCCACTAAAAACACCTTGTTTTGATTTGCTTTAAGACCCCAAAATATTACCCCCTTCCTCCCCATTTAACATCCTCCCTAATGAAGAATGTTTGCATACAATTTTCGTTCGTTCATTCATTTGTTAGTTCATTCATTTTCTTTATTTATATTCCACCGTCCTACCAGAGCCAACTTGGTGTGATGGTTAAGAGCAGTGGACTCTAATCTGGAGAACCGGGTTTGATTCCCCTCTCCTCCACTTCCAGCTGCTGGGTGACCTTGAGTCAGTCACAAGCTCTTTCAAAGCTGTTCAGTCAAGAGTAGTTCTCTCAGAGCTCTCTCAGCCCCACCTACCACACAGGGTGTCTGTTGTGGAGAGAGGAAGGGAAAGGAGATTGTAAGCTGCTTTTGAGACGCTGAGTGAAGGGTGGGGTATAAATCCAATCTCCTCCTCTTCCTCCTTCCTTCCTTCCACATGCTAAGCAGAGGCTCTTTCATTGAGCCACAGCCCTTCCCATCTGTTCCTCTTTTAAGATTTCTGAGCTAGCTTTCCTGAGCTAAATGTGCACTGCAGAGCTATCTCCACTAAGAGGAGCTCCTGCCCTAGAAGTTAACACAGGCAACTTGCCTTAAAGCAAAGGTACTCGCCCTGGAGGAAAAGCTTCCTCTTGTGTTGTGTCTGTAACATGAATAGGATTAATGAGTTGTTTGGAAGTGCAGGTAATTTTTGCATGCTATCTGTTGATGGGGGCTCGCAGCACGTCAACAACGAATACCCAGAGGCTTCGAGGTAAGAGTTAGCGAAGGGAATGTAACCGCATGTTGTACCAGCTTTGGCATGAAGCAAAATTTTGTCTTTGGAATGGCTTCTTTTGGTGCTCAGCTAAGAACTGACCTCAGCTCAAACCTTCAAAAGAAGAAGGGGAAATAAGAGTTTAAACTTTCACTGCATACCTCAAACAGGAGAGCCTCAGTTTTATGAAAAGATGCATCGAATACGATCTTAAAAATAGGATGCAAGAATGCCGTGGAGACATAACAGACTCACAGAGCCAGGTAGGCCTTCCGCTGTTAGTCAGGTGCAAATGAATCCCAAGTATGGCCACCTGAACAGTTCTGCAGTTTATGTTGCGTGTGTCTTAAGCGCTGCCAAGTCACCAGTTTGGCGCAGTGGTTAAGTGCGCGGACTCTTATCTGGGAGAACTGGGTTTGATTCCCCTCTCCTCCACTTGCAGCTGTGGCCTTGGGTCAGCCTTAGCTCTCGTAGGAGTTGTCCTTGAAAAGGCAGTTGCTGTAAGAGTTCTCTCAGCCCCACCCACCTCACAGGGTGTCTGTTGTGGGGGAGGAAGGTTAAGGAGATTGTGACTGCTCTGAGATTCAGAGTATAGGGCAGGATATACATCCAATATCATCATCATCATCATCATCATGATGTAAGAGCTGCAAGACATGAACATCAGATGTTTGAGAGCCACGAGACAGGAAGGAAGGAAGGAGATAGAGGAGGTAGAGGTAGAAAGAAAGCAATGAACATCAGATGTTTGAGAGCCACAAGACAGGAAGGAAGGAAGGAGATAGAGGAGGTAGAGGTAGAAAGAAAGCAACTTTAAATTCATTCTTCAAGCCACCAACTGACTTGGTTTGGAGAAGTGATTTAAAGAGAGAAATGCCTTCTCCTTGCCAGCTTAAGAGCCCCATGGCGCAGAGTGGTAAAGCTGCAGTACTGCAGTCCTAAGCTCTGCTCATGACCTGAGTTTGATCCTGGCAGAAGCTGGGTTCAGGTAGCCAGCTCGAGGTTGACTCAGCCTTCCATCCTTTCGAGGTCGGAAAAATGAGTACCCAGCATGCTGGGGGGGAAGTGTAATGACTGGGGAAGGCAATGGCAAACCACCCCGTAAAAAGTCTGCCATGAAAACATTGTAAAGCAACGTCACCCCAGAGTTGGAAACGACTGGTGCTTGCACAGGGGACTGACTGCCTTTTTTTAGCCAGCTAACAAGTCAGTGGGGGCTTCAAGAGCCGCACAATATGTGTGAAAGAGCCACATGTGGCTCCCGAGCTGCAGTTTGGCCACCCCTGCCTTAGAGCATACATTTCGACCTGTAAAATGGATATGAAACGAACCTTTTAGAAAGTTCTAGAAGAGTGACACTGTAATGTTCGGTCACACGAAACGTTCTGTGTCACCAGGGCCGGATCGAGGGGGGTTCTTGCCCCAGGCGCCGACTGAGCAGGCGGGGGGGGGCTCCAAATTGGGTATGGAGTCCATTGTATTCTATGGGACCATAAGAAAGAATAGCCCATAAGGGGGGAGTCATTTTTTAATTTTGCACCCCCCCCCTCAAAAAGCATGTAGCTCCGCTCCTGCGTGTCACAGGAACTAAATTTGCACAGTTCTGCCTAAGAGCCGCAGAGAGCAGGATTTCATTGTGTTGGGGAAAGCAGGGAGGTTGTATGTCTCACATCTTAAAATCTCACTTGACCCCCAAGGCACAAAGAAAAGCTCGAGTTGATTTGCAGTAGGTGAAATTCCCAAGAAACCCCTGTCTGTGGTACAAATAGGGTTGCCAGCTCTGGGTTGGGAAATACCTGGAAATTGGGGCTTGGGGAATCAAAGGACCTCAGTGGGGTACGATGCCTAGAACAGTGGTCCCCAACCTTTTTGGCACCACGGACCGGTTTTGTGGAGGACAGTTTTTCCATGGTCTGGGGTGGGGGGGGGGATGGTTTTGGGATGATACAATTGTGCACTATATTTCTATGAATTTGGTGTGATGGTTAAGTGTGCGGACTCTTATCTGGAAGAACCGGGTTTGATTCCGCACTCCTTCACTTGCAGCTGCTGGAATGGCCTTGGGCCAGCCATAGATATCGTAGGAGTTGTCCTTGAAAGGGCAGCTGCTGGGAGAGCCCTCTCAGCCCCACCCACCTCACAGGGTTTCTGTTGTGGGGGGAGAAGATAAAGGAGATTGTGAGCGGCTCTGAGATTTGGAGTGGAGGGCAGGATAGAAACCCAATGTTGTCTTCTTCTTATCACTACATTGTAATATGTAATGAAATAATTATACAACTCATGGCCCGGTGGCACAGAGTGGTAAAGCTGCAGTACTGCAGTCTGAACTCTCTGCTCATGACCTGAGTTCGATCCCGGTGGAAGCTGGTTTCAGGTAGCCGGCTCAGGTTGACTTCGCCTTCCATCCTTCTGAGGTTGATAAAATGAGTCCCCAGCTTGCTGGGGTGGAAGTGTAGAGGACTGGGGAAGGCAATGGCAAACCACCCCGTAAAAAGTCTGCCGTGAAAACGTGAAAGCAACGTCACCCCAGAGTTGGAAATGACTGGTGCTTGCACAGGGGACTACCTTTACTTTTACCTAATATATAATGAAGTAATCATACAACTCATGTCCCAGTTGCTAACAAGCCATGGACCGGTCCCGGTCCACGGCCCAGAGGTTGGGAACCTCTGCCCTAGAGTCCACCCTCCAAAGCAGCTGTTTTCTCTGGGGGAGCTGATCTCTGTCATCTGGAGAGCCGTTGTAATAGTGGGAGATCTCCAGCCACCAGAGGGACTTTAGGACTGGAAACAAGAAACAGATAGCAAGACAAAGCATAGATCCATGTAAAATCTACTCCTGTGGCTCCAAATAAGGATTCAAGTCATTAGAAAACAGTGAGAAAGTTGTACCGAAACTGCCTGTTACTGGAAGGTGTGTCTGTTTGTTTGCTGTAGATTTCACTCTTCGTCTGCACTTGTGGAAGTGACTTGCCTGTTGAATGAATATTATTAGTTCTTGTGGACTGTTTGATGGCTTGGAAAATGTTCACCGTGGGAGCAAGAAAAAGGGCGCTGAAAGCTTCAATGTGGAGAATAAGAGAAAAGGGACGGTCACTCTGTTTTCAAGGAGAGGAAGTAAGGATTTCCACTATGGTATGGATGTGAATAATGGTCAAATAAATATTGTTACTCTATGTTATAGATTAAAAAATGTGTAAAATGTTTATATAATATTTGGGGACTTATTGTGCTCCTATATTTCAGTTGTTATGTTTATCAGTCTCAATTAAGAACATAAGAGAAGTCATGCTGGATCAGGCCAATGGCCCAGCCAGTCCAACACTCTGTCACAAAGTGGCCAAAAAAACTCAGGTGCCATCAGGAGGTCCATCAGTGGGGCCAGGACACTAGAAACCCTCCCACTGTGCCCCTCCCCAAGCACCAAGAATACAGAGCATCACTGCCCCAGACAGTGTTCCATCTATACCCTGTGGCTAATAGCCACTGATGGACCTCTGCTCCATATGTTTATCCAATCCCCTCTTGAAGCGTCTATGCTAGTAGCTGCCACCACCTCTTGCGGCAGTGAATTCCATGTGCTAATCACCCTTTGATGCGGAAACCCTATTTTGCATTGATTGACCACCTGGAGACTGGCAACCATAGCTATAAGACTGAGTAGTTACTCAGTCTTGTAGCTATGGCTGCAATCCAATCCAATCAATACTTTTACTGGCATAAAGACAAGACTGAGTAAAGCCTGTGGATGCAAGAATCCCTGATAGTCTTGCCAACCTCCATCTGGCCTTGAGTCTTCTTGAAAGGGCTTTTTTTTTTTGTAGATAAAGCCCAGCAGGAACTTATTTGCATTTTAGGCCACATACCCTTGGCACAAAGCCAGTGTTCCTATGTGTTCCTGCTCAAAAATAGCCCCTGCTTCTTGAGCAGGGGTGGAATTCTAGCAGGAACTCCTTTGCATATTAGGCCACACACCCCTGATGTAGCCAATCCTCTGAGAGCTTATAAGGCTCTTAGTACAGGGCCTACTGTAAGCTCCAGGAGGATTGGCTACATCAGGGGTGTGTGGCCTAATATGCAAAGGAGCTCCTGCTAGAATTCTATCTCTGTTCTTGAGTATGTTGCCTATTGAAAATTTGTGGAGACTTTGTGTCCCATTTGACACCGAATATAAGAATTTGTAAACTGATCTTCATTGATCCTTTGAATCTAATCCCTTGACCGAAGAAAATAACTTTGAAACAGGTTGCCAGGCCGACTACCTGTCACATAATTATGGGATTTATAGAAAAATGAATGTCTTTAGGATTATTGGAAAGTCAGTTACAAGGAACAATGATCATATTGGAGAACTGAGAATAATTGGAAGAGCTGTGGCTTTCATTCATCGTGAAGTCCTCTGGGGCCTTACAGTGAGAAAGGAACATTCCTTGTATAATTGTTGGATACTTGGGACTGATAGCTTTGACAATCACTTTGATTTGGACTTTATGTTAAATATTATAAGCTATTATTACATGTATATACTAATTTGGTCACAGGTACATTTCGGACCTTTTTGTGACTAGTTTCTACGTCTCGTAACCAGTGTTCCCTCTAAGCTGAGTTAGGGTGAGCTAGCTCACAGATTTTTAGCCTCCAGCTCACGCATTTTTATCTTCGCTCAGATAGGATGACCCCAGAGCACACTGATTTATGCCGTCGCTCACAACCTTAATGCCAGGAGCTCGCAGCTTTAATGCCAGTAGCTCACAAAGTAGAACTTTTGCCCAAAAGACTCAGCAGCTTAGAGGGAACATTGCTCATAACCTCCAGTTGGATGCTGGAGATCTGCTGGAATCGCAGCTGAGCAACAGACTGTTGATCTCCAGCCAGGGTGGTGCAGCAGTTAAGTTAGGGTTCCTGTGGCCACCAGAGGGGTAATCAGGGTTGGTGTGTAGGAGGAGGCCAGATAGGCAGTTACCAAGGGTGCCAACTGGCCTACGGGATACTGTTGGCCACCCCTCCCCCTGCTCCACCGCTCTCGCTTTCCGGATCTGCACAGACTGCCCCACCCCGCCACCTTTACCTTCCCAGGTCTTCCCAGGGTGGGAGTGGGCCTAGGGTGCCAGGAACTCTGGCGCTGGCCCTGAGGGGAATGGGGGCATAGGACACTCTTAGAGATTTGGGGGTGGAGCCTGGAGAGGACAGGGACCTTACTGGAGTACAGTGCCAAAGAATCCACCCCCCCAAAGCAGCCACTTTCTCCAGGGGGACAGATCTCTTTAGTCAAGAGATGAGCTGTAATCCCTGGGGATCCCTTGGCCCCACTTGGAGGCTGACATCCCTGTTTTAAGATTTTCTGGCTAGTATCTGGGAGATCCAGGTTTAAACCCACACTTGTACCATGGAACCTCACTGGGGTGACCTTGGGGCTGTCACGTACTCGCTCACCTTAACCTACGTCACAGGGTTGTTGTGAAGAGAAAATGGGGGAGAGGAGAAGGAAGTGAGCCACTTTGGGTTCCCACTCAGGAGAAAGGTGGGGGATAAATTAATTAAATAAATACTAAATAGATAAATATTATTTGCATGTTTGTTAATGTAAAACATTTATTACACCTTTCCTGTGGAAAAATTACTGTTTTGGAAGGTGGACATGATGGCCTTATATCCTACTGAGGTCCCGCCCTTTCCTAAACCCCACACTCCCAACCTCCCCTCTTAAATCTCCATGTATTTCCAGACCCTCATGGCTTTTTGTGGCAGGGCCACACACCCCTGATGTAGGCAATCCTCCAAGAGCTTACAGGGCTCTTTGTACAGGGCCTACTGTAAGCTCCAGGAGGATTAGCTACATCAGGGGTGTGTGGCCTGATATGCAAAGGAGTTCGTGCTACAAAATAAGCCCAGGTAACCCTATTCCCTGAGGAGAAACTGAGAGGTGTTTGAGACAGAGCCAATGAAGTTCCTGCTAACAATACCATTATCATTTGCAATTCCAGGGGATCTCCAGGTCCCACCTGGAGGCTGGCAACCCTATTACTATTCTCGATTAGTATTTATCTTTTTGTTTGCTAACATTGCCTTATCTTGCCATTTCTCCCCAAGGCTTAGGGGGGGGGGGGGTGTTTGGGTTTCTCCTCTCCTCCGTGTCATTGTCACAACAACCCTGTAAGGTAGGCTGAGTAGACAGGGAGTGACTGTCAAGCTTCATGGGGCTGTGAACCACAGAGAGGTCCTGCTATCCTATAGGCTCTCCTCTGGATGCATGGGAAAGGGTTAGGGTAGCCAACTCTGGGTTGGGAAATACCTGGAGATTTGGGGGATAGAGCCAAGGAAAGTGACGTTTGAGGAGGGGCAGGGTACAATGCCATAGAGTTCACCCTCTAAAGCAGCCATTTTCTCCAGGGAAAGTGAGAGGAAGGATGGCGTAATCACTCCACTGACCCTTCAGGTGGGGCCTGGGGATCCCTCAGAATTACAGCTCGTCTCCAGTAAACAGAGAGCCAGTTTGGTTTAGTGGTCAAGTGCGTGGACTCTTATCTGGCAGAACTGGGTTTGATTTCCCAGTCCTCAACCTGCAGCTGCCGGAATGGCCTTGGGTCAGCCATAGCTCTCACAGAGATGTCCTTGAAAGGGCAGCTTCTGGGAGAGCTCTCAGCCCCACCACCTCACCGCTCTGAGACTCTGATTCAAAAAGAAGGGCGGGGTATAAATCTATGGTCTTTTTCTTCATCATCAGTTCCCCTGGAGAAAATGGAGGCTTTGGAGGGTGGATTCTGTGGCATTGTACCCCACTGAGGTCCCTGTTTTGCTCTAGCTCCATTCCCAAATCTCCAAGGGTTTCCCAAGCTGGATCTGTCAACCTTTACTCCCTCATCCCCCACTAGTGACCAGAGTTGCCCTGGCAACCCTAAGGCACAGGATTTCAGCCCTTCAGCCTAATCTTTATACCTCCTTGCTCAGAAGTGGAGTCTGATATACAAAATATCACAGCCTTTAATCTCTTTTCTCTCCCCCCCTCTCTCTGAGTATCCTCTAGAATGTCCTTCAGTTAGTTAACTTGATACCTCTGTTTGCTCAGCAAAGTGCAGAATGGGGAAGTTTAAAAAAACAAGCCTTTGTTTCCTAAATCTTCCAGCGCTGGGGCGAGAAATATAATTCAGTCAAGTCCAGGTGAAAGGATTGCCCACAGAGCAGTACAGCTGTCCAATGTTTCCTGCAAGGAGTGGTCCCAGCCCTCCTCAAGATGGCTGGCAAGCTGTAGGCATGGCTGTCTTCTCATCACCGAAAAAGGACACTCTTGTAGCAGACAGGAGAATGCTGAATGTAAAACATTTGCCCTTTTGTCATAAGAAGTGGGTGCTCTAGGGTTGCCACTTGCCAGATACCCCCTGGTCACTGGTGGTGGATGTGGAGACCATAGATAGCAAGGCCTGTTGGTTTAGGCCAGAAAAATAAAGTCGCTCTTCACAGAATGAATCATTTATGATTCACAGCTGCAAGGTGTTGGAATGTCCACTGGTTTCTGTTGGTGCCACACTATAAACCATTTTTTATGCCACGGTATCGCTTCTTGCTGGAGAAGACTCTTGAGAGTCCCTTGGACTGCAAGAAGATCAAATCGGTCAGCCCTAAGGGAAATCAACCCAGACTATTCCCTGGAAGGTCAGATGCTGAAGCTGAAGCTCAAATACTTTGGCCACCAAATGAGAAGGGAGCACTCGCTGGAGAAGATCCTGATGTTGGGAAAGACAGAAGGCAAAAGAAGAAGGGGACGGCAAAAGGTGAGATGGCTGGACAGCGTTACTGATGTAACTAACATGAATTTGAGCAGACTTCAGAGGATGGTGGGCCTGGCGTGACTTGGTCTATGGAAAGAGTTGGACTTGATTGTATGACTAAACAAGAACAAATTGCCAGTTTGGTGTAGTGGTTAAGTGTGCGGACTCTTATCTGGGAGAACCGGGTTTGATTCCCCACTCCTCCACTTGCACCTGCTAGAATGGCCTTGAGTCAGCCATAGCTCTGGCAGAGGTTGTCCTTGAAAGGGCAGCTGCTGTGAGAGCTCTCTCCAGTCCCACCCACCTCACAGGGTGTCTGTTGTGGGGGAGGAAGGTAAAGGAGATTGTGAGCCACTCTGAGACTCTTCGGAGCAGAGGGCGGGGTATAAATCCAATATCTTCTTCATCTTCTTCTTTTCCTCAAGTCGCAAGAGGAATTGAAACAGGATTCCATCAAAGAGTTAATAACAAGCTATCTTGTAGATTAAAATACACCCTCTGCACAGACAAAATCTTAGTATACTTGGAAGTAGGAAGCAGGAAAATTCTCCTTCTCCTTGCAACTTCTCTTTCGTTCCATTGTTCTGTGGCTATTTATTTATTTAGGTCAAGATGGGTAGCTGTGTTAGTCTGTCTGCAGCAGCAGAAAAGACCCTTTCAGACAGCTTGTGTAACCTGTTTTAGTAGCGGGTTGCTAACAGATTTTTGTGTGTGTGTGTCGTTTCAGATACAACTGTTTTAGCAACTGACTGCTCACTGATTTTTATTTACCTTTTCATACAAAGCCTCTTGCATCTGGTTAGCAAAGCGCGGTTGAGCTGTTCTTGAAGTAAACTGCTTCCCTCTGTTTCTACCTCTTCTTTGAACTTCTGAATCCCTGTAGGGTGCTGTGTAAAATGTCTGCAGTGCTTCCAACAGCGTCATGCTTTTCTCCTGCCCTTTTCCACCACGCCATTTTCCTTGAACATTTTTGTTAACGTTCTAAATGTAGCACCAGTGCTACAGCAGCACCATTGAGATATGGTGAGAAATGCTATACTGGTCTAGTGCTCAACTTAAAACATTAAGGGAATCAGTTTGGTGTAGTAGTTAAGTGCGCAGACGCTTATCTGGGAAAATCAGGTTTGATTCCCCGCTCCTCCACTTGCAGCTACTGGAATGGCCTTGGGTCAGCCATAGCTCTCACAGCCTGTAATGTACTCAGAGACGAGATGTGCTGAAGGCAACATGCTTTAATGGATGGTACATCACAGAAGTGCCCCACGCGGGCCGGGACCCGCTTTATATACATTTATCCCGGAACAGCCCCCTAGCTGGCCAGCCCAATCCTGGCCAGTCAAACTTCCCGCCACTGATCGTGATAGGCGGAGTCTTTTCCCACGCTGCTCAGGGTGACAAAGGGACTTCCCCTGGTCGCCCTTTACTGCGGGGCCGCGTGGTGCTTTGTTTAAGCACAAGACACTACACAGCCATAGCTCTCATAGGAGCTGCCTTGAAAGGGCAGCTCCTGTGAGAGCTCTCTCAGCCCCACCTACCTCACAGGATGTCTAATCGTTGCCAGGCTGCTCCCTAGCTTCCAGGCTAACTTGCCTGAGTCCACAGGCTCACAGTCTCCTTTATCTTCCCCCCCTCCCCCACAACAGACACCCTGTGAGGTAGGTGGCACTGAGAAAGCTCTCCCAGAAGCCACCCTTTCAAGGACAACTCTGCCAGAGCTATGGCTGACCCAAGGCCATTCCAGCAGCTGCAAGTGGAGAATTGGGGAATCAAACCCGGTTCTCCCAGATAAGAGTCCGTGCACTTAACCACTACACCAAACTGGCTCTATCTATAAAAATATATCCCACCTTTCATCCAAGGAGCTCCTGGTGTTATATATGACTCTTCCGTTTGGTGAGGTTGGTTAGCTTTAGGGGCTTATAGCCATCCAGCAAGCTTCATGGCTGAGTGGGGTTTCCAGATTCCAGCTACTATGGCTGTCTACACTGGCTAATAGGAGCTTCCATCACATGTGCAGAGGTGATGTGCTGCTCCATTCCAGTTGTTAGGGAGCGTCCCAAGAGGTGTCAGCTGTGGGAACCAGAATGGTGGACTAGATGGACCTTTGGTCTGATCCAGTGGTACCCTTCTGATGTTCCGCTGTGTATGAAAGTTTCAGTGGAGATGCAGATTTCCTTAGAGACCCCATAAGGCCAGACACAGGAAAAGTAGAGTGTGAACCAAGAATGCACCAAATATAAATGAGTTTACCTACACTTCTGATGCAACAGATCTACCACTGAGGTCATGTTTGAACATATCCTAACAAATTCTTCTGCTCCGAGGAAGAGTCTCTGCTCTGGAGTCTTTATGTCATCAACTTCATCAAACTTGAATGCACAGGGGTGGGATTCTAGCAGAAGCTCCTTTGCATATTAGGCCACACACCCATGATGTAGCCAATCCTCCGAGAGCTTACAAAAAAGAGCCTTGTAAGCTCCTGGAGGATAGGCTACATCAGGGGTGTGTGGCCTAATATGCAAAGGAGCTCCTGCTAGAATTCCACCCCTGTGAATGCATATATTGCAGGGGTGGCCAACGGTAGCTCTCCAGATGTTTTTTGCCTACAACTTCCATCAGCCCCAGGCAGCATGGCCAATGGCTGGGGCTGATGGGAGTTGTAGGCAAAATACATCTGGAGAGCTACCGTTGGCCACCCCTGATATATTGAGTTAAGTAATTGGCCTGCAGTTCCTGGAGTGAGCTACTCAGCATGCCAGCCCATACACTAAGTGTATATAGGTGTTATCTTCTTGAATGAGCTGCCTCTCTTTGTCTTAATCTAGGAGTTGCTCTCTGACCCCTCCTCTTCCTTTGTCATTTCACTTTCTGCACATGGCCTTCCATGGAAACACATCATGTCTCTGCAGGTCTCTCCAGTAGAGACAAAGCCTTCATACTCCCACACACATGATGTCGGACAAGTTGGCCATTTGTAACAGGAAAAGTACTCCTTAGATCAGCCAACGGAGAAAATAGGGGGTTTGCTCTGTAGCTCTGCTGTGCGATGGAACAAGCCTGGCAAAGCAAGCTGTGATGCAGAAGGAAGCAAGAGAGAGGGAGAAGGAAGCAGATGACAAACAGTTGCTTGGGGGCCTGACAGGAGCCCTTTGAGGAGCTAATTTGGCCCTGGGCCGCATGTTTGACACACCTGCCTTAGACTGAATCAGCTAATCTCCAGACCACAGAGGTCAGTTCCCCTGGAGAAAATGGCTGTTTGGGGTGTGTGTGTGCATGTGTGGACTTTATGGCCTTAGACCCCCCTGAGCTCCTTCTGTTCCCCAACTCCTGGCCTGCCCTGGGTCCATCCCCTCAAGCCTCTAGGGATTTCCCAACCTGGATTTGACCACCCTAGCCACTGGCCCACAAGGCAACTGTGGCTTGTGGCTAGGGTTGCCAAGTCCAATTTAAAAAATATCTGGGGACTTTGGGGGTGGAGCCAGGAGACTTTGGGGGAGGAGCCAGGAGACATTGGGGTGGAGCCAAGATCAAGGCTGTGACAAGCATAATTGAACTGGCCATCACATTTAAAGAGACAGCACACCTTTTAATGGTTTCCTTCCATAGGAAATAATGAAAGATGGGGCACCTTCTTTTAGGGCTCACAGAATTAGACCCCCCTGGTCCAATCGTTTTGAAACTTGGGGGATATTTTGGGGAGAGGCACTAGATGAAGTACTGAAAATTTGGTGCCTCTTCCTCAAAAAACAGCCCCCTCAGAGCCCCAGATACCCGCAGATCAATTCTCCATTATTTTTTATGGGAATAAATCTCCATAGGGAATAATAGAGTTCCCAACAGACATTTCCCTCCCCTCCCCCTGCTTTCTGACGACCCTGAAGCGGGGGGAGGGTCTCCAAACCGGGGGATCCCCTACCCCCACCTGGGGATTGGCAACCGTACTTGTGGCTGATGTCTCAACTGTTTCCTCTCTGCTCTGGTTTCAGGTCCCCCCTGGCAGAGGTGGTGGGGGGGTAGGGTTTCCAGATACATGTTGGGAAACTCCTGGAGATTTGGGGTGGGAGCCTGAGGAGGTCAGGGAGCTCAGTAGGGTACAATAGCTTAGAGAAGGGTTTTTCTTTGAGCAGGAACGCACAGGAACACAGTTCCAGGTGGCTTGGCACCAGGGGGTGTGGCCTAATATGCAAACAAGTTCCTGCTGGGCTTTTCCGTAGAATCAATGGTGTTGTCAAGGGGCATGGCCTAATATGCAAATTAGTTCACACTGGCCCTTTCCCACAGAAAGCACTGTGCGAAACAATGGTGGTGTCAGGGGGTGTGTGGCCTAATATGCAAATGAGTTCCTGCTGGGCTTTTTCTACCAAAAAAAGGTACTGCTCCCAAGCATCCATTTTTTTTTTCAGGGGAACTGATCTCTGCAGTCTAGAGATGGGATCCCCAAGTCCCACCTGGAGGTTAAGAACATAAGAGAAGCCATGTTGGGTCAGGGCAATGGCCCATCCAGTCCAACACTCTGTGTCACACAGTGGCCAAAAAAAAATTACACACACACACACACACACACACACACACTGTGGCTAATAGCCACTGCTGGACCTCTGCTCCATATTTTTATCTAAACCCCTCTTGAAGCTGGCTATGCTTGTGGCTGCCACCACCTCCTGTGGCAGTGAATTCCACATGTTAATCACCCTTTGGATGAAGAAGGAGTTCCTTTTATCCGTTTTAACCTGTCTGCTCAGCAATTTCATCGAATGCCCACGAGTTCTTGTATTGTGAGAAAGGGAGAAAAGTACTTCTTTCTCTACTTTCTCCATCCCATGCATAATCTTGTAAACCTCTATCATGTCACCCCGCAGTCGACGTTTCTCCAAGCTAAAGAGTCCCAAGCGTTTCAACCTTTCTTCATAGGGAAAGTGCTCCAGCCCTTTAATCATTCTAGTTGCCCTTTTCTGGGCTTTCTCCAATGCTATAATATCCCTTTTGAGGTGCGGCGACCAGAACTGCACACAGTACTCCAAATGAGGTTGGCATCCCTATGTAGAATTGCCAGGTTCCCCCCAGCTACCAGTGGAGGATGGGGGGTAGGGTTGTTTGCTCCAGGTTGGGAAACTCCTGGAGATTGTGTGTGGGGGGTGTTAGAGCCTAGGCAGGACAGGGGCCTCAATGGGTTACAGCGCCACAAAGCCCACCCTCCAAAGCATCCATTTTTTCTCCAGGGGAACTGATCTCTGTAGTTTGGAAATGAGCCTGGATCCCCAGGTCCCACCTGGAGGCTGGCATTCCTACGGCCCAAAACTTTGCAAACTGTCGCTGATGTGCTTGCAAAATATTACCTAGTTCCAATTTTACTTCTGCACTAGCACAACTTATTTGCATAACTGATTTGCATATGACACACACACCCTGACGTCACCGGAAGGTGGACTAAATTATATCCACTCAGCATCTACCTTAAAAGGCTTCTTGAATTATAATGGTCATAATAAAACCTTATTCCCCTCAAACTTTTAAAATGACTTTCCCGTATGTGGCCACAGTGGCATGAGGAAGATTTCCATCTCTCTGCTTTATATGTTTTGGCTATTTTCTCATTTTTTGTGAGGAAAAATATTAGAAAGTTTGTTAGCTCTTTGAGTTTAGAAGGGCTTTTTTTTTGTAGCAGGAACTCCTTTACATATTAGGCCACACATCCCTGATGTAGCCAATCCTCCTGGAGCTTACAGTAGGCCCTGTACAAAGGATTGGCTACATCAGGGGTGTGTGGCCTAATATGCAAAGGAGCTCCTTCTAGGGTTTGAACAATGGAGCCCAGAAGTAAGTATTTTTGGGGGGGGGGAGGGGAAGAAAGAAAGAGCGCAATAAAATGTAGAGGTTCCGGAGCGCTTGTCCTGTGAGCTCCTGCCCCAAATGAGGCCCGTTTCTGCTCCCAATTCAGCTCCAGGCGTCACCCCTCCTTCCCATTCAGTTCCCAGCTGCATTAAAAAATCCCAACAACTGTCATTTCCTGTGGGCTGAACAAGTCATGTCAGTCCTGCATTTTGAGCAGGGTGTTAAGGTTAATGAATCAGGCCTTTGGGATCAGCCAGAGTGACATTTTCTGAAGACTTAAATTAGCTGTCTCGGATCTCCCCTCCCCCCCAAAAAACCCTTGACAAATTTTTGCTGTTTGTGCAGGCCAAAAGGGAAAGGGGGGAGAGAACTCTCTCCCCCTCCCTTTTGTAATACTGACATCTGTGTTGAGTGCCACATAATCTTTGGATTCATGTGTCCGACAATTACTGTCTAATTAATTAATCATCTGATAATTAAAATGACCTCCTTTTGGCTGATACCCGATCCCCGGGAGGTTCAAAGGAAACTTGACACATCGTGTTGGTGCCCCGTTCCAGCATGACCCACAGGCATGTTACCGTGTTATGTCAAATCTGGTTTTCCACAAGGAAAGTGAGCCAAGGTACAAATTAAAGGGGGAGGCGGGGCGGACGGGCCCAGCTGCACGGGATTAGAAACTGTATAACTGGTCCCTCGGCCCGGGCGCCAACGCAAACACAAGGGCGCTCCCAGCGAAGCCCGACCGCAAGCTGAGGGGGGCAATGGCCAAGGATGTCAGGTTTTTTGCAATAGGTAAAGTCGATTTGGCATGCCGGTTAAATGAGCTAACCCACCGGCGTAGATTGCAGCCACCAGAGGTGGGGTTACAACGAGGAAGGGAGAAGTGGGGGAGAGACAGCTGCAGCTCAAGGGTGTTGTTGACTGGCGTGGTTTAGTCGGCGCAACCCGCTTTTAACCTTGATGACACTGTGAGCCTATGAACCTCCCGCAGGGCTGGCCCTGTCACTAGACAAACTAGGCAATTGCCTAGGGCGCCGGCCGTTGGGAGGCACCGAATTGGGTGCCCCCCATGTGACTTGGTAATGTTATCAGTGTGGGGAGGGGCATGCCGGAAGTTAGCCTCACCTAGGGTGCCAGACAGTCTAGGGCTGACTCTGATCCTCCTGCATAGACATGGTCAAATGTCGGGTTGCCAACACCAGGCTGGGAATTTGATGGAGATTTAGGGGGTGGAGTCTGGGGAAGACAAGATTTGGGGATTGGAGGGACCTCCACAGGGCAGGGCTTATTTTGAGCAGGAATGCAGTTCCAGCTGGCTTGGCACCAGGGGGTGTGGCCTAATATGCAAATGAGCCCCGTCGAGCTTTTGCAACAAAAAGCCCCACGTGAAACAATGGTGATGTCAGGGGGTGTGGCCTAATATGCAAATGAATTCCTGCTGGGGTTCTTCTACAAAAAAGGGTATGCCAGCCTCCCTGGAATTACAGCTCGTCTTTGAGATCTGTTCCATTGGAGAAAAAAAAAAACGGCTGCTTCGGAGGATTAGAGTTTGCCAGATCCAGGTTGGGGAACTCTTGGAGATTTGGCAATGCAGCCTGGCAAGGACTGGGACCTCGGTGGGGGTACAATGCCATAGAGTCCACCCTCCAAAGCATCCATTGTCTTCAGGGAAACTGATCTCTGTAGTCTGGAAATGAGCTGTAATTCCAGGGGATCCCCAGATCCCACCTGGAGGCTGGCATCCCCGTGGGTGGACTCTATGACATTATACTCCACTCAGGTCCCTAGCCTTACCAGGCTCCACCCCCAAATCTCCAGGAGTTTCCCAAACTGAATCTGGTAACCCTAACAGGTATAACACTGAAGAGTCCACCCTCCAAAGCTGCCGTTTTCTTCAGGGGAACTTTTGTCTGTGGTCTGAAGGTCAGTTCGTATTCTGAGAGATCTCCAGGCCCCTCCTGGAGGTTGTACACTGACAAAATACAAAATGTATAGTTCATTAATTTCTAAATAAAGCAATATAGCATATGTATATATATATAAGTATGTATGTATGTATGCATGCAGGGCTTTTTTTATAGAAAAAGCCCAGCAGAAACTCACTTCCATATTAGGCCACACCCCCTGACATCACCATTGTTTCACACAGGGCTTTTTTTGTAGAAAAGCCCAGCAGGAACTCATCTGCATACTAGACCACACTCCCTGATGCCAAGCCAGCCGGAACTGCGTTCCTGTGCGTTCCTGCTAGCCAGTTACAGAACAGCAACGGGTTTCTGTTGTCATTTCAGACAGACCCAACTCAGTAACTGGCTACTACCGGAATACTGTTACTTTTTCATACAGTCCCGCGGCTGTTCCGGCAGTGAGGAGTGCCTGAGTCATTATTAACAAAGAGCAGCTTCCTCCAGTTTTCAACCCCTCCTTCTGGGTTGAAATTGCTATGTGACGCTGTGTGAAATGTTTCGTAGTGATTCCGGGAGTGCTGTTTTTGCACCCTTTTTGCCGGTGGGCGTGCGATCGCTGGCTTTTTTTTTTTTAACGTCAGGCTAAGATCGCTATAATGCTATAGGGATGTCTCAAAACAGCACCACCATTGGGATGCCTGTACTCCATTGAGATGCCTGAGATCGCAGACATGTTTCTGTTTTCTTCTTCCTGGCTGCAATTAAATTTGGAACCAGTGCTCTATCTCTTTCACTTCACAGCAGTCGCTCTCTATTTTCAAACTGGAGAACAGACTGCTAATGACCTGCACCACCTCCATAAGAAGTCTCAATACTGTTGTGATGGAAACCATGACAATTAGAACAATAGAACTAATAGAACAATAGCCTTCCACACAAACCACTCACCAACTACAACCCACAGAAATCTGTGGCTCCCCCCCCCCCGTCATTTATACCTGCTGTAGCTTGGCACAAGTCACTTTCCAGCCAATAGCCTGTGGGCATGGATGGGTGCACATCAAGCTGGGTTAGCAACATCAGTCTCACCAATCACTGTTGGTCTGTTCTCCTGCCGAAACGTGCTGCCCTATGGGCATCCCCTCTCCTGGTGGCAACAGCCCCCCCCCCCAAATGTGCCTCAGAGTCATCTACAAATCAATCACATTCCCCTGACTCCTGTGTGGGCATGGAAGAGATAGCAACAGGTGACAGACCAATGCTTGGTCCCCTGATCTCCCGCTTGAACTGTGTATCCAATGGGGCACTTGTTACCAAGTGTCAGCAGCAGCGATCTCAGGCATCTCAATGGAGCCCACGCATTCCAATGGTGTTGCAGTTTTGAAACATCACTATAGCGCTATAGTGATCTTAGCCTGGAGATCACGCACCGGCAGGCAAAAAAGGGTGCGAAAATGGCCAGCGCATGTGGAAGCAAGATAAAAGTGGAATAGTGTGAAATGGCTCGCTTCAGTCATGGAATGGAGCCCAAGCATCCAAATGGTGTTGCTGTTTTGAAACATCACTATAGCGCTATAGCGATCTTAGCCCGGAGATCACGCACCAGCAGGCAAAAAAGGGCGCGAAAATGGCCAGTGCTTATGGAAGCAAGATAAAAGCGGAATAGCGTGAAATGGCTCGCTTCAATCATGGAACCTTACCGGAAAAAAAAGAAAGTTTCTGAAAACTCCCATCCCTGTCCCGGATTACTCCAGGGCAGCACAATACCGATTCCCTTCCGGTTTCCACGGGTAAGTGTGAAAAGGGCCATAGTATGTGTAGGTATGTTCCACTTTTTCTACAACGTATTATACCATATAATAAATAATTTACAATAGCAAATTTCCAAATTCAATAAAGGCAACCTCTCCTTAAGTCCTTGTACAGTAACACTCCTTTTCAAGGTTCAGTAAAAGCGTCCACAAACGTATTTTTCATACGTGCTGATCCAGAGCGGTGCATCTTGAGGAAATTCATCGGAAGCCCACAAGAAGAAAGAGAACTCACCTCTTCCAGAATGTAAGACTGCTTTGTTGCTCTTCATCTGCTCAGTCTCTCATGTAAACAGCTTCCAACGGAGCCACAGAGCACATTCCTTTCACATGGATTAATGCAGCCTCTTAGAGGCTCTCCAACCTTTCCAAAGAATCAACTTCCATCCTGTCAGCTTTCTTCCTGTCCAGCTTCCACACACAGGTAATGGGGGGAAACAATGGCATGATTTTGGTTGCCAGTGACACAGCCTTGCCCTTAAGAATTGTTCCAAGTTCCTTCATGGCTGCCCTTCCCAGTCTAAATCTTCTACTGATTTCCTTGCCCACAAGCAATAATTTCTTGCTCTTCTCATAATGTAACCAAACTACAACAGCCTTCGTTCTAGTCACTTTAGCTTCTAGGGGGAGTTCAGCCTTGATTTGATCTAGAACCCACCGATTTGTCTTTTTAGGGGTCTGTGGTATCTGTAAAACTCTCCTCTGGTACCACATTTAAACGAACTAGCTTTCTTCCTGTTCCTTTAACGGTGATAATGGGATGTTATTAGGAACACCAGCCTCCAGGTGGGTCCTAGGGATCTGCTGGAATTACAGCTCATCACTGCATAGATCAGTTCCTCTGGAGAAATTTGATGCTTTGGAGGGTGGGATCTAAGGCATTGTACTCCGCTGAGGTCCCTGGCCTCTCCGGGCTCCGGGCTGTGGGGATCTGAAAACCCTAGATGTTATTGACCAGGTGATTTTCTTCCAGGCCATGATAAGCTTCATTCCCATACATTAAACCTGTATTAAAAGAGTATAGCCTTTCCCCCCAGGCATCAAAGCCAGTTTAGTGTAGTGGTTAAGTGTGAAGACTCTTATCTGGGAGAACGGGGTTTGATTCCCCACTCCTCTACTTGTGGCTGCTGGAATGGCCTTGGGTCAGCCATAGCTGTTCTTGAAAGGGCAGCTTCTGGGAGAGCTCTCTCAGCCCCACCTACCTCACAGGGTGTCTGTTGTGGGGATGGAAGGTGAAGGAGTTTGTAAGCCGCTCTGAGACTCTGCGATTCGGAGTGAAGGGCGGGGTATAAATCCAATATCACCATCACCACCACCACCACCATCATCTTCTTCTTCTCCTTCTCCTCCTCCTCCTCCTCCTCCCAGGCTTTTCACTATTCCCCTACTCCTGAGTAGGAGCAGGGGGTTAAACCGTGCTGCTCCAAAGGCAGAATCCAGTCTTTTGGTTTGCAAGAATTCCAGCCAAGCCCAATTTAGTTTTTAGTTGAAAATAGAAGGAACAACACCGATAAATCCAACTTTCTGGCAGCTAAATCCTTTACATGCCAAGTCTTGGGATTGAGCACTTTAATATTTTTTTTTTCCTTTCCCACCCCGCGCAAGTTTATAAACCCTTGAAATATATACATATATAATCAAAACGCTGACAGACCTTTAAGTTCAACCGTGCAAGCGGTCAACCTGCTAATAAAAATATATATATTGCACATTATCAATAATCCTCTTTCTGGCCAAATCCCTGGTATTTTGCGGGAGAAAGGAGCTCCCTGACTGGGCAAGATTATTTATAAACGTATTCCTTGCCAAAGGAAGAGAGAAAATATATGTATATGATATTGTCAACATAATGTAGATCTGAGAAGCCTTCCTGACAGCCAGATAACAGGAGGCCAAGTGTCAAAGGAGGCGCCTTATATTTTATCTTGCTTCTCTCCCCTCCCCTGCTTAGGAGTTATAAATATCCTTACTTTGAACAGAACAAGGTCAGAACGATGGCAGGAACTCTGCCATGGCAGCCTGAAGAGAGAGCTTTGGTATAGAGGCAGGGGCAGACTGCTCAAGGAAGGAGAGGGGGTGGCCCCATTGAGTGGGTATCCCCGCTTCCCCTCTTCTCCTGACATGCTGGCAACTTGACAGGCTTTAGGGTTGTCAAGTCCAATTCAAGAAATATCTGGGGATTTTGGGGGCGGAGCCAGGAGACTTGGGGGGCGGAGCCAGGAGACTTGGGGGGGTGGAGCCAGGAACAAAGGTGTGACAAGCATAATTGAACATCACATTTCAAGGGACTGCACACCTTTTAAATGCCTTCTCTCCATAGGAAATAATGAAGGATAGGGACACCTTTTGGGGCTCATAGAACTGGACCCCTTCATCCAATCTTTTTGAAACTTGGGGGGTATTTTGAGCAGAGGCACTGGATACCTCTACCTCAAAAAAACAGCCCCACCAGCCCCAGATACCCGCGGATAAATTCTCCATTATTTTCTATGGGAATAAGTCTCCATAGGGAATAACAGATTTCCCAGAAGACATTTCCCTCCCCTCCCCCGCTTTCTGATGACCCTGAAGCGGGGGGAGGGCCTCCAAACCAGGGGATCCCTTGCCTCCATCTGGGGATTGGCAATCCTAACAGGCTTTCACTTTTGCCCCCCTCCCCTCCCCTCCCTTCCCCTCCCCTAGCCAATCTACTGAACTGTAGGCCTCAAGAATTGTACTGACTTGTGAAAACCTAGAGGTGGAAGGGACCCCAACGGTCATCAAGTCCAAGCCTCTTTTTTTGTAGCAGGAAGTCATTGGCATATTAGGCCACACCCTCCTGCTGTAGCCAATCCTCCTGGAAATTACAGTAGGACCTGTAAGAAGAGCCCTGTAAGCTCTTGGAGGACTGGCTTTATCAGGGAAGTGCGGCCTAATATGCAAAGGAGTTTCTGGTACAAAAAAGCCTTGATTAGCCCAACTCGCTGCACAACACAGGAAACTCACAACCACCTCCACACACTCCTGTAGTGACCCCCTGATCTATGCCCAGAGGAATGCAAAAAACCTCCAGGATCCCTGGGCCAATCTAACCTGGAGAAAAATTCCTTCCTGACCTCAAAGTGACAATTAGCATTACCCAGGGCATGGAAGAAAGGACTATGCCATGAGAGGCTCAAATCTTCCTCCCCTCCCTCTTGTTATGTGCCCAAGTTCACAGGATCAGCAATGCTGTCAGATGGCCATTCAGCCTCTGTTTAAAAACCTCCAAAGATGGAGAGCCCACCAACTCCCAAGGAAGCCATTGAGGAACCTCTCTGTCAGAAAGTTCTTCCTAATGTTTAGCTGAAAACTCTTTTTTGGGGGGGGCACTATTTTTGTATTTGTGTGCATGCACCTGGTGACCTCTAGTGTCTGGAGGCCTGGAGGATATTCAGGGAGGTGGCTGAATAAAGCCTGCCCTGCCTCCCAACTCCTGGTATTCTTTGGAGGTCTCCCATCTAAGTACTTGCCAGAGCCAACCTTGCTTAGCTTCCGAGATCTGATGAGTTGGGCTTACCTGGTCGGTCTATCCAGGTGGGGGCAGCTGTAAACTCTTATGATTTAATTCAAGCCTGTTGGTTCTGGTCCAGCCTTCTGAGGCAACAGAAAACTTGCGTAAAAAGGGGTGATTTTTGAAGAACTGGCAGAGGGAAGAAGTGGAAGAGAGAATGGTGAGAAAGTTAGACTGGGATCTGAGAGATCCACTCCCCACCTAGCCATGAAATCTGCTGGGGAAAACTCAGTCCAGTCACTCTCTTGCTTGGCCTAGCCTACCTCACAGGGTTGTTGTGAGAATACAATGGGGAAGGCAGACCTGGGCTCCATGGGAAAAGGGTGGCATAAAAATGTATTCTTTGTTCACAAGATCTTCATGGTGCTTTTTATTCTCACTCACGGCCACCAAGGCACTGTCATAGACAGGTGTAACGAAACCACATCTGGAAAACCACTGGGACAAAAATCAAAATACGCATGTAAAAACACATAAAATGATAGTTAAAACACAGGTGAGTTGGAGAGATCATTGAGGGAAAGCTAGGTGGAACAAAGAAGTCTTCACATCCTGGCAGGAGATGTCGACAGAAGGGGATAGACGAGTCTCCCAGGGGAGAGAGTTCCAGAGTTTTGGGGCCACGACTGAGAAGACCCTTTCTTGGTTTGCCACCTGCCTAAGCTCAGAAGGTGTGAGCACCCAAAAGAGGGCCTCCAAAGATGACCTTAGCAGTCAGGTAGGTTTCTATAGGAACAGGCATCCAATCAGGTATTACTGCAGGGCTTTTTCTGTAGCAGGAACTCCTTTGCATATTAGGCCACACCCCTCTGGTGTAGCCAATCCTCCTGGAGCTTACAGTAGGCCTTGTAAGAACAGCCCCATAAGCTCTTGGAGCATTGGCTACATCAGGAGGGTGTGGCCTAATATGCAAAGGAGTTCCTGCTACAAAAAAAGCCCTGGGTATTAGAAGAAAATGGTTGCTCTCCTGTTTCTAGAGCAGTGGTCCCCAAACTTTTTGGCACCAGGGACCGGTTTTGTGGAAGACAATTTTTCCATGGAGCAGTTGGGGGGGGGCAGCACTGGGGGTTTTGCCACCCCAGTCTGCTCCCCCGCCTGCCCCCTGCCACTGCCCCACCTGGGGGTCTTTAAATGGGAGAAAGACTGGGGCTGTTTCTGCCACCTCCCCACTAGGTGGCCAGGTGGCAGAAGGCCAATCTGCCTCCCCTTCCCATTTAAAGACCCCCGCCAATCAGCTGATCAGTGGGGGCCTATAAATAAGGGGATAGGCTAAGGTCACAGCAGCACTGCCCCTTCTGCCAGCCTGGGATCCAGGCAAATGAAAGAGGTGGTGTGGCCTTGCTCCGCAGCCCGGTTGCTAGCAGGCCATGGCCTGGTACCGGTCCACGGACCAGTGGTTGGGGACCCCTGTTCTAGAGCACATGCAATAACTCACAGAGAATGCAAGCAGATTTTCATTGGGATCACTGACAGGCAACAGAGTAAATGCAAAAGAAGCCACAGATCCTACACGCAGGCTGATGATCTATACAAGACAGAGCACAAAAAAAGAGAAGACAGGAGAGACGCAAAGTATAAGATCAGTTTGATGCCAGAGTGAATAATATGGAATCAGAAGGGAGAAAGGGCCCGTCGGGAAATGGCGGATTTCATTTCTGGAGGACACCAGAGGAATGCAGAGAGTGGAAAGAAACGTGGTGAGCGAGAGGGAAACAGAAGACCGGACAGATATGTAAGATAGCCAAAGCTGAATAGGAATATGAGAAGAAAGACGGAGCCGGTGCCGAGAACAGAAAAGAGGAGTAACATGATCAGAGCAACGAGTGGAACAGATGAGGCAACCTGAAAGATTCAAGACCAAGGACAGAAGTTGGACAGAAGAGTCAGGGAAGCCAAGCAAGAGCCGCAAGGGTCAACCTGAGAGGGAAAAGACGAGTTTTAGGTGTGCTGGTCAATATTACAAAAATGAAAGTGATCAGATTTAATAACTGAGCAGATGTGCGGGGAGGACAAGAGAAGAATCACCAAGGACAGCAGGGCTATGGCCTTTGAGGTGGGGTGCACAGCATCATGGCCTAGCGGAAGAGAAAAAGAAAGCAGATCACTTGGGAGAAGGGAAACAGCTCCTCCAGTTTTACCATAGAACTGAACTCTGATCCTGGGTATTGAAAGCAGGAAGGAAGGTGTGAGGAAGGAAGGTGTGAGGAAGGAAGGTGTGAGGAGGGAAGGAGGGAAGGAATGAGGGAGGGAAGGAATGAGGGAGGGAGGGAGGGAAGGTGGGAAGGAAGGAGGGATGGAAGGAAGGAAGGAAGGAAGGAAGGAAGGAAGGAAGGAAGGAAGGAAGGAAGGAAGGAAGGAAGGAAGGAAGGAGGGAGGGAGGGAAGAAGGGAGGGAAGGAAGGAGGGAAGGTGGGAAGGAATGAGGGAGGGAAGGAGGGAGGGAAGGAAGGAAGGAGGGAAGGTGGGAAGGAAGGAAGGAGGGATGGAAGGAAGGAAGGAGGGAGGGAGGGAAGGAAGGAAGGAAGGAAGGAAGGAAGGAAGGAAGGAAGGAAGGAAGGAAGGAAGGAAGGAAGGAAGGAAGGGAGGAAGGAAAACAAAGAAGATGAGGGGACAGCAGCTATCACAGAACAGCTAGACTCGAGTCCAGTAGAGAGAGACCAACAAGATTTTCAGGTATATGTTTTTGAAAGTCAAAGATTCCTTCAGCAGGTTCGATGAAGGGAGCTTTGCCTCTTGAGAGTTGATACCCTAAACATGTTGCTGGTCTCTAAGGTACTACTGGACTCAAGTCTAGTATCTGACTGTAGACCAACATGACTACCCTCTGAAACTATCACAGAAATGGCCCTGGAAATTAACAGAACTAATATCAGAACAAAAAATGCCCTGATGTACAATGGGGGAAAAAGGGACCCAGTACAGCAGGGGGTGGCCAAGGGTAGCTCTCCAGATGTTTTTTGCCTACAACTCCCATCAGCTCCAGCCAGCATGGCCAATGGCTGGGGCTGATGGGAGTTGTAGGCAAAAAAAAATATCTGGAGAGCTACCCTTGGCCATCCCTGCAGTACAGGATCTCAGGGAAAAGGAGGTGGTAGTAGGAAGCAGACAGAACGTGCAGAACCCTTGAACCAGAGTGGCTGACTGGGGAGCTTAGACTTCCCCATTCTCACCTCTGCCACACAGTTTCAGAGTTGCTATTGGGCAAGATGCTGCTGCCTTGGCTGTTATGGGAAAAATAATACAGAACCAGCTTACCGGGTTGTTGAAAGAATAAATGAAATACCGTACATGCAATGCTTGCTGCTGCTGAGGGTTGGATCCTGGGTATACAATCCATTAGTGGTGGTGCTTTCCTCTAGTATAAGGAGCCTTCTCCAAAGGCGAGAGGCTGAAAAGAATGCTCAGGATCCAGTCCATCATAAAATCATAGAGTTGGAAGGGATTGGCAGGGTCATCTAGTCCAAGCCCAAACATCACCATAAGCACTTGATGTCTTTTCATCACAATAGGACTGAAATAAGATGAGAAGAGGGGGGAAATACTCTGCCCACTTCTCTTGCCACAGATTTGCTTGTGGAAACATTGAGTTTTCTCTTACTTGAATTATTTTCTCATATCCTCTGCTATGGATATGGCTCAATTTGGGCGAAGGGTCAAGTTATAAGAGAAATCTGGCAAGCTGGCACTTCCGGTGCCGGATTAAACCCTGTGGAGACCCCTAGACAGTCCAAATCTCAGGGACCCCCTTGCAAATTATCTCAGAATTGGAGCGTTGGTCCCACGGCCTGCGGCCCCCGCTGCAGCCTGCAGACACTTTCCCAAAAGCCCCCTTGACAAAACTGCGGGGGGAGAGGCAGAGAGAGGCAAACTTGGTGACAACGCCAGCAGCAGCCACACCAGGCAAGTCGGGCAAAGGGCAGCTCAGTTGCTGGCTGTGTGTGCAGGCTGGGAGGGCTGCAAGTGGGAGGGGAGAAGTGGGGGGGGGGAGCCAGCCTGGGGCCCCTAAAGTCGTGGGGGCCCATAGGCCAGTGCCTACTTTGCCTAATTGTTAATCCAGCCCTGGTCCTTGCATCTACAGGAAAGTCCATCTAACTTTTCACGGATTTGTCATCGGACAAGACTTTAAAATGTGTGCATTCAAGTATACCTGAAATTCGCATTTTCAGAATATTCAGTGGTATCTGAAAACCAAAGAAGTGAAAGTGCCCTTGTGAAATGTTGCCTGATTTCAAATGGGTGTGGGTGTTTTGTTTGTTCCCTGTTTGAGAATACACTGTTGATTCTCGGGAAGTAGCTGCTGTGGCCTCCCATAGAAGAGCTGGGTTCGAGTCCACTGGCACCTTCGAGACTAGCAAGATTTCTGGGGTGTGAGCTTTCAAGAGCCAAAGCTCCCTTTGTCAGATACAAGTAGGAGCAGAGATCCCTGAGTCCTTATATCCCAGCCAGAGAAGATGGAAGGTGTTGACTAGAAGGGAGTCAGGCTATGGGTTAGCCATAGCTCTCGTAGGAGTTGTCCTTGAAAGGGCAGCTTCTGGGAGAGCTCTCTCAGCCCCACCCATCTCACAGGGTGTCTGTTGTGGGGGAAGGAGATAAAGGAGATTGTAAGTCGCTCTGAGTCTCTGATTCAGAGAGAAGGGCGGGGTGTGAATCTGTTGTTGTTCTTCTTCTTCTGTAAAATGCCGAATGCAACCAGCTTCATTAGAACCTTAGAACAGCACTGCTGGATCAGGCCAAAGAACCACTGAGTTTTGATCCCTCCCCTTGCTCAACCCTCCCACTGTTCTCAGGGCTAGCCCTAAACTATCAGACACCCTAGGCAAGGCTAACTTCTGCCCCCCCTGAAATTGATAATGTCATCGAGTCACATGGGAGTGTCCAATTCAGCGCCTCCAGAAGGCCAGTTTACAGTTGGTCCTGTAAGAAGAGCCCTCTGAGCTCTTAGAGGATTGGCTACATCAGGGGGCGTGACCTAATATGCAGAGGAGCTCCTGCTAGAAAAAGAGCCCTGGCTGTAGGCAATTGCCTATTTCGCCTAGTGGCAGGGCCGGCCCTGGCTCTGGGGTGCTGGTATTCAAAAATGATACTGCTTCAGTGCATGGAAGCTCCACTTAGCCATCATAAAAAACAGCTGTTGTTGGATCTGGCCTCTGTGAAATTACCTTTTTTTTAAAAAAAACACTGTGGACATGGACTGCACAAAGATAGAAAAGTTTCAGAAGGACGTAGGGGATCATATTAAACAAATGACAGGAATATACCTACCTTACAATGTTGTGTCAATCCTTGTCCACCACAGGCCAGATGCATCCTATAATAGGCAAATGAGGAAATTATTAACCGCACTTCTAACAGCTGCTAAACATTTAATTGCTTCTAAATGGAAATGCAAGGAGCCCCCTACAGTTAAGATGGGGTTTAATAGCTTATGGAACCACTTTACATTAGGTAAGATAATAAATCAATATTTCTCATCTGACCCTAGGAAATATTGCAATACATTTGTGCAGATGTGGTTCCCGATAGTTAGTTACCTTATTGAACACAATATACTTCCAATCAATCCATATTACTCCGATATGATTTACTTTTAAATGATCTGAAAGTAGATCGGGCGTCCTCACACCATCTAATTGGCCTCCCTGCATCCTGAGTCTCAATCTGTGAATGATGTTTATATCACAGACACTGCCTCTTCTCATTTTTACTTAATGGTTTTAACTGTTTAATTCTTAAGTGTTTTATTGTGTGATTTTTAACTGTTTTATTGTATTGTAATCCGCCCTGAGCCCGTCTTGGGAAAGGATGGACTATAAATTTGCAAAATAAAATAAAATAAAATAAATAAATTATAGTTGAAAGTATAATTGCAGTCATGAATCTTTTAAAATATTATACTGTTTTATCTGAAATAGTCTCTCT
The DNA here is from genome assembly GCF_032191835.1 of Heteronotia binoei. NCBI lineage: Eukaryota > Metazoa > Chordata > Lepidosauria > Squamata > Gekkonidae > Heteronotia > Heteronotia binoei. Next base: position 131,685,274 of record NC_083228.1, on the reverse strand, counting down.
CTCTCTCGGCTTGGCTTCGCGAACGAAGATTTAAGAAGGGTGCAATAGTCCACGTCTGCTGCAGGCTCGCTGGTGGCTGACAAGACCAATGCGGGACAGGCAGGTCCGGCCACAGTGGCTGCAGGGAAAAGTCTGATTTAGGGTTGGTGCTGTAGCAGTGCGATTCTTCCTCAATCTCCTTTTGTCCTCAAGACCAGCTATGCGTGCGTTCTCAAAAGAAGAGACAGCCTGGTGGATGGTGTGCCTCCATGCTTTGCGATCTGAGGCTAGGTCAGACCACTGGTGATGGTTGATGCGACAGGTGCCAAGGGATTTCTTCAAGGAGTCCTTGTACCTCTTCTTTGGTGCCCCTCTATTTCGATGGCCGGTGGAGAGTTCGCCATACAGGGCAATCTTGGGAAGGCGGTGGTTTTCCATCCTAGAAATATGCCCTGCCCAGCGCAGCTGCGTCTTCAACAGCAGTGCCTCGATGCTGGTAACCTCCGCCCGCTTGAGAACTTCAGTGTTGGTCACAAAGTCACTCCAGTGGATGTTGAGGATGGTGCGAAGGCAGCGCTGATGAAAGCGCTCAAGGAGTCGCAGGTGATGACGGTATAAAACCCACAATTCGGAGCCGTAGATGAGGGTTGTCATCACAACCGCTTTGTAAACATTGATCTTTGTGCCTTTTTTCAGATGCTTGTTGCTCCACACTCTTTTGTGCAGTCGGCCAAAGGCACGGTTTGCCTTTGCCAGCCTGTTGTCGATCTCCTTGTCGATCTTAGCATCTGAGGAGATGATGCACCCCAGGTAGCTGAACTGCTGGACTGTCTTCAGAACTGATTCACCCACAGTGATGCAGGGGGGGTGATAATCTTCCTGGGGTGCAGGCTGGTGGAGAACTTCTGTCTTCTTCAGACTAACTTCTAGGCCGAATAGCTTGGCAGCCTCTGCAAAGCAGGACGTCATATGCTGAAATAGTACGTCATATCTGAAATAGTACGTTGGTGATAATTACCTCAGGCTTCCTCGGGAGGTGGTGGGCTCTCCTTCCTTGGAGGTTTTTAAACAGAGGCTAGATGGCCATCTGACAGCAATGAAGATCCTGTGAATTTAGGGGGAGGTGTTTGTGAGTTTCCTGCACTGTGCAGGGGTGGACTAGATGACCCTAGAGGACCCAACTCTATGATTCTATGAGTTCTAATTATTTATTTTAGCTATTTATTTTATGTAATTTATATTCCGCCCTTTTCCGTGAAAGGGCTCTGTTCATCTAGACTTCTGGTTGGTTCCAGATTTCTGCAATTCTAGTACATTGTCTGTTGAACGTCCCATTTGGTTGTCTGCACTGACTCACACTGTGTAATCCACCTTGAGTCCCCATGAGAAAGGCAGATGATAAATAACATAAATAAAATAAAAATGAAATCTTGGCACTGGGTAGAAAAGACATCTAAATAATTTAATTTTTCAATTTCTACCCCACCCTATCCCACAAATAGGCTCAGGGCGGCTTACAACATTAAAACAACATTAAAATGAACCACATCACAATTAAGCCGTCTCATAAACACAGAAATGTCACATTAAGTCAGAAGACCATAACCTACGCAATTGGCCACAAACCAGACAACAGCATATGGGCTGGAAGCTTTCAGCAAAACTTAAGGACCTTGATAGTAGGGTGCTGGGGGAAGCGATAACTTCAGAGTAAATAGTACATTGCAAAATAGTACATTGTAGTGCGAGCCTAATTAGTATGTTGTGCGAGAGTAAATAGTACATTGTAAAATAATATATTGTAGTGCGAAAGTAAATAGTACATTAATAGTACATAGTGCAAGAGTAAATAGTACATTAATAGTACATAGTACATAGTGTGAGAGTAAATAGTACATTAATAGTACATAGTACACAGTGCGAGAGTAAATAGTACATTGTAGTGCAAGCGACGGATGCCATTTCTGCAAACCCCTATTGCAAAAAAGAGAGACACGCTGGGAAAACGAGAGCGTAGCCTTCAATGCCGGATTCTCGCCCCTTTGGAGCTCTACTCTTCCTCCTCCTCCAAGGGTTAAAAGGCTCGGAGAGTAATGAAATATTCATCAGTGACAGTTTTAAGAAGGTGGAGGCCTGTCCCAGGGGGGCGTCTCGTGGTGCTCAGAACCTCACCTCCTGTCCGTCCAAGTCCCCTACCTCTCACTTCCTCCCTCATTAGGTTGGCGTTGGGATGAAAGAGCAGAATGGGTCAGAAGGTCCCATTCCAAGTAATTAGAGAGTCGCCTTCTTTTATCTAAGTGTACCTTGTTAAAGTATATCAGTATCAGCCAGGTTAATTGGAACTTTAATACATAATTGATGTTAATTTATGGCTCTTTTTGTTCCAGGATGCTCATGCGGGCCCTCAAGTCAGGATACAGTTTTCTTGTTATTAATTATATACAGAAAGCCAATATCCCCTGGAGAAGACGCCGGCGTCTCCCACAACTTATACAAGTGTCAGCGCGTCTGGTCTAGACGGGCAAATTGGCTGAACTCGGAATAGCTCTCCTTCTTGGGAACCCGGGTGTTTGAGCAAAACAGAATGTCAGAAGTTTCATATATTCACCCCAAAGTAGGAACTGTATCACTTAAATATGAATATCTAGCTCAAAGGACTGAGCTAGGAAAGGACTGTCTCCTTCCACATATCCCTGTGTGCCAACCAGGGCCTTTTTTTTGTAGCAGGAACTCCTTTGCGTATTAGGCCACACACCCCTGATGTAGCCAATCCTCCTGGAGCTTACAGGAGGCCCTGTACGAAGAGCCCTGGAAGCTCTTGGAGGATTGGCTGCATCAGGGGTGTGTGGTGGCCTAATATGCAAAGGAGTTCCTGCTACAAAAGAAGCCCTGCTATAGTCAGACAGCCATCTGTTGGTGTTGCTGCCACTCAGAGTGGGCCATCTAGTATTGACCAGAGCCTGGGACTTTGGCATTGTAGTTCCAGCTCTCTAGAACGGGCTCCTTGAAGAGGTGAGGGGGACACATGAACACATGGAGCTGCCTTATACTCAATCAGACCCTTGGTCCATCAAAGTCAAGTATTGTCAATTCCAGGGCTTTTTTAAAAAAAAAGAGGGAGAAGGGAAAGATTTGGGGTTTGCTATTTTAGTTTTGGTTTGAGCTGAAGATGCTGTTAACTATTATTGTAAGCTGCCTTGAACCACTAGGAAAGGTAGAATGTACATGTTTTAATATATAAACAAATAATAAATAAAAGTAAAATGAGACTAGAATACAGCAACGGATTAGAGAAGACTCCAGCTGTTCAAATAGGTCAATGGCAGATGTGTATTCAGGAAATTCTGGAGCTCTTCTGATGCCACATGCTCTATCACCTCCAGGTATATCAGAGAAGGTTTTTTGAGCAGAAGTCTGAGAACCCCCCTCCTTCAAAGGCCCAGGGAGACCCTCAATGAGGGAAGTTTTGATGATTTTCTATTGCATCCCCTCTTCTTTTCTAGATTCTTCCAGTCTCATCTCTAATTTGGTAGGTTCTTTTTGGACTTGGCCCCTCTTTCCATCAGTTCTGCAATGGCCCGGGTATGCCAATGGTTGTGTGTGTTTAGTGCTCCTTTGCATACTAGGCCACACAACCCTGATGTTGCCAATCTTCCTGGAGCTTATAGTAGGCCCTGTACTAAGAGTCCTGTAAGCTCTCAGAGGATTGGCTATATCAGGGGTGTGTGGCCTAATATGCAAAGGAGCTCCTGCTCCAAAAAACCCCCGGCCTATGCCATTTTAAGGGAAGAATTTGGTCATTCAAAAATGCCACGACCGCCCAATCCTGATTGGACCCAGTGGGGGAAGGGACCAGGTGATCCTGTTTTCCTCCTGTGCCTTTGTGAGCAGCGAAATGACACGTAGGGGAGAAACAGGCTGTTCTGGTCCAGCTGCCCTGCAGGCCCAATCAGGATCAGGCACCTGTGGCATGTTTAAATGGCCAAATTCTTCTCTAAAATCACGTCATGTCCACAGATCAGACCTGTGAACCCCTGGCCTCTCGTCTGGCCCTTAGGCACCGGGCCAAAGCATCAGGGATGGAATTCTAGCAGGAGCTCATTTGCATATTAGGCCACACACCCCTGATGTAGCCAATCCTTCAAGAGCTTACAAGGCTCTTTTTTGTGAGCTCTCGGAGGATTGGCTACATCAGGGGCGTGTGGCCTAATATGCAAAGGAGCTCCTGCTAGAATTCCACCCCTGCAAAGCATTCAGTTTCCCAATTCTAGCAGGAGCTCCTTTGTGTATTAGGTTTTTGACTGTGGGATTAACCTCCTTTTAAGTGTTTTTACTGTGGGTGTCTAGCCTGTTTTATGAATATCATTCTTGGAAGGAAATAATTCCTTACACAGAGCGTGATTCAGATGGGGCCTTTGCTGCCAGAGGATGTGGTGATGGCCACAGGCATAGAAGGCTTTAAAAGGGGATCAGATAAATTCAGGGGTCATTTCATAGAAAAAGGGGTGCCAGAGTTCATTAGGATGACTCATTTGCATATGCCACACCCCCCCTGACATCATTGGTAGGTGTACAAAATTATATCAGCTCAGCATCTCCCTTATAATGCTTCTTGAATTATAATTGTCATAATAAAACCTTTCTCCCCTCATACTTTTAAAATGACTTTCTCCTATGTGGCCACTGTGGCATGTTGAAGGATTTCACCTGTCTGCTTTGTATGTTTTGGTTATTTTCCCCCTTTTTTTGTGTGTGTGAAATGTTAGGAAGTTTGTCAAATTTTAGAGTTCAGCCAAATTCTCACAGGAGATTTGCATAATGGAGTCCAGAACCAAGTATTTTTTTGGGGGGCAGGGGTAAGAAATAAAATGTAGAGGTTCTAGAACTCCGCTCCTGTGAGCTCCTGCTCAAAATGAGGCCTTGATAGATTCATGGAGGATGTCTATTAGTGGCTGCTAGCCATGGTCCTCTGCATTCAGAGTCAGTTAGCCTTTGAATCCTAGTGCCAGGAGGCAACCTCAGGGGAAGGCCTCATCCTCTGTGCCATGTTGTTGTCCCTCCAGAGGAACTGGCCCCTGTGTGAGACAGGCTGCTGGACTAGATGGACCACTGGTCTGATGATCCGGCAGGACTCTCCTTATGGTCTTTGGCTGAATGTTGTTTTTATGTCCCTGGTTTGTTTTCAATAGCTTGCTTTGTTATTGATAATTCTATTGTTTTTATGCTTTTATTGTACTTGGGAAACACTTCGAGAGATCTTTCCTACCTAAATAAATGCTTAAAATGATCTCTTCATTTTAAGCATTTATTTAGGTAGGAAAGATCTCTCGATTATATTTTATATAATGGAAGATCTCTTCCATTATATTTTATTCTCTGTGCAATTTGAGTGCTAGGGAATATTTCTGTCCTTTGGCTTGCCGTTGTTGTATTACAGTGGTTGCGCACACGTGTCCTGGTGATAGGTCAGTGTTGTCCCATCTCCCCCCTCTATTTTCCTCTTGAAGGCTTGAGTCAAAATCCTTATCATGTTAACCAAACATATAGATTTCCCACCCATGTGCTTTAAGCTCAGTTAAGTTATTTAAAGCCCTTTTTTCACACTGTACAATTTATTCTTCTCGTCATGTCTCTTGGCATTTCCTATTTGTGGTCAGCGGAGTTGTGTCTTTCCTGTTCCAAATCGTACACAAAGGATAATACTGTTGTGTTTTGTCTGTTGACAAGATCTTCAAATCCTAGTGCCCTGCGGGCACATAATCGAAAAATTTAAAAAGAATGTGTCTATATTTTTTTCAAATATATATATATGTATGCAGAGATTTAGCTAAGTCTTTGACACCATGGAAACTAGGCCCTGGGCGATGATCCTGTTCCATCGAAATATTATCCTCTGACTTCCAGTTTTTTTCTTGACTTATTCCCCCTCCCCTTCTCAAACTGTTCTTTCACTTTGTCCTGTAAAATCAACTTATATTCTTCTGAAACTTCAGTCTTTATGGCATGGGTGGAGTGTTTTGGAAACTCCAGGACAATATTGAAGAGAACACACATGATCCAGGGGTCGAATTCTAGCAGGAGCTCCTTTGCATATTAGGCCACGTACCCCTAATGTAGCTAATTCTCCTGAAGCTTACAGTAGGCCCTGTACTAAGAGCCCTGGAAGCTCTTGGAGGATTGGTTACTTCAGGGGGCGTGGCCTAATATGCAAATGAGCTCCTGCTAGAATTACATCCCTGATTAGATCAATGTCCATCAAGGTCAGTCTAGTCTACCCAGACTGGCAGCAGCTCTCCAGAGTCTCAGGCTGAGGTCTTCCACATCACCTACAATCTGGTCCTTTCAAGTGGAGAAGCTGGGGATTGAACTTGGGACCTTCTGCATACCGACCAGGGGCTCTGCCACTGACCAACAGCACCTCCCATAACATTTGAATCTGCTTGATACTGAATCAGTTCCTTGGTTCATCAAGGTCAGTATTGTCTTCTCAGACTGGCAGTGGCTCTCCAAATCTCAGATAGATAGATAGATAAATTTATTGTCATTGTTCTCAACAAAAGAGAGCAACGAAATGAGGTGCTCTTCCACAAACATACCAACACATCAAACACACATATTCATAAACTATTTAAATACATCTAAAACCATTTAAACCATTAAAACCATTAATCAGGCAGAGGTCTTTCACATCACCTCCTTTTGTTGTTGTTGTTCAGTCGCACAGTCGAGTCCGACTCTTTGCAACCCCATGGACCAAGTCACGCCACACCCTCCTGTCTTCCAAAATCCTCCTAAGTCCTCTCAAATTCATGTTAGTTACATCAGTAACACTGTTCAGCCATCTCATCTTTTGCTGTCCCCTCATTCTTTCGCCTTCTGTCTTTCCCAGCACTGGGGTCTTCTCCAGTGAGTGCTCCCTTCTCATTTGGTGGCCAAAGTATTTCAGCTTCAGCATCTGACCTTCCAGAGAACAGTCTGGGTTGATTTCCCTTAGGACTGACTGATTTGATCTTCTTGCAGTCCAAGGGACTCTCAAGAGTCTTCTCCAGCACCACAGCTCAAAAGCATATCTCCTTTTAACTAGAGATGCCGGGGACTGAACCTGGAGCCTTTGGCGTGTCAAGCCGATGCTCTGCTGCTGAGCCACAGCCATTCCCCAAGAAAGTTGGCATGTCTTCAATGCACAACCAAAAGGTCCTTTATTTCGGTAGGGGGTATAGATGGAGAAGGTTGTCGCAAGGCAGGGTGGTCTTCAAGGACCGCTGGGTGCGTGGGGTGTTTTGGAGTTGCAGATTGTATGCACATGTGCAAAGAGCACAGGCACAGGAAGAAAAACAGGTGTATTCTACTGGGGCTTAGGAGTCTTGAGTGGGGTGGTGGGTTGTGGGAGTCAGTTTGGTGTAGTGGTTAAGTGTGCAGACTCTTATCTGGGAGAACCAGGTTTGATTCCCCACTCCTCCACATGCACCTACTGGAATGGTCTTGGGTCAGCCATAGCTATCGCAGGAGTTGTCCTTGCGCCCTCTCAGCTTCACCCACCTCACAGGGTGTCTGTTGTGGGGGGGGAGAAGATATAGAAGATTGTAAGCCGCTCTGAGTCTCTGATTAACAGAGAGAAAGGCGGGGTATAAATCGGCAATCGTCTTCATCTTCTATCTGGGCTGCAAGTCCATTACTATGGTATGGGCTATTTTTGTCATTTTCAGAAATGGAATAGTAATTTTATTTCATGACTCTATGTGTGTATTGGATTGGGAGGGTGGTGTATTATACGTCTGCATTGCTCCTAGAGAAATGATGCAAACTATGTTTGGACTAGACTCCTGTTTTTAACAGTGTGTGCGTTCAGTGCCAACAAATCGCTTCTGATTTATGGTGACCCTAGGAATTAATGCCCTTCAAAACGTCTTGTTATTAACAGTTTTGCTCAGGTCTTGCAAACTGTGGCCCGTGGCTTTCTTGACCAAGTCCGTCCATCTTGTCAGGATTTTTTTTTGTAGCAGGAATTCATTTGCATATTAGGCTACATCCCCCTGGGGAGGGACGGTGGCTCAGGGGTAGAGCATCTGCTTGGTAAGCAGAAGGTCCCAGGTTCAATCCCTGGCATCTCCAACTAAAAGGGGTCCAGGCAAGTAGGTGTGAAAAGCCTCAGCTTGAGTCCCCGGAGAGCCGCTGCCAGTCGGAGTAGACAGTACTGACTTTGATAGACCGAGGGTCTGATTCAGTATAAGGCAGCTTCATATTTTCATCTCTCTCTCTGGAATAAGAGCCCTGTAAGCTCTTGGAGGATTGGCTACATCAGGGGAGTGTAGCCTGATATGCAAAGGAGTTGCTGCTACAAAAAAGCCTTGCTTCTTGTGTTGGGTCTTCTTCTTGTCCTGCTGCCTTCAACTTTTCCTAGCAGGATTGTCTTTCCCAATGAGTCTTGTCATCTCAGAATGCAACCAAAGTACGATAGCCTCCGTTGAGTCATTTTAGGGAGACTTCAAGCTTGATTCCCTCTAGAAATTTTTAGCCCATATGTTTTTACTGATGAGTGCCAGTCAACACATGTCATTTCCTACCTCTTTTGCTGTAGTGGTTAAGTTTGGGGCTCTTATCTGGGAGAACCAGGTTTAGTGTAGTGGTTAAGAGCCAGTTTGGTGTAGTGGTTAAGTGTGTGGACTCTTATCTGGGAGAACTGGGTTTGATTCCCCACTCCTCCACTTGCACCTGCTGGAGTGGCCTTGGGTCAGACATAGCTCTGGCAGAGGTTGTCTTTGAAAGGGCAGCTGCTGTGAGAGCCCTCTCAGTGTCACGGCTGGGGCCGGGTCAGGCAAAGTCCAGAGGCAGTCTGAGGTCTGTAGCCAGTAAGCAGGAGGGTCCGAGGCGCCAAATCCGAATCACTGTAGAAGTATCGCAGGTCTGAGGTCCAGAAGCCGAGGTCAGGGAGTCCAGAAGTCCAAAGCCAAAGTTAGGGAGTCAGGAACCAAAGTCAAGCCGGAGTGGATGCTAGAATGTCAGGGAGATGACTAGTTGCTTCCACAAAGCTTCCTCCCAAAGCCCACAGCTATATAGCCCTCTGCTGGCTGTTGCCCGTTTGGGCTAATTGCTGGCTCAGGGAGGCAGCCAGGATCCTGTTACCACTCAAGCATCCTTGCTCTTAGAAGGGCCAGAATCCTCTCAGAACTCAGGGCTCAGGGAGCGTCTTGCTTGTGAGCGTGCCGCCCTCCTCCGATCCCTGAGGTCCTGCCGGAGGCGGTCACGCACACGAGCCACCCGAGAGGGCGAGGCAGGGGGGCTGGGATCTTCTCCAGCAGGAGGCAGGGGCACTGGTGCAGGTGGCAGGGGCACAGTTTCCTCATCAGACTCAACTTCCTCTGAAGGGTCCCCAGCACCCATGACACTATCCCCCCCCCCAGAGCCCCCCTCCGTCGAGGGACCTGGAAGGTCGGGGTGGTCGTTGTGGAACTGGTGCACCAAGTCCGGGGCATGAAGATTGTCCTCGGGCTCCCAAGACCGGTCTTCTGGGCCGTATCCCTCCCAGTCCACCAGGTACTGGAGGCCTCCACGATGGTACCGGGAGTCCAGGATCTGGCACACCTCATATTCTTCCTCGTCATCCACCAACACTGGTGGTGGCGGCGGTGGGGAAGGAGTCCGAGCTGGGTCAGGGGGTGCAGCCGGAACAAGGAGGGAGCGATGAAACACGGGGTGAATGCGGAGGTGGGGTGGCAACTGGAGCCTGAAGGCGACGGGGTTTATTTGTTCAACGACGGGGTAGGGTCCAATGAACCGTGCATCCAGCTTGTGAGACCGACCAGGCCGGCGCAGGTAGCGAGTTGAGAGCCACACCTGATCCCCCGGCTGCACTGGAGGGCCTTCTTGCCTCTTTCGGTCCGCAGCCCGTTTATATGCCTCCTTGGCTTGCTGTAGCTGCTCTCAGAGCAAGTCTTGGCTGGCACGGAGTTCTTGCAGGTAGGCATCGACGGCGGGGACATTCGTGGGTGGTAGGATCGCTGGGAAGAACCGAGGGTGGTACCCGTAGGTTGCAGCAAACGGGGTCATTTGGGTGGATGAATGGACCGCGTTGTTGTATGCAAACTCCGCTAGGGGCAATAGAGTGGTCCAGTCATCCTGCTGGTAACAGGTGTAGCAGCGGAGATATTGCTCTAGCGTGGCATTGGTGCGCTCTGTCTGGCCATCTGTCTGTGGGTGGTAGGCCGAGGACAGGTGCACTCGAGTACCCAGGCTGGAATGGAGGGCTTGCCAGAACAGAGAGGAGAACTGAGGGCCCCGATCGGAGATCAGATGGGCTGGGAGTCCATGCAGACGAAAGATGTGTTGCAGGTAAAGCTGGGCCGTCTCCTGAGCTGTGGGGAGTTTCGGGCACGGAACAAAGTGGGCCATCTTGGTAAATAGGTCGACGACCACCCAGATACAAGTCTGACCCTTGGAGCGTGGAAGTTCCGTGATGAAGTCCATCGAGATGGTATCCCAGGGTCCTGAAGATGTGGGCAAGGGCTGCAGCAACCCTGAGGGTTTGGCTGGGATGTCTTTGGCCCGTCGGCAGACGGCACAGGAGCTGACATAGCGGGCAACATCAGCGCGAACTCGTGGCCACCAGAATTCCCTTGTCAGCAAGTGGGTGGTCTTATGCTGTCCAAAGTGCCCGGCGGGTAACGAGTCGTGGGTCAGGCGTAGCACTTCTGCCCGCAAGGGCCCGGGCGGCACATAGAGGCGTTCGCGGTGTAGCAAGAGGCCGCCTCGAGTCATGAACTCCCCTGTTGGGTCATCTTGGAGAGCCTGGAGGTGTTGCTGGACCCAGGGATCATTGGCCTGGCTAGCCCGAATGTCCTCCACGAGTGCTGGTGAAGTGGAGGTGGCTGCAAATACTGAGGGCGGCAGGATTGGAGCAGCGGGCGCGGTCTCAGTTGAGGCAGGGGCGTATTCCGGTTTCCGGGAGAGCGCGTCTGCTTTCCGGTTCTGGGTATGGGGGATGTAGGAGATCCGGAAGTCGAAGCGAGAGAAGAATAGGGACCACCGGATCTGGCGCTGGTTGAGACGGCGGGTGGTCTGGAGGTGTTCCAAGTTCCGGTGATCGGTGAGCACTTGAACAGGGTGGCGAGCCCCTTCGAGGTAATGTCGCCAAACCTCAAACGCCGCCTTGATCGCGAGCAACTCCCTCTCCCAGATGGTATAGTTCCTCTCTGCAGCAGTGAGCTGCCGCGAGTAATAGGCGCAGGGCTGTAGTGGCTGGGACGGCTCCTCGCGCTGGGACAGCACTGCTCCCAGGGCCACGTTGGAGGCATCAGCTTCCACCGTAAAGGGAAGCTGGGGGTCGGGGTATCTCAGGAGTGGCCCGGTGGCAAAGCGAGTCTTCAGGGTGGAGAAGGCGTTATCGGCCTCTGGGGACCAGTGGAAGGGTTCTTTGGGGCGGAGTAGTTGAGTCAGGGGTGTGGTCAGGGATGCGTAGGCCGGGATGAATTGCCGATAGTAGTTGGCAAAACCGAGGAACCGCTGCAGGTCTTTGCGATTCTGAGGAGCCTGCCAGGTCAGGACCGCTTCTACTTTTTTCGGGTCCATGAGGATCCCCTGCGGTGACACGATGTGCCCAAGGAACTCGACGGAGCGCAGGTCGAAGTCGCACTTCTCCAGCTTGGCGTAGAGACCATGGGCTCGTAGGCGCTGCAGGACCTGGCGGACGTGCTCGGCGTGCTGGGCAGGATTGCGGGAGTAAATTAGGATGTCATCCAGGTATATGATCGCGAAGCGGTCGAGCAGGTCCCGGAATATGTCATTCATGAACCTCTGGAAGACAGCGGGGGCATTGGTCAGTCCGAAGGGCATTACCAGGTGCTCGTACTGCCCGTATCGGGTCCCAAACGCGGTCTTCCATTCGTCTCCGGGCCGTATGCGCACCAAATTGTACGCTCCACGGAGGTCCAGCTTGGTGTAGATTTGGGCCCCCTTTAGGCGATCCAAGAGTTCCGGGATCAGTGGTAGAGGGTACCGGTCGCGGATGGTGATCTTGTTCAGGGCCCGGTAGTCATTGCACAGCCGGAGCTCCCCACTTTTCTTCTTCACGAAGAGCACTGGAGCAGATAGGGGAGAGGTTGAGGGTCGGATGAATCCGCGTTTCAGGTTCTTGTCCAGGAAGTCTCGCAGAGCTGCCAACTCCGGCTCCGACATTGGGTACAGACGCCCCACCGGGAGTGGTGCCCCAGGTACCAAATCAATGGCACAGTCGTAGGGCCGGTGAGGGGGAAGCTGATCAGCTCCTGTCTCTTCGAAGACATCAGCAAAGTCCACATACTTCTGAGGGAGCTGAGGACCACCACTCGGGATGCCAGCTGCTAGAGTGGTGGGAGGAGTCAGATGGGGGCATGGGTCTCGGAAGCGTAGTTCCTGCTGGGCCCAGTCCACGATGGGGTTGTGCAGCTTCAGCCAGGAAAGGCCTAGAATCAGCGGGAAGCGAGGCATGCGGGCGACATCAAACCGCAGCTGTTCTTGGTGCTGCTGGACGTGGAAGGTGATGGGACAGGTCTCCTGGGTGACGGGGCCAGAACGGAGGAGGCGCCCGTCAATAGCCTCCACCAGCGACGGAATCCCTTTTGTCTGCACAGGGATCTGGTGTTGCTTCACAAAGGCGGCATCTATAAAACAGTGGGCCGCTCCCGAGTCCAGCATGGCATACACGAACAGCCAGCGTTCGTCAGGCAGACGGAGTTTGACTGGTAGCAGGAATGGCCCTGGGGTATCAGCCCGCTGTTCGGAGGACCCAGCTAGTCGCCCCAGGCTGGGGGGTCCACTTACGCCTGGGGCTGCCCTTTTGGCGGCGGTGGCAGCGAAGGTCCAGGTATCCGATGCTTAGCAGGGCAGCCAGAGGCATAGTGGCCTGCCGTGCCGCAGTAGAGGCACAGATTCTGCGTGCGGCGTCTGGTCTTTTCCTCTGGGGTCAGGCGGGGTCGAGCAGCTCCAAGCTGCATAGGCTCATCCTTGGTGCTGGTACTAGCTGGGGACGGGTGAGGAGCCAGGTAGCACGGCGCAGGGAGCTGGCGCCCTCTGGTCTTGGCTTGGCGGCGACTTTCCAGGTGGCCATCGATGCGGAGGCAGAGGGTGATAAGTTCTTGGAGCGTGGGTGGCTGCTCCACCCTGGCCAGTTCATCCAGGACCTCCTCTGCCAACCCCTCAGTAAACTGGTCCATCTGGGCAGCCTCATTCCACGCCAAGTCCTGGGTCAGGAGCTTGAATTCAGTGGCATATTGAGCCACCGAGGAGTTGCCTTGTTTCAGTGCCCTGATCTTCCGGTTGGCTGTGGCTGCTTGGACTGGGTTTGAGAAAGCAGCAGACAGGTGGGCCTCAAACCCCTGGTAATCAGTCAATAGGGGAGAGGACGCGACCAGTAAGGGTGTGGCCCATTTGGCCGCCTGCCCCTTTAACAGACTGATGACGAAACACACCTTGGTTTTGTCATTGAGGAAGTCCCGTGCTCTCAGTTCAAAGTACAGCCGACACTGTGCTAGGAAGGCAGGAAATTCTTCCACGGCACCCCCAAATCTGTCAGGTGGGGGAACTGGGCACTTGGCTGGAGCACTGGCCGCAGGTTGTTGCTGCAAGTGCACTACTGCCTGTGTTAGCTGCTGTACCTGGGCTTGGAGCGCAGCCAGTAGTTCTGTGGTTTCACTTGCTTCAGCATCCATCCTGTGGAGTGGGTGTTTGTGGGTGGAAGCAATCTGTCACGGCTGGGGCCGGGTCAGGCAAAGTCCAGAGGCAGTCCGAGGTCTGTAGCCAGTAAGCAGGAGGGTCCGAGGCGCCAAATCCGAATCACTGTAGAAGTATCGCAGGTCTGAGGTCCAGAAGCCGAGGTCAGGGAGTCCAGAAGTCCAAAGCCAAAGTCAGGGAGTCAGGAACCAAAGTCAAGCCGGAGTGGATGCTAAAATGTCAGGGAGATGACTAGTTGCTTCCACAAAGCTTCCTCCCAAAGCCCACAGCTATATAGCCCTCTGCTGGCTGTTGCCCGTTTGGGCTAATTGCTGGCTCAGGGAGGCAGCCAGGATCCTGTTACCACTCAAGCATCCTTGCTCTTAGAAGGGCCAGAATCCTCTCAGAACTCAGGGCTCAGGGAGCGTCTTGCTTGTGAGCGTGCCGCCCTCCTCCGATCCCTGAGGTCCTGCCGGAGGCGGTCACGCACACGAGCCACCCGAGAGGGCGAGGCAGGGGGGCTGGGATCTTCTCCAGCAGGAGGCAGGGGCACTGGTGCAGGTGGCAGGGGCACAGTTTCCTCATCAGACTCAACTTCCTCTGAAGGGTCCCCAGCACCCATGACACTCAGCCCCACTCACCTCACAGGGTGTTTGTTGTGAGGGAGAAAGATAAAGGCGATTGTGAGCCACTCTGAGACTCTGAGATTCAGAGTGGAGGGCAGAATATAAATCCAATATCATCATCATCTTCTTCTTCTTCAAAGACGACAGAGCTTTGAGCTCTAGAGAGAGAGGGGGAAGGCACAGAGGGGGGTCCGGAGCTAATGTCCTCGATTCGCTGAACCTGCCTGTTTTGCCAGTGACCCATAGACGGAATAGCTGTATCAGTTTATCGGTTGCCCTACCGTTGCTGACAGACAAATACCTCCGAGCGAGGTCTGATGAAACTACCACTGAAATGCCGACTATTTCAGCACCTGCACAAATTTTTTCATTGCCAGAAACTTTCAAAACTTAGGTAGAAATGAACCACAGCTGTAATCATATGTCTTTACAAAAGACTTGGAATTTATTTCTTAACGGATTCTGACCGGAGGAGGCACTTAGGGCTTTGTATGATTTTAATTGTGATGTGGATTATAACAACACTGAACTCAGAAAGAAAGGAGATAAGGTTTCAAGGAGTGGATAGAAGTAGCCTTTCCTTTCACTGTATTCATGAAAATGGTGAATAACTTTATTCCTTTCTGAGTCTCAAATAATATGCTTTGGCCCAGTTCTCAATAGGGTTGCCAAGTCTGTGCTGGAAAATACCTGGAGACTTTGGGGGTGGATCCAGGAGCAGGAAGGGTTTGGGGAGGGGAGGGGCCTCAGCATGGTCCAATGCCCTAGAATCCACCCTTCAAAGCAGCCATTTTCTCCAGGGGAGCTGGTCTCTGCCAGCTGGAGATCAGCTGTAAAAGCGGGAGATCTCCAGGCCTCACCTGGAGGCTGGCAACCCTAGTTCTTGATGCACAACAGCTGTGTCTGTGCTCTCCTACATCAGAGACCTGAAGAGGGGACTGACAGGATGGAATCATCCTAAGAACATAAGAGAAGCCATGTTTGATCAGGCCAATGGCCCATCCAATCTAACACTCTGTGTCACAGAGTGGCCAAAACACCCTGGTGCCAACAGGAGGTCCACTAGTGGGACCAGGACTAGAAGCCCTCCCACTGTTGCCCCCTAAGCACCAAGAATACAGATCATCATTCCCCCAGACAGAGAGTTCCATCAATATGCTGTGGCTAATAGCCACTGATGGACCTCTGCTCCAGATGTTTATCCAATCCCCCCTTGAAGCTGTTTATGCTTGTAGCTGCCACCATTTCCCATGGCAGTGAATTCCACGTGTTAATCACCCTTTGGGTGAAGAAGTACTTCCTTTTATCCGTTCTAACCCAACTGCTCAACCATTTCATTGAGTGTCTACGTGTTCCTGTATTGCGGGAAAGGGAAAAAAGTACTTCTTTCTTTACCTTCTCTATCCCTTCCTGAGTGCCAGGCTCCAGGAGAGCCAGTATGGTGTAGTGGTTTAGTGTGTGGACTCTTATCTGGGAGAACCGGGTTTAATTCCCCACTCCTCCACTTGCACCTGCTAGCATGGCCTTAGGTCAGCCATAGCTCTGGCAGAAGTTGTCCTTGAAGGGGCAGCTGCTGTGAGAGCCCTCTCCAGCCCCACCCGCCTCACAGGGTGTCTGTTGTGGGGGAGGAAGGTAAAGGAGATTGTGAGCCATTCTGAGACTCTTTGGAGTGGAAGGCGGGATATAAATCCAATATCTTCATCTACCTCACAGGGTGTCTGCTGTGGGGGAGGAAGGGAAAGAAGATTGTGAGCCGCTCTGAGACTCTTTGGAGTGGAGGGTGGGATATAAATCCAATATCTTCATCTACCTCACAGGGTGTCTGTTGTGTAGGGGGGGGGAGGAAGGTAAAGGAGATTGTGAGCCACTCTGAGACTCTTTGGAGTGGAGGGTGGGATATAAATCCAATATCTTCATCTACCTCACAGGGTGTCTGTTGTGGGGGGGGGGGAAGGTAAAGGAGATGGTGAGCTGCTCTGAAACTCTTCGGAGTGGAGGGTGGGATATAAATCCAATATCTTCATCCACCTCACAGGGTGTCTGTTGTGGGGGGGGGGGGGAGGAAGGTAAAGGAGATTGTGAGCCGCTCTGAGACTCTTCGGAGTGGAGGGCGGGATATAAATCCAATATCTTCATCTACCTCACAGGGTGTCTGTTGTGGGGGGGGGGGGAAGGTAAAGGAGATTGTGAGCTGCTCTGAGACTCTTTGGAGTGGAGGGTGGGATGTAAATCCAATATCTTCATCTACCTCACAGGGTGTCTGTTGTGGGGGGGGGAGGTAAAGGAGATTGTGAGCCGCTCTCAGACTCTTCAGAGTGGAGGGTGGGATATAAATCCAATATCTTCATCTACCTCACAGGGTGTCTGTTGTGGGGGGGGGGGGAAGGTAAAGGAGATTGTGTGCTGCTCTGAGACTCTTTGGAGTGGAGGGTGGGATATAAATCCAATATCTTCATCTACCTCACAGAGTGTCTGTTGTGGCGGGGGAAGGTAAAGGAGATTGTGTGCTGCTTTGAGACTCTTCGGAGTGGAGGGTGGGATATAAATCCAATATCTTCATCTACCTCACAGGGTGTCTGTTGTGGGGGGGGGGGGGGGAGGAAGGTAAAGGAGATTGTGAGCCGCTCTGAGACTCTTCGGAGTGGAGGGCGGGATATAAATCCAATATCTTCTTCTTCTTCCCCTTTTTTCTGGCTGTAAAATGATTTACGGCTTTAAGAGGAAGTGCAAAGATCTTGCAAACACACACACACACACATACATGCAGAAGTGTGCCCAAAGAAAGCTGATCTCATCATTGGAAACACCAGCACTCTCGAGTCCCGAAACCCCAATGCTTGTTGATTTTGGCTGAATGCAGCTGTTGACTGCTGAGTGACATTTACCTGTGCAGGCAGCGACTTGGATTTCAACACAAGCCAATCTCGCCCTCCTTTTCGGCATCCATCATTTCCAGTGACCCAAACGAAAGAGCAGCATGCAACACCTTGTACGCTTTTGCATTCAGACACCAGCAATTACAACGAGTGAATGGTCTGGGCTTATTTGAAGGAAAGGGGTAGGGGTGGCGGTGTGACCTGTGTGCTTTGCACAGCTTGCTGAACGAAAAGGAGCTTGGATCACGACAAGAATGTCTTTGCGAGCTCCCACCCAGCCCATAATCAAGTTCTGCTTTGGAAAAAAATAACAGGGAAGGCAGAAAGCACAACATTTCCTCTCCCCTTCCCCATCCACCTCTCCCTTTCAGCCTTGCTTAAGAAAACACATTTGGAACAGGGAAGAGCTTCTTGCGGTGTTGAGGTGGCTTGCTTTTTGTCATGGTTGCACCCAGATAATAACAATAGGCATGAAGGTCTAGTGACAGGAGAGAGACGAGAGAGAAGATGGGAGGTGACGGAAGCCCATCTCCTGTCTGGCCCTTTGTTCTGCTGCTGTTTCTTGGTTGTCCAAGTAAGGAGAAATTAATATCCTCGCAAAAGTATTCCATGGACTTTAAGGAGGACGTGGAGTCATGGACCTTTCCAACCAGATGGCAGAAAGTTAGCATGCACATAACACAAAAAGCAAGAAGGCAGCACATAAAGGTACTTAAGAAAGACAAGTTAGAAGGCTGGAAATGGAAAGATTTTTGTCTTGCAAGAAAAAAAAAGTCATAAGGAACCTAACAAGTCATGTCACCAGACTCCTAAGAAAGAAGTTCACTGTGGAATCATTCTCTAGAAGGACCGTAAAAGATAGAAAACTCCCTCTAGAACAAGCTGGCTTCAGGGCAATGCAACAGTATATGTTCGAGAACCAGTTTGGTGTAGTGGTTAAGTGCACGGGCTCTTATCTGGAAGAACCGGGTTTGATTCCTCACTCCTCCACTTGCAGCTGCTGGAATGGCCTTGGGTCAGCCATAACTCTTTCAGGAGTTGTCCTTGAAAGGGCAGCCTGCTGGGAGAGCCCTCTCAGCCCCACCCACCTCACAGGGTGTCTGTTGTGGGGGAGAAGATAAAGGAGATTGTGACTGCTCTGAGACTCTGATTCAGAGAGAAGGGCGGGGTATAAATCCGCAGTTTTATTATACTCATCTTGGGCAGAGCTTTTTTTTTTTTTTGTAGCAAGCACTCCTTTGAATATTAGGCCACACACCCCTGATGTAGCCAATCCTCCTGGAGCTTATGGTAGGCCCTGTACTAAGAGCCCTGAAAGCTCTTGGAGGATTGGCTACATCAGGGGTGTGTGGCCTAAAATGCAAAGGAGTTCCTGCTACAGAAAAAGCCCCGATTTTGGGCATTACCCAAGAGGCAGCCATGGCAATTTTACTAAAATTGTCTTCTGTGTGGTTTAATTTTTTCCCAAGCTTGACGTATTAGGAAAACTTGTTTGACCAGAGACCAAACCTGTATCAGTCATTCAAAGTGTGAGTGTATAGGAATGAAAATGTATAGGGGAGAATGGGATTAGTGGCAAATTCCACTCCTTATACATGTAGGTAGCTGTAGTTTTATCTGTGCAGACTGGGAACCCAGTTTTTCAGGAACTTCAGTGGCACATATGGTAGACATCATACATAAATTCCAATTAATACATTCTGCCACAGTGCCCTCCCATATGTGACCATTCTTTTCACATGGAAAAGTTGAAAAGTGCTCAAAATAGGACACAAAAATTGCCATGGCTCAATGGCAGGGCATTTGCTTGGGATGTAGAAGGCCCCAGGTTCAATCCCTGGCATTTCCAGTTAAGGATCAGGTAGTAGGTGATGGGAAAGACCTCTGCCTGAGACCCTGAAGAGCTGCTGCCAGTCGGAATAGTCAATACTGACTTTGATGGACTGATGTCTGATTCAGTATAAGGCAGCTTCATACGTTCATCTATGTACCATGGATCACCCTAAGCTCCTTAGAAGGAGGGTACAATGAAAATATGCTGGCTAGGTAGGTAGATAGACATAACCTTGGACAAGAAAATTTTAATGCAGTTGGCCTTCAAGGAACTCTTTACCCATGGACTTGTCTTCTGTGCAACACCCTGTATATTGCAGAGGATCCAGGAATTTATTTTAGGACAGACATATTGTAAAGTGAGTTCAGCCAGCTCTGAAACAACCAAGAACATTTTATTGCAAGAAGAACAGTCACAAATGGCTCAGGCATGTCACTTATTATAGACATTCTGGCCATAGTTAACCATGCCCCCCCAGCAGGCAACAGTTACTCCTATTGGCTCACTCCAGAATCCTTCATTTGCACCTCTTTGTTATAAGTTGTTACATGCCTATCATTCTGATTGGCCAGTTCTTCTAGACTTCAGGATCCTGGTTTGCAAGGAGTGCCTGTCTCAAGCTCAGGCAATAATAATCCAGTGAGATGCAATACATAGCACAGCAAATACACAAAAGACAATCATTTCATAGAATCATAGAGTTTGGAAGGGACCTCCAGGGTCATCAGGTCCAACCCCCTGCACAATGCAGAAAATTCACAAATGCCTCCCCCTAAGTTCACAGAATCAGCATTGCTGTCAAATGGCCATCTAGACTTTCAAGGCAGCCTGTTCCACAGAGGAACTGCTCTAACTGTCAGGAGGTTCCCAACCCACCGGTCCACCTGAAAGCGACATCATCGCGCTGGTGCTGGTGTGCGGCAACCACTCTAGGCATTTCCGGGAAAACTCTGTGGTTTTCTTGGATGCTCTAGTCATTTTGGAGGGGAAACTCTATGGAACAATAGGTACCATGGAGTTTTCCCCTCCCAAATGGCCAGAGCGTCTGGGAAAAGCATAGAGTGGCTGTAAGTGCCAGCGCCGGCATGATGCGTCACTTTTGGAGAGTGGAGGGGACTTGGCAACCCTAGACCCTACTGTCCATCCCCCAAATATCCAGAAATTCCCCAACCCAGAGCTGGCAACCCTATGTGGGAATCACCACCAGTATTAGGATTGCCAGCCTCCAGATGGGGCCAGGAGATCTCCTGTTTTTACAACTGATCTCCAGCTGGCAGAGATCAGTTCCCCCTGGAGAAAACAGCTGCTTTGGAGGGTGGACACAGCATTGTACCCTGCTGAGGTCCCATCCCTTCCCAAACCCCACCCTCTCCAGGCTCCACGCCCCCCCCCCCCAAATCTCCAGGTATTTCCAAACTCAGAGTTGGCAACCCCACCACTGAATCTAGGAGCTAAAAGGCTGTGTGGAAAAGTACTCGCAATATAGCAAGTGAGAAAAGCGGTGTATTGATTCAGGCCTAGGGTTGCCAAGTCCAATTCAAGAAATATCTGGGGACTTTGGGGGTGGAGCCAGGAGACGTTGGGGGTGGAGCCAGGAGACATTAGGGGCGGAGCCAGGAGCAAGGGTGTGACAAGCATAAATGAACTCCAAGGGAGTTCTGGCCCTCACATTTAAAGGGACGGCACACCTTTTCAATTCCTTCCTTCCATAGGAAATAATGAAGGATAGGGGCACCTTCTGTTGGGGCTCATAGAATTGGACCCCCTGGTCCAATCTTTTTGAAACTTGGGGGGTATTTTGGGGAGAGGCACTAGATTCTATACTGAAAATTTGGTGCCTCTACCCCAAAAAACAGCCCCCCCCAGAGCCCCAGATACCCACGGATCAATTCTCCATGATTTTCTATGGAAATAAATCTCCATAGGTAATAACAGAGTTCCCAGCAGACATTCCCCCCCCCCGCTTTCTGACGACCCTGAAGCGGGGGGAGTGTCTCCAAACTGGGGGATCCTCTGCCCCCACCTGGGGATTGGCAACCCTATTCAGGCCTCTCCTTTAAATTGATGAAGGCCTTCGTCCTGAGGTGAATAACAGTCCAGGAGTGCAGACTGACGGCGTAAAATCATGACCTTCCAAGCAGGATCAGATCATAAAGGGAACAAATGTACAATATATTCCACTGTATGAATCGAGCCTATTTGACTTTAGCTTCTTCTCTTGAAGGAGGCAGGCGCCTGAGAGAAACGAGGGAGTCTGAAAACACAGGCACACATTTGTATGCTCCCTCATGCACACAAACATGGCGCTCAGGCCCAGGCCTAGAATCTTCTATAAATACCAGTGTCCCACCCACCCTTCAGAGAAATCTTGGGGACATTTACTGTGAGTGTGTATGTTTTTATAAGATATTTCTGTTCAATTAGGCCACATCGTGCAGCGGTTTTTATATGAAAGGCGGCCTGGAGAGGGAGCAAGCGGGAGCAGGAGAGCTGTGTGGAAGTGCGACTACGTCGTAATGATAACAGCCCTGCTCTGGATGGAAGAGTCATGACACCTTCTTCTTAATCAAAAGGCTTCCAATCCCTTCGTGAGGCACGTCCCCTGGAAATGCAGGGACTGCCAGAGAAATCATTTGAATGTGGCAGCCCTTGATAATGATGAAATGAATAAAAAAAAATAAAGGATTCACTTTTTATTTTTTTTGTTGTTTGGGTGAGGAGGAATTCAGCACATGGCTCATGAAAAGGCTGCGGTTTAATAGCGTGGAAGGCGAACTGCAAGGGCTTCTAGTTATCCGCCGCGCAGCCTCCTTTGCGGAGATAATGGCTGCAATGAGGGTTTTCCTCCCTTCAGGCAGCTCTCGAGACCCAAGAGAGCAGAGGAAATTGTCTGAGGTTCTGGACAGAAGCTGAGAAGAACCACAGGCCAGTTCACACAGGCTCCTTTGGAGCTTGTTTGAATGCCGGCTGCGGTTGTGTTGTTGTCGGGTTTTTTTGAAAATGTCCTTTGTGGCAGCGTATTATTTGGAGATGAATCCGTGTGCTGTTTGTGTGTGCTTTTCGGATTCCTCTGGAGGGCCAACAACAGGGCACAGAGGCCAAGGCCTTCTCTTATTGCTGCCTCCTGGCACTGGTATTCAGAAGTTTACAGCCTCTGAACATTAGTCACCAAGACTTAAGAACACAACACGAGCAAGACGACAACTGCCTACTCAGAGCCCACCTTTCTCACTGAGACTCTGACTCGTATCTGACAATGGGAACTTTGACTCTTGAATAGGGTTGCCAGGTTTGTGTTAGAAAATATGTGGAGACTTTGGGGGTGGATCCGGGAGAGGGCGGGGTTTGGGGAGGGGAGGGGCCTCAGCATGGTACAATGCCCTAGATCCCACCCTTCAAAGCAGCCATTTTCTCCAGGGGAGCTGATCTCTTCCAGCTGGAGAACAGATGTAAAAGCAGGAGATCTCCAGGCCCTACCTGGAGGCTGACAATCAGACCTTGAAAACTTATACCCTGAAGTTCTTCCAGGTGCTATTGGACTCAAATTCTACTGTAGGCCAACATGTCCACCCTCTGAAACTGTCTTCATTATGTTGGAAAAGGCAATGTCTGGTGTACAAAGAAGAAGAGAAGAAGACCCTGCTGGGGCCAGCAGGAAGACAGATAGGATAGTGAGGTCAGCACCTCCTTTAAAGTGTCATTCCTCGTGTGTCCCCAGATTGCTGCTCTTAGGGCAATTTCCTCCCTCTTCTTGGAAGTGCCGCACTCAGTGTTACCTTCTCTCTCAGCTAGAGATGTAGTTAGGAACCTATTTCTGTCTCTCTTCTTTCCTGTCAAGTATGTTAAGTCCTAAAAACCCCCCATTTGTCTGCTCTTTAATCAGGTTGTGCACCGTTGCTGCCAACACATAAAATCCTAACTTCCTATCTTGTTGGGGCCTCTAGTATAGGAAGAGGCAAATGGGACTCTGGAAATCTGACCTGGCACCAAGAGGTTTCCAGCATGAATTCCTAACCCACATGGCCTTGTATAATACCTGCCCCAGCCGTTTCCTGTCATGCCAGCTGGGATAAAGGAAACACTCTTCAGATTCTCTCTCACTTCCTTTTAGAGCGCCAGTTTGGTGTAGTGGTGAAGTGTGCAGACTCTAATCTGGGAGAACCCGTTTTGATTCCCCAGTCCTCCACATGCAGCCTGCTGGGTGACCTCGGGTCAGCCACAAGTTCTCAACAGAGCTGTTCTCTCAAGAGCAGTTCTCTGAGAGCTCTCTCAGTCTCATCTGTCTCACAGGGTTTCTGTTGCGGGGAGAGAAAGGGAAAGGAGATTGTAAGCTGCTCTGAGGCTCCCAGGGAAGGGCATGGTACAAATCCTCCTCCTCTCCCTCACATTTTTATTTATTTAATTCGATTTTTAGCCCGCCCTTCCCATAGAACAGGTTTAGGGCGAGTTACATCATAAAAACTTGACTGTAAAAACAGTAAAAGACCAATTTAAAATATATAAAATCTATAAAATTACAAGGACTAAGATGGCAGATTCTGCTCACAGATGTGATCTATTGTTTAGGTCCAGCAGATCTTTTAGGGATGGAATCGGGGCGGGGGGGGGAGGCCGGTAACAAGTGATGTCCACTGCCTCAGCTGAAAGCCTGGTGAAAGAGCTCTGTTTTGCAGGCCCTGCAGAATTGAAGCAGTTCTTGCAGGGCCTGGATCTCCAGGGGGAGCTCATTCCACCAGGCAGGGGCCAGGCCTGAAAAGGCCCTGGCCCTCGTCAAGGCCAGATGGGGCTGGATATTACCAAAAGTTGTTGATTTCCTGATCGTAAGGACCTACGGGTCTCATACAGGGAGAGGCGGTCCCGAAGGTATGCTGGCCCCTGGCTTTAAAGGTAAGTACCAACACCTTGAACCAGATCCGGTACTCAATGGGTAGCCAGTGCAGTTCACACAGCACAGGATGGATCCGTGCCCGTACAAGCCACAAAGTCAACATCCATGCAGCAGCATTCTGCACCAGCTGGAGTTTCCAGAGGAAGGTCAAGGGCAGCCCCACATAGAAAGAGTTACAATAAACTAGCCTGGAAGTGACCATTACATGGGTCACTGTGGCCAGGTCGTGGGGGTCGAGATACGGGACCAACTGTCTGACCCACCTCAGATGGGAAAATGCCAGTCTAGGACTGGTGGTAACCTGGGCCTCCATAGTTAGAGAGGCATCCAGAAATACCCCAAGCTCTTTGACAGACTTTTCTTACACTCCTCAGCTGCACGATCTCGGTGCCCTTTTTTCATGGCTCACGCAGGAACAAGGGCCCGTGGTTGATAATAAGGGAATGAATCGGCCAAGGCCCGGGATGTTTTCTTGCATGCTAGAGAGGACGGGATGAAAGTGTCCTTTGACTGTTCCTTGGCTCATGCACAAGCGAGTCCGTAGGCAGAGCCAATTTTGTTGAGCCTTCAACTCTTGCTCAGCTCAAAGCATGGCCCCTGTTGAAAACTCGTTGCCTGACAGGGTAGTATAGCTTTTAAATAGGCTAATTAAAAAAAAATATATCTTTCTGTTTATGTATAAAAACATAAGGCTGAACTACTGCCAGCAGAGCCCAACTATACGGGCAGCAGCCGAACCCTAGTAAAGCATGGCTTCCTTGTGGGAAGCCAGTGCAACCAGTGATTTTCGCAAGATGTTTAGATGGAAGCATACTGTAATTCCAGTCAAACGAAGTTTGCTCCATAAATTCTGTAAGGTAATATGAAAGGAGGGAATACGGCAAGGTATACACTGATTTCATCAGATCTCAGAAGCCAAACAAGGTTGGTCCTTGGATAGGAGGCCACCAAGGAAGGCTCAGAAGAGGAGGAGGAAGAAGAAGACTGCAGATTTATACCCCACCCTTCTCTCTGAATCAGAGTCTCAGAGTGGCTTACAATCTCCTTCATCTCCTTCCCCCACAACAGACACCCTGTGAGGTGGGTGGGGCTGAGAGAGTGCTTACAGCAACTGCCCTTTCAATGACAACTCCTGCTAGAGCTACGGCTGACCCAAGGCCATTCCAGCAGCTGCAAGTGGAGGAGTGGGGAATCAAACCCGGTTCTCTCAGATAAGAGCCCATGCACTTAACCACTACACCAAACTGGCTCTCACTTGCCTTGGAAGCCCCTGGGAGGGGTCTCAGTAAGTTGGCTGCAACTTGACGGCACCTTCCACACAGCATATGGGGAAAAACACCTCACACAAACTGCAAATGTCATTAAACATCTTGTGTGTGTGTCCACGTTCTGTGCCCTTGAAACTTATTTAATGTTGCTACAAGTTGAGAAAGGTCCTAGTCATCATGGGGATAAAACAAAGCCTGGATCTCAAACAAAGATAAGGAAAAATCTCCTAACTCAATCTGACAAAAGGAGCTTTGACTCTTGGATGCTCAGACCCCCCACCCCAATTTTGTTGGTCTTTTTAGTGCTACTGAACTCAAATCTAAGCAGTTCTGCTGCAGACCAACGTCGCTGCCCTCTGAAACACTCTCCTAACTCAATGTTGCTTGCAAAGGAAGGAAGTTTTTATTATTTTCATCTGCTTTTCCCCTCAGCATTCAAAGCTACAGGTACTACATATATAGGGCTGCAGTAATTAAAAACCAAGCAGTCAAAAGAAAATAAATATAGCAATGCACATATATTCTCACCTTAAAACTTACCAACTGGCCAGAGTATCCATCTAGACCAAATTTTAAAAGTAAGAAGAAGACTGCAGATTTATACCCCGCCCTTCTCTCTGAATCAGAGACTCAGAGCGGCTTACAATCTCCTATATCTTCTCCCCCCACAACAGATACCCTGTGAGGTGGGTGGGGCTGAGAGGCCTCTCACAGCAGCTGCCCTTTCAAGGACAACTCCTGCGATAGCTATGGCTGACCCAAGGCCATTCCAGCAGCTGTAAGTGGAGGAGTGGGGAATCAAAGCCAGTTCTCCCCCATAAGAGTCCACACACTTAAGCACTACACCAAACTGGCTCTGTGAAATAATTTTAAATATTTCCCCTTGATTTTGAAGTTTTCCAGAATTTTATTTGCATTGTATATGAGACGCACTGAGGTCTGCTGAAATGCTAGAGAAGACATGGAATAATCAGCTGGGACTAGCAAGAAGCAGGAACAACACTAACAGCCAGTCAAAGGCAAAGATTGCAGCACCTTGGAGAGCTCCCAGAGATTGTAGACGTTGCTCTGACAAGACCCTTTAGGCAGGCCTGGTAGATGCCTGTTCTGGTTTCAGTTGTGGACTGCCAAGGAGAGGAAGGGGAGTGGCAGTTTCTAGAGGAAGATGGACAGTGTCAACATGATCTCCCCTTGTCACCTTGCTCTTGCCTTTATGGTGGACACTTCTATTGTTCCTACTACGGTATTACAAGCTGGACCAGAGGACCCTGGGCAGTTTTGTTTGCAGACAAACCTATAGAGGAGCCATGGCTCAGTGGCAGAGCATCTATTTTGCATGCAGATGGCCCCAGGCTCAATCCAATTAAAAGAGCCCAGAACTAAGTGATGGGAAAGACTTATGCCTGAGACCCTGGAGAGCTGCTGCCAGTCCGAGTGGACAGTACTGACATTGATTGACCATGGGTCTGATTCAGTATAAGGCAGCTTCATATGTGTGATTGCTAGCTTTACTAGATTGCTAGCTTTGATCTTTTCTTGTGCATGGCATTAGGAGTGAGTGAGATGAATCATATTGGGAGGGGTGTGGCTCACTTGGCATGCAGAAGGTCCCAGGTTCGATCCCCAGGATTTCCAGTTAAAAAGATCAGATTGTAGGTGATGTGAAAGATCTCAGCCCAAGATCAGGGGCTTGTTTTGTAGAAAAAAAGGTGGTGGCGCTCATCCAGGGATTGTTATGCAGCTGCACATACTATTCCAATGGACAATAATAATAATAATAATAAAAATAATAATAAATTTTATTTATATCCCACCCTCCCCGCCGAGGCAGGCTCAGGGCGGCTTACAGGACATGATGCAATATCATGGTACAACAATAACAGAACTCTCAGAAAGGTTCAGAAGCTGCGCTCCTGTGAGCTCCCACTGAATCTGAGGTCTGCTTTTAATACAATTAAACTTTTCCAGAATAAACAATTTTTATTAGTAACATATGGTAGCAAAACTATATCTACATCTTATAAAGACTTAAAAAAGAAAAATTCTTCTACCCCATATCTTACTTTTCCCTCCCCCCCTCCCCCCGTTACTTGACCCCTGCCAGTGTTATTTACTTAAGAAAAAAACAAATATTAAAGGTACCTTTAACTATTAAAAAACCAAAAATTATACTTTTGTTTTAAAAAAGAAACTTAATCATTATCAAAAATTGTCCAATGTCCTTTTATTTCCCACTCTTTTTCTACGTATCTTCTGAACTTCTTCCACTCCAACTTAAAAAGCTCCAAATCATAGTCTCTTAATTTTCTTGTTAATTTGTCCATTTCATAAGAACATAAGAGAAGCCATGTTGGATCAGGCCAACGGCCCATCAAGTCCAACACTCTGTGTCACACAGTGGCAAAAAATTTTATATACACACATACACTGTGGCTAATAGCCACTGATGGACCTGTGCTCCATATTTTTATCTAAACCCTTCTTGAAGGTGGCTATACTTGTGGCCGCCACCACCTCCTGTGGCAGTGAATTCCACATGTTAATCACCCTTTGGGTGAAGAAGTACTTCCTTTTATCCGTTTTAACCTGTCTGCTCAGCAATTTCATCGAATGCCCACGAGTTCTTGTATTGTGAGAAAGGGAGAAAAGTACTTCTTTCTCTACTTTCTCCATCCCATGCATTATCTTGTAAACCTCTATCATGTCACCCCGCAGTCGACGTTTCTCCAAGCTAAAGAGTCCCAAGCGTTTCAACCTTTCTTCATAGGGAAAGTGCTCCAGCCCTTTAATCATTCTAGTTGCCCTTTTCTGGACTTTCTCCAATGCTATAATATCCTTTTTGAGGTGCGGCGACCAGAACTGCACACAGTACTCCAAATGAGACCGCACCATCGATTTATACAGGGGCATTATGATACTGGCTGATTTGTTTTCAATTCCCTTCCTAATAATTCCCAGCATGGCGTTGGCCTTTTTTATTGCAAACGCACACTGTCTTGACATTTTCAGTGAGTTATCTACCACGACCCCAAGATCTCTCTCTTGGTCAGTCTCTGCCAGTTCACACCCCATCAACTTGTATTTGTAGCTGGGATTCTTGGCCCCAATGTGCATTACTTTGCACTTGGCCACATTGAACCGCATCTGCCACATTGACGCCTACTCACTCAGCCTCAACAGATCTCTTTGGAGTTCCTCACAATCCTCTCTGGTTCTCACCACCCTGAACAATTTAGTGTCATCCGCAAACTTGGCCACTTCACTGCTCACTCCCAACTCTAAATCATTTATGAACAAGTTAAAGAGCATGGGACCCAGTACCGAGCCCTGCGGCACCGCACTGCTTACCGTCCTCCACTGCGAAGACTGCCCATTTATACTCACTCTCTGCTTCCTATTACTCAGACAGTTTTTGATCCACAAGAGGACCTGTCCTTTTACTCCATGACTCTCAAGCTTTCTAAGGAGCCTTTCACTCCATGACATAACTTTTATAATGCAGTCCCATTTCTCTGGTATTTTTTTCTTGCTTCCACAACTGCGCATACAATGTCCTAGCAGCTGAGAGCAAGTACCATATTAAAGTTCTATCTTCTTTTGGAAATTTTTCCATTTGTAATCCCAGCAGAAAAGTCTCTGCAACTTTGTTAAATTCATACACCAAAATATTAGAAATCTCTTGCTGAATCATTTGCCAAAACATTTTAGCTCTTTCACAAGTCCACCACATATGGTAGAAAGAACCTTCATGCTTTTTACATTTCCAACACCTGTCTGGCATCTTGTTGTTCATCTTTGCTAATTTTTTTGTACCATCTATACATAATCTTAAAACAGTTTTCTTTAATACTTTGACATGTTGTGAGTTTCATAGAGTTCTTCCACAAATATTCCCAAGATTCCATCTTTATTTCTTTATTTACATTAATTGCCCATTTTATCATTTGAGATTTCACTACTTCATCTTCTGTAGACCAATGTAAAAGTAATTTGTATACTTTTGAAATTAATTTCTCATTGTCTCCGAGCAAAACTTTTTCCATTTCTGTTTGTTCTTTCCTTATTCCTTTGGTTTTAATATCATTCTCCACCAAACTTTTTATTTGTTGCATTTGAAACCAGTCATATTTATAACTCAATTCTTCAGCAATTTCAGTTCTATTTTTCCACTTTCTATTTTTAATAACTGATTATATGATAGCCATTTTTTTCAGCTGTTTTAGCCGTTATCTTTATCACTTTGGCTGGCACTATCCATAAAGGTCTCCTCTCATCACCATATTTCTTATATTTTATCCATGTGTTTAATAGATTACTTCTTATAGGTTCAGAAGCTGCGCTCTTGTGAGCTCCCACTGAATCTGAGGTCTGCTTTTAATACAATTAAACTTTTAACAGATGAAAGGTTAGTGGAATGCCATTAATGAGACATACTCCTCTTGTGTCACTGTCTTGAAACAAGATGCATTCCAACGAAGGAAAGGTATGAATGAGTCCGAGTATCTACCTCACTTAGTTTATATTCAGTAATTTTATCCAGTAGGAAATATTCCCACAATTTTAGCGCCCACGTGTGAATTGAGGGTGAACAGGATGGACGCCACTGAACAGTTATAATAATAATAATAATAATAACAACAACAACTTTTTATTTGTATCCCGCCCTCCCCGCAAGCAGGCTCAGGGCGGCTCACAACACATGAATACAGTATACAATAAAACCATGTGCAGTCAATTATAAATTCATATACAATTCAATATAAAATCATCCTTAAAAACATTAAAATTACATTAGAGTTAAGATTATGGTGCTATAATTAAGATCTTTCATAAGTTCCAGTGATTAGAACATAAAACGTAGGACGTATCCAACAGGACTTTCTGGCTCGGTTTATGTGAAGGCTGTTTTAAAGAGGTGGGTCTTACAGGCCCTGCGGAATTGATCTAAGCATCACAGGGCCCGTACCTCCTCCGGGAGTTGGTTCCACAGTAGGGGGGCCGCTACAGAGAAGGCCCGATCCCGGGTGGACTTCAATCTGGCCTCCTTTGGCCCAGGGATATTCAGCTGGTTCTTACCAGCTGACCTCAGCACTCTCTGGGGTTCATGC
Source organism: Heteronotia binoei (assembly GCF_032191835.1). NCBI lineage: Eukaryota > Metazoa > Chordata > Lepidosauria > Squamata > Gekkonidae > Heteronotia > Heteronotia binoei. The sequence goes on along the minus strand of NC_083228.1, from coordinate 131,655,012 downwards.
GGGGAGAGACAGTAATGGTATATTTAGCTGCAGTAAACACTGTGGAAATTAAATCTCATCTGGGTTTTAGAAACCACAAATTCTTCCCGAAAATTTAGAAGAAGTATTAGTAGAGAGCATGGAACCACTAAACCTGGGCTATGCAGGTCAGGGCAAAAACCCAGTTACTAGCACTGAGAATGGGCAAAATGTCTGAAAGCTATTGTACGTGCCTCTCTTTCACCACTTGGGGGGGTACAGATACAATCATTAACTATGGGAGAATGGCGGACCTCACCATCAGACAACCTGTACCAAAAAAACAGAGAAGAGGGACCTGTAAATTCATCCTGTTTCTCACGCAGATTTCAGAGCCTCTCTATTCAAGCGAGCGACTGAAGAAGGGGTAAATTTAGCCGAGGATATAGTTCTTGTCATGCTTACGCAGAGCGCAATTAGCTTAATAGGAGAGGCTATTTATAAAAGAAAGCCTCGGTCTTGGCTTCTCTCCATGTGCTTTTGTTCACATGGCAAAAGGGGTACCTGCCCAGAAGGTCTGGTTTGGCTTGCCTTGGAGGTACAGCAAGGCTTCCTCTGGACTGTCACTTTGATGCCTTAATTTGTCCCACCGCACTGGATGCCACGGCAACAGGGAAATCTCAAATTAAGCCATGATTTCCTACTACAGGTGGCGAATCAGCTTGCTGCTCACCAAGGAAGGCAGATCTCGAAGAAACTATTTTTTTTTTTTAAATGGCACTCCGGAATGTGAGCTCTGCAAGAATATGAGTATTTTGGTAGATGGTTTTTGATTGGGCGTTTTTGCAAGGAGAAAGGTAAGTTCCAAAACAACCAATGATAGTTAGATTCCAGTGCGGTAGCACTTTTGAGAACAAACATGAATTTTTTTTAACTGAAATTTTTATTGAATTAAATTTTATGGTGAACATTAACACAAATTATTAACCACCTTCTTCCATCAATCTACTATAACATTCATCCGTGTTTTACAATAGAAAACATTCTTCATTTAATCCACATACAGTTACACCTATACAAACCAAGAGTGATTTTCTATTCTGAATCTTGTTATCTTATATCACCCATTAATACCATTCAGTTCTCCCAATTTCATTTTATCCTAATCACCATAATAACAATAATATCAACCTGATTACCTCCATATCTTCTAGACTTCATTCCCCTAACTATCTGTCATCATATTTCCCCCCATCAAACATGATTTTTTGGGGTGGGGTGGGGAGTGAGCTTTCAGTGTCAAATCTTCCTTCGTCAGATACAAACAGGAATCCGGCTTCTCTGATGAAGGAAACTTTGACTCTCGAAATCAGAGACTCAGAGCGGCTTACAATCTCTTATATCTTCTCCCCCCACAACAGACACCCTGTGAGGTGGGTGGGGCTGAGAGGGCTCTCCCAGCAGTTGCCCTTTCTAGGACAACTCTTGCGAGAGCCATGGCTGACCCAAGGCCATTCCAACAAGTACAAGTAGAGGAGTGGGGAATCAAACCTGGTTCTCCCAAATAAGAGTTTGCACACTTAATCACTACACCAAACTGGCCCTCACAGCCAGATCCACAGGTAGCTTTTAGAGGATCAAATTCCTGGTGAGAAGAGTGTCCTGGGCTGAGTCCAGACCTGCATTTTGAGCTGGCACAGGGGCAGGATGAGGGTGACCCAAATGTGCACATCTGCCTCCCATCTCACTCCTGCACTCACTCTGTCTGAAGGTGTCCAAGTTCCGTCACAAAAAGCTACCACCGGAAGTGGTAGCAAATTGGAGGAGCACCTCTGAGGCACCTTTCCTGGCTGTCTGGACAGCTGGGAAGTGCCCTGGGAGTGGCAGTAAGGTGCATGAGCGCTGTGGGTGTTCCTCTGAGTCTGTTCCAGCTGTGGGCCACCATCTGGCCACCTCAGGGCACTTCTGTTTGTGCCAGCTTACTTCCGGGTTGGCACACTGCCTCCCCAAGCCGGCGGTCTGGACCCAGCCCTGGAGTCTTCTGCTGTTTTCTTGGTATCTGTTTACAAATTTCACAAAGCAAGAGGGGAACAGAAGTCAACAGGTAGGCAGAGTTAGTCTTCAAGCAGCACTTAGATAGCAGCAACACTTCCTTGGAGCTGCCCATGCTGTTTTTGGTCAGACACTAAAGCCAACCTTTGAATGTGACTGAAAGGAAAGAAGTCGGGTTGCGGGTTTGACTCAAGAAATATCTGGGGGGTTTGGGGGTGGAGCCAGGAGCAAGGGTGTGACCAGCATGACTGAACTCCGAAGGGAGTTTTGGTCATCACATTTAAAGGGACTCCGAAGGGAGTTTTGGTCATCACATTTAAATGTCATCCTTTTAAATGAAGGATAGGGGCACCTTCTTTGGGGTCTCATAGAACTGGACCCCCTTGTCCAATCTTTTTGAAACTTGGGGAGAAGCACCAGATGCTATGCTGAAAATTTGCTGCCTCCACTTCAAAAAAACAGCCTCCCCCCAACTCAGAGCTTCTTTTGTAGAAAAAACCCAGCAGGAACTCATTTGCTTATTAGCCCACACTCTTGACATCGCCATTGTTTCACACAGGACTTTTTTTTGTAGAAAAAGCCCATCAGGAACTCATTTGTATATCAGGCCACACCCCTTGGTGCCAAGCCAGCCAGAATTCTGCATTCCTGCTTTTAAAAAAGCCCTGTTTAGACTTAAAGTCCAGCAATCAAGGACTCCTAATATGTGTGCTGGGACAGAGGGTATCAATAACCCGGTGATAGGCGCAGCCAAACTGCAGAGCTCTGTGTGTGAGATAATTAAATTGTAGGAACTTGTCCAAAATGGCTTAGTCTCCCCTAAAATTCTGCCACAAAAGTCAAGATTAAGAAGAAGAAGATATTGGATTTATATCCTGTCCTGTACTTTGAATCTCAGAGTCTCAGAGCTGTCACAATCTCCTTTACCTTTCTCCCCCACAACAGACACCCTGTGAGGTAGGTGGGGCTAAGAGAGCTCTCACAGCAGCTGCCCTTTCAAGGACAACCTCTGCCAGAGCTATGGCTGACCCAAGGCCATTCCAGCAGCTGCAAGTGGAGGAGGGGGAATCAAACCCAGTTCTCCTAGATAAGAGTCCCCACACTTAACCACTACACCAAACTGGCTAATAGTTTGCTGCTGTCTAAATTCCTTCCCTCCTCCTTCGGCTTCCGAGGGCATTAGAATCTTTCTTGCTGTCTGCTGTGTTCATTCTGGCTGTTGACTTTGAACACGTCGGTTAAAAGGGGGGAGTGCTCACTAACGAGCACCAGGCCACGCTATGTTCCTCTGGTGTGCCTTTGGTGGCATTAGCAACCACAAGGGGTGTGTGCCTGTGTTTGTGTGTGTGTGTTTGTGTGGTGGGGAGGAAGCCTCCATGTAACTCAAATCCTCCCTGCGGGATCTGTTTAGTGCGAGAGAATGATTAGCAATTGCCAGTGATTAGTAATTTTCTCCCACAGATGGCTTTCCCGCATTCCTGTAGTGCTCACGTACACGGTGGCACTGCCAGTGCAGAAAACACTATGCGGCAGGAAAGGCGGAAATATCTGGCAGTTTTCTCTTCCCCGTTCCCCTCCCCCGCCCCAAAATCTCCTTTTGTGTTATTGTTATAAACAAGCAGGGTAATCGCACTGACGCATAAACAAGAGGCAGACATGCACTGTTGTGCTTGGGTTCTGAATTATTTTGCCCAAGTCTGGAGAAGAGTGTTCCCTCTGCATCAAAGTCCAAAGGGAGGGCTGCATTAAAGCAGCGGTCCCCGACCTTATCGACACCAGGGACCAGTTTTGTGGAAGACAATTTTTCCATGGACCGGGGCAGGGGGCGATAGTGTCAGGATGATACAATTGTACCCTATTTTGGTGTGGTGGTTAAGTGTGCGGACTCTTATCTGGGAGAACCAGGTTTGATTCCCCACTCCTCCACTTGTAGCTGCTGGAATGGCCTTGGGTCAGCCATAGGAGTTGTCCTTGAAAGGGCAGCTTCTGGGGAGAGCTTTCTCAGCCCCACCCACTTCACAGGGTGTCTGTTGTGGGGCGGAAGATAAAGGAGACTGTGAGCCACTCTGAGATTCAGAGTGGAGGGAAGGATATAAATCTAATGTATTCCTCTTCTTCCTACATTGTAATATATAATGAAATAATTATACAACTCATGGCCCGGCACGGACTGGTCCCGGTCCATGGCCTGGGAGTTGGGGCCCCTGCATTAAAGGACCAGGGTGGGGTGGGGAGAATAGGCCCTCTGGTCCGCCTGCTGACAGAGACGCCTGTTCCTCCGTTGAATCTGTAATGCCTGGCATTTATATGCTGCGTTCAAAGGACTTCACATATATTAACCTGCAATACCTTCAGGCAGGGGTCATTTTGTAGAAAAATAGGTGGTGGAGCTCATTAGCATAACTCATTAGCATATGCTGTCCCCCCCAACCAAAAGCAACCCTATGCAAGAAAGGAGAGCCCCGGGCGAGCGAGGCCTGCTTGGGCTGGCTAGAGATCCAGTCAGCCCAATCAGGCCTTCCTCGCCTGGGACTCTCCTTGCTCCCCCCCACAGTCAAAAGGCCAGCAAGCCACCCACAACCCAAAATCACATAAGAAGTGGAGAAAGAGTGGTGTGGGCTTCTCCAGGGGTTAATGAGGGCTGCTGCAGGTGTGGCAAAGTCCCTGGTGGCTGGCTGGCTGGCTGCTTTCCTAATCCAGGGATTGTTATGCAGCTGCACCTCCTATTCAATGGACAAGGTAGGTGGGGAGGAAGAGGGGGAACCCTCAGAAAGGTTCAGGAGCTGTGCTCCTCTGAGCTCCTGCTGAATCTGAGGCCTGCCTACAGGTGCCTCTAAGGTAGTTCAGGAAGATTATCTACCCCTGTACTGAAGAGGGGGGGCTCAAACCACCCCCATCCAGCTTGCTCAAGACCAGGGGTGGCCAAACTTGCTTAACATAAGAGCCATGTAGAATGAATATCAGATGTTTGAGAGCTGCAAGACATGGACATCAGATATTTGAGAGCTGGAAGGGAGGCAGGCAGGCAAACAGGTGGGAGAGGGAGAGGTGGAAAGAAAGCAACTTTAACTTGCTGTGGAAACTGCACTACGGCTCTTTCTGTAGCAGAATGGGTCTGGCTCGAACAAAGAATAATGGGTTAGAGGTGCAGATTTTAGCCTGGGTTAGAGACATATTGGTGTGTTCACACCACACTAAATAATCCGGATTTTTGCTATTCTTATTCAGTAAAAATCCAGATGCAGAACTCATTATTTAGTGTAGTGTGAATACATCAATAGTTTTTAACCTGGGTTAGAGACATGATTCCATTATTTTCTAATAATTTGTGCTGCAGGTGGTGGAGGTGGAGAAAGCCATCAAGTCGCTGCTGGCTTATGGCAACCCTGGAGACAGCCAGTTTGGTGTAATGGTTAAGAGCACAGACGCTAATCTGGGAGAATTGGGTTTGATGCCCCACTCCTCTGCATGCAGCTGCTGGTGTGACCTTGGGTCAGTCACAAGCTATCTCTCAGAGCTCTCTCTCAGAGCTCAAGTGCAGTTCTCAAAAGAGCTCTCTCAGCCCCACCTACCTCGAAGAGTGTCTGCGGTGGGGAGGGGGAGGGAAAAGGAGATTGTAAGATGCTCTGAGACTCTGAGTGAAGGGTGGGGTATAAATCCAATCTCATCCTCCTCCACTTCTTCTTCTTCTTCTTCCATAGAGTTTTCAAGGCAAGAGATGTTCAGAGCCAGTTTGCCATTGCCTGCCTCTGGGTAGACTTTCCCGGTGGTCCCCCTTCCATGCCCTAACCAGGAGTGACCCTGCTTAGCTTCTGAGATCTGAGGAGATGGAGCTAACTTGTATTCCTCCCCCTCCCCCAACCCAGGAAACGCATAACTCGGTGGACATATTCACCGACCACTTAGTTTAATTAAGAGAGACTGATTTTTTTGGGGGGGGGGTTGCTCTTGTTCCTGCACTGCGATTCTCTTTAAACCAACACACTCATACACCCCCCCACCCCCGCACCCGCTGAGTCATCCTTCCTGTTTCGACTGGAGAACTGTCAACCTGTGTGGCCTCGCAGTTAAGTTTTCTGAATTGCTCACTGTCTCCCACAAAGAAATCCAGGAGCATCCGAGCATGACTGTTTTGGCTTGGGTGGCCATCACGTGCTCTTGCCTGGATCAGCGCTCTGTAACCGTCCCTTTTACCGCCCCCCCCCCCCCAAACATTTCCCTTCAGAAGGACTCTCTTCTTGCAAAAAAGGCACAAGGGAAGTAATGAGTCAGACAGCAAGAGGTGATCTGGACTAACGGAAGGAAGTCGTTCTTCACACAGCAGAAAAGAACGAGAGTCCAGGAGGGCCTTAAAGGGATGAGCTCTCGTGATTCAGATACAGCTAGAAATAGAATGTGAGTCCATCTGTCCTCCATATTCAAAAATGGAGTGCCTTAGATGCTGAATTTTTTATTTTATTTTATTTATAGCCCGCCCTCTCCGCCAAAGGCAGGCTCAGGGCGGCTCACAGGTTAGGGTCACACAGTCACATTAGTGTGACTTAATAAAATAAGGCAACAATAAAAACATACAAACAATGACAGTATCAGGCAAATCACAACAGCCTGGACTATGCCCACAGGAAGAGCCTTCTTCAGTGTCAAGTTTCTTGAACTGGGAAAACACATTTCAGAGCTTTAGAAGGCATGATTGGATTAGGGGTGATATGCAGAGCAGGAGCTGGTGTGGAGAAATCCATGTTGGTAATGAGACAGGAAACCTAGGTCTTGATTCAGTCCAGGTGGATGCATTCTCTTGAGCTTCATGATCAGTTGCAATTCAGCAGTCTCTTTAATCTCCCTTTGCAATTCCTTTGTAAGAGAACTGCTACTTCTAGGTCAGCAACTGAATATCCTGGAAGGTTAAAGTGTTCCCCCACTGGTTCTTGAATGTTGTGGTTTCTTATGTCAAACTTATGCCCATTAATTCTACATTGAAGGGACTGGCCCGTTTGTCCAATGTAGAGGGTGGAAGGGCATTGCTGGCAAGCAGGGGTGTCAAAGATGCAGCCCGAGGGCTGGATCAGACCCCCTGAAGGCTCCTATCAGGCCCACAAACAACTCACTGTCATCTGCTTTCTTCTCTCTCTAGTCTCTTTCTTCCTTCCGCATCACAGCTTGCTTTGCCAGGCTCGCTCAATCACACAGGAGCTACAGAGCAAAGCCTCTGCTTTCTCCATTGGCTGACCAGCACATGAAGCAACTTATGTACAAAAGCTTGCAATGCCCTGCCATTTTATGTTTTCCCCTGGGTCTTAGGCTCAAAGCATTAACCATGAGATTTCTGTAATGCATGTCACTAAATAAAAAGTAGGTTTGCAACTTACAGACACACACCTGAACAACACCTGGTCAGCATACTCAAGATTGCTACAGCACAGACATTGTCTCCAGCTTTTGATGCAGTAATTCAGAGCAAGAGGTGTCAGTTATTAGAAACTGTTAAGTAAACAAAATATTGCAAGAGTGCCAATCTTTTAAGCATATTTTACTGGAAGTTCTTTTTTTTAAAAATCTTTAATTGTTTTTGCCTGTGTCCTTTATAAATTTTATATCTCTACTCCCTGGCATTACATTTTACGACATAAAAAGTCCCATTTATGTCAGATCCGGCCCTCGTAACAAATGAGTTCGACACCCCTGCATTAGAGGATGAGCAGGAGTATGAAGCCGAGATGGCTGATGTCGCTGGGCTCACTGATGGTGGTGCTAGGATCTATATGAGACTTGTTGATTGTCCTTCACACGATGAATCATGGACTTATGGAACTCTCTGCCACCGGATCTGCTGATCACAATTTGCTCAGGCCTGGTTTAAATCCAAGTGGCAGAGAGTGCCGCTGAAGTGTGCATGTGCACGAAAGCTTATACCCAGAATTAAACGTGGCTGGTCTTAAAGGTGCCCCTGGACTCAAACTTTGTCCTAAGATTTTCAGGGGTTTGAGCAGGGCTTTATTTTTGTAGTAGGAACTCCTTTGCATCTTAGGCTACACCCCCCTGATGTAGCTAATGCTCCAAGAGCTGACAGGGCTCTTAGTATGGGGCCTACTGTAAGTTCTTGGAGGACTGGCTACATCAGTGGGGTGTGGCCTAATATGCAAAGGAGTTCCTGCTACAAAAAAAGCCTTGAGAATCAGATACCAGATATCTGACGAATGGAGATTTGAATCTCAAAAGCTGATCCCCTGAAAATCCTGTTGATCTTGTGCTACTGGACTCGAATCGAGCTCTTCTCATCTCGGTGGCCTGGACTATACCCACAGAAGAGCCTTCTTCAGCATCAGGTTTCTCGAACTGGAAAACACATTTCTGAGTTTTCGCAGCCTGTTCTCTCCTGTCAGACATTCCTGGTTTGAGGACCCAGCCGTTCACGTCAGCCTAGCTGCATCTGGCCCGGAGATTTAAGCAAAAGACCAGCTGTGTTTGTTCTCCTTAATCCTCCCCACAACTACAATCAGACGCCAGGTGACTCGCCTTTCTCTCTCTCCCTTTGCTTTTTGCCAGGGCTTATTTTCACATGCGTTTTGATATTTACCTCAGACCGAAAAAGAAAAAAAAAGGAGGGCTGTGCTGTCAAATGACAGTTGCCAGCTCTGGGTTGGGAAATTGCTGGGGATTTGGGGGTGGAGCCTGGGGAAAGAGGGGCTTGGGGAGTGGGAATTTATTTGCTTATTAGGTGTAGAGTTGCAAACCTCCAGGTGGAGCTGGAGATCTCCGGGATTATAACTGAGCTCCAGGCAACAGACGTCAGCTCACCGGGAGAAGATGGACTCAGAACTTGGACTCTATGACATTAGTTAATTAATTTTTGTATGGCAGTGTGTATAGTGTAGCCAGGAGAGCCTAAGATTGTCTGGCAGCCTGAAGCTCTAGCTCTTTTTAGCCTTATATATAGGTGGTGAGCTAGAACTTATTGGAGGGGGAGGCTGAGAAAGCTCTGAAAGAGCTGTGACTGACCCAAGGTCACCCAGCTGGCTTCATGTGGGGGAGTGCAGAATCAAATCTGATTCTCTCAATTAGAGTCTGTCGTTCCTTACCACTACACCACACTGGGTCTATGGTATTGTACCCAGGAACTTTTTTTGTAGAAAAAGCCCAGCAGGAATTCATTTGCATATTAAGTCACACCCCCTGAAGCCAAGCCAGCCAGAACTGCGTTCCTGCTCAAAAAAAGCCCTGATGGTACCACACAGAAATCTCTCCCCTCCCCAAGCACCATTTTCCTTAGCCCCCCCCCCCCCGATCTCCAGGTATTTCTAACTCAGATCTGGCAGCCTTAATTATGCTTATTTGAAAAATCTGTATCCTGATTTTCTCTCTGATCAAAATGGCTTTTCACATTGTTCCCCTCCCCCCGCCTCATTCTCCCCACAACAGCCTTGTGAGGGTAAGCTAGGCTGAGAGACTGTGACAGGCCCCGCGTCACCAGGCTGACTTCCATGGCTGAACAGGGAATTCAAACTCGACTGTCCAAGGTCTTAGTCCAATACTTTCTATCCTCTATATCACACCAGCCCATGAGAGAGGCCCCTATTACGAGTTTTGAATGAAAGCAGGTTTCAGAGTTTTTGAGTTGGGGCCCACAAATCCATTGAAAATGTAGTTTTCCTCAAGTCTCTAGAGGCTTCAAAATGCATCAGTGGAACATTCCTTGTGCTGAGAAGACTTAGAATACTGGTCTACCTGACAGGACTGTTGTGAAGGCACTTTGGCAATGCAGGTGAAACGTGTCGATAACATGAGAGATATGTAACTCTTATTATGAGTTTTGAATGAAAGCGAGTTTCAAAGTTTCTGGCCTGGATCCCACAAATCCATTAAAAATGTTGTTTTCCTCTAGTTTCTAGAGGCCCGAAAATGCTTCTTGCATCAACGGAACATTCCTTGTGCTGAGAAGACTTAGTAGTACAAATTTCACTTAGTGCTTTGGAGCTGAGATGGAAACATGGGGAGGAATGGATAGAGGAAAAAGAGAATGAGATTTCTTTTCACTGCCAGGTATTTTTCACTCATATAGCCCCCCCCCCCCCCGCTATTCTCCTCATGGTGGAAAAATGTGATTACTAGTGACTACTTTTAACTTTTTAAAGTAGTGACTACTTTTTACTTTTTTTAAAAAAAGAGCTGGGACTTTGTCACACCTGTCTGTGCATAACATATCATTGGAGACATAAGACAGATTTGGTTTATAAGAAGATGACGACGACATTGGATTTATATTCCTGTATATTTATATACAGAGTCTCAGAGGGCTCACAATCTCCTTGATCTTCCTCCCCTACGACAAATGCCCTGTGAGGTAGGTGGGGCTGAGAGAGCTCTTACAGCAGCTGCCCTTTCAAGGACAGTCTCTGCCAGAGCTATGGCTGACCCAAGGCCATTCCAGCAGCTGCAAGTGGAGGAGTGGGGAATCAATCCCAGTTCTCCCAGATAAGAGTCCGCGCACTTAACCACAACACCAAACTAGCTTTCTGGCAGAGTAAATAGGAGACACTGGGGCCTTTGGTTTTACCATAAAGAGGTAAGGACTGTATAATATAGCGGGTTCTATACATTAATGAGGCGAGGTGGTAGTGAACATAGCTCTTTTATTGAATACAGCATGGTATAACGCTGCCTACAAAGACTGAAAACTAGGGCCGCAGTCGGGGACTCTTGATTGGAGCATACCCAAAGTTCCCGTGCTGCCTGTGATTGGACCATTCAAACCAGTCGGGGACTCTTGATTGGAGCAGGGCAGCAGGATTTGGATCGTGCTGCCTATTGTTCCTGAGTCCCCCAAGCTCGGTCCTTCAGGCCCCAGTTAGCCAGGCAAGAATTCCCACTTATAGATACAATTCTAAGCACATATACAAAAGACTTTCTAAATACTAGACCTCTGAAGAAGGACAGAACGATGAAAAAAAAATGTGGGGTGGGGTCCTGGGTTCAGAGTTCAGCTTCTGAAGCAAGAAACTAGTGCTTCAGACTAGGGTTGTGAAGTCTGGGTTGGGACATTCCTGGATGTTTGGGGGTGGAGCCTGGAGAGGATGGAGTTAGGGGAAGGGAGGGAGGTCAGCAGAGAGATGATGCCATTCTAGGATGTCTGTTTCTCTTAGACTTCATAGTATACCATAGAGTCCACCCTCCAAAACTGCCATTTCCTCCAGAGGAACTGATCTCCGTCATGTGGAGATTACTTATAATTCCAGGGGATCTCCAGAGCCCACCAGGATGTTGGAAACCCTATCTAAGACCTTTGGAGATGTAAAAACTAACAGCTGAAATCTCAGAAGCCAGAGATGGGGCAGGGAAAAGTGGCTGGAGACAGAGTTTCAAGGCCCTGTGAGTCCTGAACACTCCATATTCCCAGAACAAATTAGGCTACATTAAAACATGCAGAATATATGATTCTTTTCCTTTTATTTCATTCAATTTATACCCTGCCCTGCAAATGGACTCAGGGCCAGTAACAACAACAGAGAATACCCACCGATTTGAAGTGATCGTATAAATAATCCGGCTTGGCAAAGGGTGCCTGCGCCCAAAAGCTCTCATCCGGAATAAAAACTTTGTTGGTTTTAAAGGTGCTATTGGACTCTAACTTTGTCACATATAAATAATAATTAAACAATAAGTATTAATCTAATTGGCAATAATTTCTGAATCCCATGGCATTAGAATGACAGCAAAAAGAAGAAGATATTGGATTTATATCCCGGCCTCCACTCCGAAGAGTCTCAGAGCGGCTCACAATCTCTTTTACCTTCCTCCCCCACAACAGACACCCTGTGAGGTGGGTGGGGCTGAGAGGGCTCTCACAGCAGCTGCCCTTTCAAGGACAACCTCTGCCATAGCTATGGCTGACCCAAGGCCATGCTAGCAGGTGCAAGTGGAGGAGTGGGGAATCAAACCCGGTTCTCCCAGATAAGAGTCCGCACACTTAACCACTACACCAAACTGGCTCTCCAGAGGGCCCACCAACCCAAAGTGCACTAACAAGCTTGTCGTGTGGTCAGATTGCAAGGGGTAATTTTCAGCAGGGGAGGCCAAAACAGTTGGATGTCCACAGGGCTTTTTTTTTTTAGCAGGAACTCCTTTGCATATTAGGCCACACGCCCCTGATGTAGCCAATCCTCCAAGAGCTTACAGAACTCTCAGTACAGGGTCTATTGTAAACTCCATCTTACAGCCCCTGTGAAACTGCAATAAGTCTCGCAGGACCCTGATCTCAAGTGGGAGCATATTCCACCAGGCCAGGGCCAGGGCCGAAAAATTTAAATGTTGGTTGTCTTCGCTTTGCCTTACTGGTATTATGAATGGCTGAACTGGAAGTCCTTCACCTCAAGTACACATGGAATTCACTGCCACAGGAGGTGGTGATGTGGCTGCAAGCACAGACAGCATCAAGAGGGGATTGGACAAACCCATGGAACTGAGGTCCCTTCAGTGGCCATTAGCCACAAGGAACAGAGGGAGCATCATATCTGGGGCAGGGATGCTGTGTGTTCTTGGAGCTTTGGGGGGCGACATTGGGAGGTTCTTCTGAAGTTCTGGCCTCACTGGTGGACCTCCTGATGGCACCTGGTTTTTTTTTACTACTGTGTGACATGGAGTGTTGGACTGGGTGAGCCATTGGCCTGATCCAACATGACTTCTCTTACATTTTTATGTCCATAATTTATCGTTCTCAAAAGGTCGTGATCCTAGCGTTTGAAAGCATCGGAGCGCCCTCCAAGTCCGGCGTTTGGCAGCCCTAATTTTGGTCCCGAGAATATGTGGGTTGGGTTTTGCAGCCTGCTTCCAGGCGCCCTCGTTTCCATGAAGATCAGGTGCCGCCCTGCACGCCGTCTTTCTGGGGCCTTTCTCAAAGACGTCTCGTTTTTTGCTCCCCTTTGAAAGTTGGCTGGTGGCCACTGCCATTCAAAGAACACTCTCTACTATTCAAGGCTGCTGTCATTAATCAGAGATGGTGGCTATCTAAGGAACAGTATAAAACACTTCCCCAAAGTCCCCTCTCCCCCTCTCCTGTTTGAACTTGTTTTTCTAGGGCACGGGGTAAAAAAAAAAAGGAGATGTGGACAAGGCTTGCTCTGTGTCCTTTCCCCTCCAGTTAAATCAGAAAAAAACGAACCACCAGGTGTCGCTGTTGACTTATGTATCTGCTGCATTTTTGTGTGTGTGGGGGGGTGCTTTCTTGCAAAATTTAGTTCTTCTGTTTGGCTCTTTTGGCCAGAGAGAGATTGCTGAGAAGTGTGGACTTAAATTGCTCATTGGCAAAGCACCGAGATTCTGTTAAGGACAATTTTGGTACTCAGGCCTTTTGGGGTGATTCTGATTTGAGGCAAGACTATAGACCATTCTTACAGGGCGAAGGGAGAGCCCTGTTATGGGCATGGGCCTTCATCAGAGCACAAATCCCACGGCAGTATTTGGTTTCTGGGAACAAGTGATTCTTCCTTTGGCAGTGCATCTACTTCGACGCTGATTGCAGAGGGTACAAGTGACACTGGAACGCCGTGGCTAGGGTCTGTGTTGTCCTTGGTGAGGAGGAACATATTTTCTCTGATAGGGTTGCCAACTTAGTATTTGGAAGTTTGTGGGGAACTGGGGGTGGATGCTGGGGAGCGGAGGGACCTCAGAGTTGTATAATGCTACCCTTCAAAGCAGCCATTTTCTCTAGGCCCTGGGGGAACCAAACTCTGCCATCTGGAGATCAGTTGCAATTTCAGATCTCCAGGCTCCACCTTGAGGCTGGCAACCCTGCTTCGCATTCCCATTCTTCTGCCATTTCAAAAACGGTTGTAAAGACAGAGATATCGTGTGTTTCCAGGGCTTTTTTTTTCTAGCCGGAACTCCTTTGCATATTAGGCCACACCTCTCCTGATGTAGCCAATCCTCCCGGAGCTTATAGTAGGCCCTGTAAGCTCTTGGAAGACTGGCTACATCAGGGGAGCATGGGCTAATATGCAAAGGAGTTCCTGCTACAAAAAAAGCCCTTCAAACTTCAAATATTAATATGATTGATTGTCTCCTTAGCCTCTCAGGACCTTAGGATGGGTCACAATTATAAAAATGACCTGCTAGTTTTATGCTGGGTTTCAATGAAGAATTTTAATGTTTAATGTTTTTATCATGTTTTGCTTTGCAAGCTGCTCGGGCAGGTTTCCTGGAGTGGTAGTGTGGAAATTTTTTTTCTAAGCAAATAAATGAAATAAATAAAACAAACATTAAAATGACAGAACAAAGTCCAGTGGCACCTTTAGGATCACGGGTGGCCAAACTGGCTCAGGAGCCACATGTGGCTCTTTCATACATATTATATGGCTCTTGAAGCCTCCACCACTCCATCGGCCATCTTGGAAAAGGCATTTCTCTCTTTAAATCACTTCTCCAAGCCAAGCTGGCTGGCAGTTTGGAGAATGCATTCAAAGTTAAAGTTGCTTTCTTTCCACCTCTCCCTCCTTCTCCCCCATCTATTTGCCTTCCTTCCTTCCTTCCTTCCCTCCTACATCTGACGTTCACGTCTTGTGACTTCCAAACATCTGATGTTTATTCTATGTGGCTCTTACATTAAACAATTTTGGTAACCCCTGTTTAAGACCAACCAAGTTTTACTCCTGGTATAAGCTTTCATGTGCATGCATACTTCTTCGGATACTCAAACTCTGTCCTGCTGACTCTATTAAAACAACAGATATGCAACCATTAAGAATGACTCTCAAAACAGCTGAACCCCACCCCCCTGCCCCCGCTGGCAGGGTATTCCTCTTTTGCCTAGGATCCAGGCTGCACCCAGACCAGTTCAGAATAAGACTTCGAAGTAATATGGGACTTGCTTCTAAGGAAGAAGGCCTAAAACTCTTGCTTTAATCAATGGGTTTCAAAATGTGCACTTCCTGGGTCACGTCTAGCCTGCAGTGAGGTCTAGCAAGCACCGAGTAAAGTTCTCGTTTTTGTAGCCTCATATCAGCGAGGGCACATTTTGGTGAGTTGCCAAAGAAATCCTGCTTGAAGCAGATGGGGGAAAGTTCCTTTTCAGGTGGAACATCTGAGGAGCCTGGTGGGAAGCCCAAAGAGTTTTGAGAAGTGCAGTGAAATCCGTAAGGCGCTGTGTGGTGTCTGTGTATCCGTAGGTGGTCACCAAGTTTTTATTCGGTCATTATCCCAAATGAAATCCGAAGCACATTTGGAGATTCTTTCTGAAGTCTAATCCTGAGGTGCTCTGAGGAGTGTCAGAGGCTTTCTGATAAGAGCAGAGAAATTTCAGGTGGACTTCATTCATTCCTAGTGTGGGGCTCCAAGCTAAAGTCTTGAACCATAATATCCAGTGCCTTTTTGGGGTCTGGTATAATCCTGTAAAAAATTGTACAAGCCCTTTCTTTCTAACTAGGAACAGCCTATTTTTGGTTTTAAGTTATCCTCCACTCCCTAAAGTGTCTCAAAAAGAATACTGATTTTTTTTAAATTAACAAAGAAAGAAGAAGAGGACCATAGATTTGTACCCCGCCCTTCTCTCTGAACCAGAGAGGCTCACAGTCTCTTTTACCTTCCTCCCCTACAACAGACACCCTGTGAGGTAGATGGGGCTGAGAGAGCTCTTACAGCAGCTGCCCTTTCAAGGACAACTCCTTCAAGAGCTATGGCTGACCCAAGGCCATTCCAGCAGCTGCAAGTGGAGGAGCAGGGAATCAAACCCAGTTCTCCCAGATAAGAGTCTGCACACTTAACCACGACACAAAACTGGCTCTCAAGCAGATTTACTTTAATATCATTAATCGGTTAAAAGACAGACTGATGGATCAAGAGAAAAAAAAAACTGAGCTTGTGAGCCGCCCATGATCTATTTAATGTACTGTGGAGCATGATCTAGCCCATCTATACTTTTTCCCATTGAAATGAGTGGAACTTTAAAGTAAATTCTTTTTTTTAGATAGATAGATAGATAGATAGATAGATAGATAGATAGATAGATAGATAGATAGATAGATAGATAGATAGATAGATAGCAGTTTGGTGTAGTGGTTAAGTGTGCAGACTCTTATCTGGGAGAACCGGTTTTGATTCCCCACTTCTCCACTTGCACCTGCAGGCATGGCCTTGGGTCAGCCATAGCTCTTGCAGGAGTTGTCCTTGAAAGGGCAGCTGCTGTGAGAGCCCTCTCCAGCCCCACCCACCTCACAGGGTGTCTGTTGTGGGGGAGGAAGGTAAAGGAGATTGTGAGCCGCTCTGAGACTCTTCGGAGTGGAGGGCGGGATATAATATCCAATATAATCCAATATCTTCTTCTTCTTCTTCTAGATAGATAGATAGATAGATAGATAGATAGATAGATAGATAGATAGTTCATTCGTTCACTGGCTTAGAACTTCTCCTGCTGTACTACTGAAATATTGGCCAGAGAGCTATTAAACATGATGATGGAACCCTCCCTTGTTCCTTCATGAAATGTGGTTGCCAACTCTGGGTTGGGAAATTCCTGGAGATTTGAAGGTGAAGCCTGGGGAGGGAACTGAGTGGTTCAGGGAGGAGAGGGAGCCGAATGGGATATAATGCCAAAATTAGGGATGCCAACCTCCAGGCAGGGCCTGGACATCTCCTGGATTTCCAGTTCATCTCCAGACTACAGAGATCAGGAGAAAATGGATGCTTTTGAAGGTGGACTCTATAGTACTGTGCTCCACTTTGCTCCCTGTCCTCCCTGATGCTGCCCCCAAATCACCAGGAGTTTCCCTAAGCTGGAGTTAGCAACCCCCACCCCCCACCAGTGGCCAGGGAGGATTTGGCAACCCTACATACAGTCCGCCTTCCAAAGCAGCCATTTTCTCTAGGTGGAACTGATCTCCAATGCTCCCTCTAAGCTGTGGAGTCTTGTGAGCAAAAATTCTACTTTGTGAGCTACTGGCATTAAAGTTGTGAGCTACTGCATAAATTAGTTGGTTCCGGAGTCATTTTTCCTGAGCTAAGAATGAAATGTGTGAGCTGGAGGCTAAAAAGGCTGTGAGCTAGCTCACACTAACTCAGCTTAGAGGGAAACACTGCTGATCTCTGTGGTCTGGCGATCTGTTGGAATTCTGGGAGGTCTCAAGGCCCTGCCTGGAGGCTGGCAACCCCAATTCTTGCCATTTCAGGAACATTATGCTCTCTTTACCACCTCTCCCATCACCACCATCACCACTACCACACTCCTTTTAAAAATGCTGCTTTCCTGGACTTTGTAGCAGGAACTCCTTTGCATATTAGGCCACACACCCCTGAGATAGCTAATCCTCCAAGAGCTTACAGTAGACCCTGTAAGAAGAGCCCTGCAAGCTCTTGGAGGATTGGCTAAATGAGAGGGTGTGGCCTAATATGCAAAACACTTCCTGCTACAAAAAAGCCCTGCTGCTTCCAAAACATTCTCCTCCTCCTCCTCTTCTTCTTCTTCTTCTTCTTCCCCCCAAACTGGACTGAACCTCTCATTATAAAATCTACAATAAGCCCTAAAGCAACCGATGCCTTGTCCTCTCCGGGGCACAACAAACCCCAAATGGGCCAGGGGGCAGGTGTCAGAACAGTGTCAAAAACATGGGGTTTAATTTTCATGATCATGAACCGCATTTGTGGTTTGGATTCTCCCAACCACCCGCTCTGCTGCTTTTGCTGGGAAACAGAAAGAATCCTGAAGAACCTTTGAGGCTTGCTCTTTCTTGCTGCTTTGAGCTTTTCTGTGCCTCAAAAGCCTGCTTTGACAGATGCACAAAGTGGTCTCAAAAGTTCCTATGTAGTCAGAGATATATATATATAAAAATAAAACACAAACACATGTACGACGTGGAATCTGGAGACAAAGAAAACCCGAAGAGCAGTAGGTGTGGACAGAACTAGACACAATGAGGGAGACCTGTGATTTAATCTTTCTTCCCCCCCCCACCCCGTAAAAAACCTGAAACGCAGCTGCAAAAGGTTGTGAATCCAATGAGAGCTGCAGTATGTAGGTGGATAACCCTTTCCTACAGGCTTTTTTCTGATCTAAATTGCTCCCCCCCCTTATCCCACCAGTGGGGGTGCAGAAGATACAGGATCCCTGGATCTCCCCCGCCACTCCCTACCCTGCTTTCCCTCCATCACGTAAGGGCCATGATCACACTGAAAGCAAACATAGCTTGTTGTTGTTCAGTCGCACAGTCAAGTCTGACTCTTTGAGACCCCATGGTCCAAGTCACACCAGGCCCTCCTGTCTTCCACCATCCTCCGAAGTCTGCTCAAATTTGTGTTAGTTACATCAGTAACGCTGTCTAGTCATCTCACCTTTTGCTGTCCCCTTCTTCTTTTGCCTTCTGTCTTTCCCAGCATCAGGGTCTTCTCCAGGGAGTGCTCCCTTCTCATTTGGTGGCCAACGTAATTGAGCTTCAGCTTCAGCATCTGACCTTGCAGGGAACAGTCAGGATTGATCTCTCTTAGGACTGACTGATTTGATCTTCTTGCAGTCCAAGGGACTCTCAAGAGTCTTCTCCAGCACCACAGCTCAAAAGCATCTATTCTTCTGCGCCTGGCCTTGTTTATGGTCCAGCTCTCACAGCCATACATTACTAAAACATAGCTTACACCCTCCTGATTTCAGTGGGAAACTTAAGCATATGTTAAATTTGGATCAGCAGTCAGGCAGGTCATGCACTTATAATCAGAACCTCTCTAGTACACCCACGAATCTTGAAAGCTCCTTGGTGAAGAAGAAGAAGAAGATGATATTGGATTTATATCCCGCCCTCCACTCCGAAGAGTCTCAGAGCGGCTCACAATCTCCTTTACCTTCCTCCCCCACAACAGACACCCTGTGAGGTAGATGAAGATATTGGATTTATATCCCGCTCTCCACTCCGAAGAGTCTCAGAGCAGCTCACAATCTCCTTTACCTTCCTCCCCCACAACAGACACCCTGTGAGGTAGATGAAGATATTGGAATTATATCCCGCCCTCCACTCCCAAGAGTCTCAGAGCGGCTCACAATCTCCTTTACCTTCCTCCCCCACAACAGACACCCTGTGAGGTAGATGAAGATATTGGATTTATATCCCGCCCTCCACTCCGAAGAGTCTCAGAGCAGCTCACAATCTCCTTTCCCTTCCTCCCCCACAACAGACACCCTGTGAGGTGGGTGGGGCTGGAGAGGGCTCTCCCAGCAGCTGCCCTTTCAAGGACAACTTCTGCCAGAGCTATGGCTGACCCAAGGCCATTCCAGCAGGTGCAAGTGGAGGAGTGGGGAATCAAACCCGGTTCTCCCAGATAAGAGTCCGCACACTTAACCACTACACCAAACTGGCACTACACCAAACTGGCTCTGAATCTGTAGATTCACTAAGGTCATGCTGAAAGGTCTCTAAGGCTGATAACAGACGGGCATTGTGGGGCAGATTGGAGGCGTTCCACATTGGGAGGGCTCAAAAAGAGCCATCTTGACGCCTCTACACGCTCCCCGCAAGCTGTCTGCATTCCTTCCACAGGGTGACATGGGCACAATCAGACTGCTGTCGAGCACCATTACCATCACTTGGTTTGGATTTCCCCCCATACATTTTTAGTGGCCATGTGCATGTGTGCACACCTGCGCACCTGTGCTCTGAACATTTCTTGTATATATCTATAAAAAAAGCTGGATGTGGCTTGGGGTGGCTTGACGGTTTCACACCGCTAAAACACCTTGCTTGCGCCCTTCCGCTTCCAGATGCCAAGGAGGCGACTGACCTGCACCTCAAAAATGTGCTACCGCTTCAAAAGTGGTTGCTTGTTGAGCCACTCTCAGGGCACCAGAGGATGGGGTGAGTATGGGATTGGGACAGGGGGCAGATGTTTGCAAGGCTTTTTTTGGAAGAAAAAGTCCAGCAGGAACGCATTTGCATATTAGGCCATTCCCCCGATGTCACCGTTATTCCACACAAGGCTTTTTTGGCAAACAAGCCCAGCAGGAACTAATTTGCATACTAGGCCACACTTCCTGATGCCATGCCTGCTGGAACTGCGTTCCTGCTCAAAAACAGGCCCTGGGTGTTTGTGTTTGGAAGGATTTTTCTGGTGAATTTCTGAGGCATCTCTGAGTCGGCCCAAAGTGCCGGTCTGTTAGCAGCCTATGATTCCTTGTTGCTTTAACACAGTGGTCGTTTTCGCACTCACCTTAATCAGCAGCGACGACCCTCTTCACCACGCAGGATCTGCGCGGATTTCGCACTAATTGCCGCGGAGCACCCAGAAGAGCCGGAAAGTCCTGGCGCTTTTGCGGCGCAAATGGAAACCGCCAAAAACCAGTTTCCGTTTGCGCCGCAAAAGCGCCGGGACTTTCCGGCTTTTCTGGGTGCTCCGCGGCAATTAGTGCGAAATCCGCGCAGATCCTGCGCGGTGAAGAGGGTCGTCGCTGCTGATTAAGGTGAGTGCGAAAACGACCAGAGTTTTCTCTTATAAAAAAAAATTCTGTAAGACTTAATTTTACCTTTTTGATTGGCTTTTTCCTACTGTTGCTACTCCTTCGCATTTTACGGCACATACCCCTGATGTAGCCAATCCTCTAAGAGTTTACAAGGCTCTTAGTACTGGGCCTACTGTAAGCTCCACATCAGGGGTGTGTGGCTTAATATACAAAAGAGTTCCTGCTACCAAAAACCCAACCATTGTTGCTACTATTTGTAGATATCGTTCTCCCAGCCCACTGGAGCTGCCCCCCTCCCAGGTCCTCAATTGATTCTGGCTTGTCAGGGATCACATACATAGGGTTGCCAACTTCCTGGAGAAAAAAAAGTCTCTCTCCTTTAAAAGGATACTTAATGGGATGCTATTTACCAGTTATATTATTCCTCCCTCTCCATGAAAAGAAGCAGCTGCCCATTTGTACACTTTAAAGTTCTATGAAAGGGACAGAACCCTTTTCTCGAGCCCAACTGGCAACCCGAACTGGATGTGATGATGTTATGATATAGCCAATTAGCTACAGCTGTTTTTTGCTGTCACTAAAGGGGACAGAAAGTCCATTCGGAATGAGGACACTGCATCCCCGATGGGTCACAGGGCAAGTCTAGCCAACCAGGGATCACAACAATGAGCATTTTCATAGTCCTTCCACCACAGTCACTGAAAAAAATCACCCAAAGAGGAAAGACTCTTTTCCAGTTCTGGCAAAGAATGTCAAGAAGAAGGAGGAGGTGTAGGAGCAGGAGGAGGAGAGGAGGAGGAGATCAGATTTACATATATCCCGCCCTTCACGTGGAGTCTCAGCAGCTTACAATCTCCTTTCTCTACCCTTCCCCACAACAGACACTCTGTGAGGTAGGTGGGGCTGAGTGAGAGAACTGCTCTTGAGAGAACAGCCCTGAGAGAACTTATAACTGACCCAAGAACACCCAGCAGGCTGCATGTGGAAAAGTGGGGTATTAAACACTGTTCTCCAGATTAGAGTCTCCCATTCTTAACCACGACACCAAGCTGGCTCTCATAACCCATGTAGATCAACCTCTGGGGGTTGTCCTTTGACTGGAGTTGCAAAGACTCCAGGGAGTGTCATTGCCTGGCACTCTTCACACAATGTGCAGTCTTCATTCAGCATGAAGGAGCCCCCCCCCCACAAGGGAGACAGTGTGGTGTAGCGGTTAGAGTATAAGCCGTGAGGTCTGGGTTCAAATTCTGGCTTAACTGCTGGGCCAATCACTTTCAGCTTAGCCCATCTTGCTGGGTTGCTGTCAGGACTAAGGGGTAGGAGCAGCCCCATAGCTAAGAGTCAAAAAGGGAGGGGGCCCAAAGGGGTGAGAGCAAGAAGCTGGAGAGGGTGGAGGCCACCCCTCTCCCTCCCCCCTCCAGTGTGATTTAAATTGCATGTCAGCTCCGATTCCCCTTCTACCTTTCCTGGAGCTCAGCCTGCAGTGATCAACTTCCGAAGTTCCAAAGAAGGCTGGTTTGTTTCTCTGCGCTCCCTCCCCATTTCCCTGCTTCCCTGTGCCCTTCCCCGACTAGGAGCAGCAGGGAACACACACGGCTTGGACACGCCGGCAGGGGGAGACACGTCCTGGCCGCCCTCCTCCCTCCCCACCCTGAAAGGACTCTAGCTGCCCTTGCAGCCTGTGCAATCGAGGGGCCTCTCCTCCCACCCACCTGAGAACTTACCATTCAGGCTCATGGTGGAGGAAAAAAGGCAGCTCGTGGAGCCCTCAGCTCTCCATGCCCGGACTAAGGGCTGCTGGGAGCAGGGGGGTGGGATTGGCTGCTCACCTACAACTTTTGGAATCTGCCCACCCACCCGACTCTGCTCAGAGTCTCACAATACAAGAACTCGTGGGCATTCAATGAAATTGCTGAGCATTCGGGTTAGAATGGATAAAAGGAAGTACTTCTTCACCCAAAGGGTGAAGGTCTTTTTAAGATGGAGGAAAGGGTGATTAACATGTGGAATTCACTGCCACAGGAGGTGTTAACAGCTACAAGCATAGCCAGCTTCAAGAGGGGGTTAGATTAAAATATGGAGCAGAGGTCCACCAGTGGCTATTAGCCACAATGTGTGTGTGTGTGTGTATAATTTTTTTTTGGCCACTGTGTGACACAGAGTGTTGGACTGGATGGGCCACTGGCCTGATCCAACAGAGCTTCTCTTATATTCTTATGTGACACAGAGTGTTGGACTGGATGGGCCACTGGCCTGATCCAACATGGCTTCTCTTATGTTCTTATGTGACACAGAGTGTTGGACTGGATGGGCCACTGGCCTGATTCAACATGGCTTCTCTTATGTTCTTAGAGTGCTTCAGGGGAGAGCTTGCTGGTGCTACCTGCTTCATGAGCTGAGGCGATTGAGGGGAGAGATCCTGAGGGGGAGGGGGGGGAGCCAAGGTTCAGGGAGCGGGCTCCTAAAATCCTCTGGGCTTCATTGAGCACTACAGCCATGGGTGGGAGTAAGGGCCCTGCGTTGGGTTCTTTGGGAAAAGGGCAAGATACAAACTGCACAGAAAGAAAAAAAAAAGCTGTGCTGGCTTGCCACAGTTGCTATGTTAGTTGGCCTCTGGAAAAGTGAGCCTGAAATTCTAATTTCAAAGTAATCCTCCTCATCCGAACCTCCTGATTGGTGCCTGCAAGAGCAGGGGGTGTGCGTGGTATATTTCAGTGCTTCAGATGTTTTATTTGGAACTTTATTTTTGAGCTCAGCGTCAAACTGTGACTGTTCCTTTCAAGCGGCGTTATTGGCGGCCGTCTAAAAGTTTAGCAGGGAGGACGGACAACGCTGGCTTTTGTCTAGGAAAGGCACGCTAAATAATTTAACAGCTGTCTTCTCCGATGCGATATCCTTTTTTGAACCTGAGCATTTTAAGCATGGCTGTCAAGCACTGGCGCACCATGCCGCATTCTGTGTCTCGCACATAACAGGAACTGTTAAAAATATTAAAGTGTTCAGGAGTTTTTTTTTTTTTTAAAGAAAGCTTGAACAGAAACTTGGGGAAAGGGATGTATACTACAAGCTACGCATAGAGATTTTGATTGCTTTCCTTCCCCCCCCCTCCTCCACTTGCAGCTACTGGAATGGCCTTGCATCAGCCATAGCTCTCTTGCAGAGCTGTCCTTGAAAGGACAGCTTCTGGGGAAAGATCTCTCAGCCCCACTCACTTCACAGGGTGTCTGTTGTGGTGGAGGAAGGTAAAAGAGATTGTGAGCTGCTCTGAGGCTCTCAGAGTGAAGGGCAGAGAATAAATTCAATATCATCATCATCATCATCATCATCATCATCATCATCATCATCTTCTTCTTCTTCTTCTTCTACTACTACTACTACTATTTCTTCTTCTTCTTCTGCTCCTCCTCCTCCAACTAACAGGCTAGGCCTCAGCAATACAGATTCTTCCCACTCTGCTCAACTGAGCTCTTCCAGTAAGAACTCTTTTTCTCTGGAGCAGGACTTTTTTTTGGTAGAACTCATTTGCATATTAGGCCACACCCCCTGAAACCAAGCCAGCCGGAATTGTGTTCCTGGGCATTCCTGCTTGAAAAAAGCCCTGCTTTGGAGGAAGATTCAGGTGGGGGTAGCCATGTTGGTCTGAAGCAGCAGAACAGAGTAGGAGTGCAGGGGCAACTTTAAGGCCAGCAAAGTTTAATTCTGGGTGTAAGCTTTCGTGTGCTTGGATGCTTCTTCCAGTCTGCAGGCACACGGAAGCTCATATCCAGAATAAACCTTTTCTGGTCTTCAAGGTGCCCCTGGACTCCAACTTTCTTCCGCTTTGGAGGAGGTCTTTTTAAGATGGAGGAAAGCTTTGCACTTAGTTGAGCAAAGTAAGAACATAAGAGAAGCCATGTTGGATAAGGCCAATGGCCCATCCAGTCCAACACTCTGTGCCACCCTTTGGGTGAAGAAGGACTTCCTTTTATCCGTTTTAACCTGACTGCTCAGTAATTTCATTGAATGTCCATGAGTTCTTGTATTGTGAGAAAGGGAGAAAAGTACTTCTTTCTCTACTTTCTCCATCCCATGCATAATCTTGTAAACCTCTATCATGTCACCCCGCAGTTGACGTTTCTCCAAGCTAAAGAGCTCCAAGCGTTTTAACCTTTCTTCATAGGGAAAGTGTTCCAAAACTTTTAATCATTCATCGCGACTTGGAAGGGAGACCTCCTTGAGGCAGCTGCCACCTGAAGAATGTGTAAACTATCTGCTTCTGTGAGATGCCCATGCCCACGTCATGCCACAGATGGAAGGAAACACAGCTATTTTTGTTGATGGTAATTGAAAATTATACTTCTTCACCCAAAGGGTGATTAACATGTGGAATTCACTGCCACAGGAGGTGGTGGCAGCTACAAGCATAGCTAGCTTCAAGAGGGGATTGGATAGAAATATGGAGCAGAGGTCCATCAGTGGCTATTAGCCACAGTATATTATTGGAACTGGGAAAGTGGTAGGATACAACTGGCCACTTATATTCAGTATAATTTTTCTTACTATTTATTTAGTGAAAACATTTATTTATTTACTTACTTAGTGCATACCCTGCTTTTCTGCCTAGTGGGGAGCCAAAGCAGCTTACAGTGTTCTCCTCACCTCCATTTTATCTTCACAACAGCCCTGTGAGGGAGGCGAGGCTGAGAGAGTGTGACTGGCCTAGGGTTACCCAGAGAGTTTCTGTGGTATGAGTGGGGGATCCTGTGTGAAATAATGGTGACATCACAGGGTGTGGCCTAATATGCAAATGAGTTCCTGCTGGGCTTTTTCTACAAAAAAGCCCTGCATAAAATACATAAACTCAGGGCTTTTTTTTGTAGCAGGAACTCTTTTGCATATTAGGCCACATATCCCTGATGTAGCCAATCCTCCAAGAGCTTACAAGCCTCTTATTACGGGGCCTACTGGAAGCTCCAGGAGGATTGGCTACATCAGGGCTGTGTGGCCTAAAATGCAAAGGAGTTCCTCTACAAAAAAAAAAGCCCTGCATAAGAAAAGGAAAGGTCCCCTGTGTAAGCACCAGTTATTTCCGACTCTGAGGTGACGTCACTTTCACGGCAGACTTTTTACGGGGTGGTTTGCCATTGCCTTCCCCAGTCTTTTACACTTTTCCCCTAGCAAGCTGGGTACTCATTTTTCCAACCTCGGAAGGATGGAAGCTGAGTGAACCCTGGGACAGCTACCTGAAAATCCAGCTTCCGCCGGAATCGAACTCAGGTCGCGAGCAGAGAGTTACCACAGTACTGCAGTACTGCTGCTTTACCACTCTGTGCCACGATGGGACCTGCTACAAAAAAATAAAAGCCTTGCATAAACTGAAATGTAAAACCAC
The DNA here is from genome assembly GCF_032191835.1 of Heteronotia binoei. Classification (NCBI taxonomy): domain Eukaryota; kingdom Metazoa; phylum Chordata; class Lepidosauria; order Squamata; family Gekkonidae; genus Heteronotia; species Heteronotia binoei. Next base: position 131,629,213 of record NC_083228.1, on the reverse strand, counting down.
AGTTTAGGTAGTAAATGTAAAACCACAGTTTGGTAGTAAATTAAGTGTGAGGGAAGGGGGCAGGATGTAACCTGATCTCATCAGATCTTGGAATCTAAACAGCATCAGGACTTGGAAGGGAGACCTCCTTGAGGCAGCTGCCACCTGAGGAATGTGTAAACTATCTGCTGCTGTGAGATGCCCATGCCCACGTCATGCCACAGATGGAAGGAAACACAGCTATTTTTGTTGATAGTAATTGAAAATGTTGCCACAGAGTACCCCCAGATTAGAAAAAAGCCCATCCAATCCATCCAGTAAATCCTGGTTTTTCAAATTCTACAGCTAGTTCCTGCATAAAGCTGCCTCTATCTCCACAGCTGACGCCAACCTCCAGGTGGTGGCTGGAGATCTCCTGGGATTACAAGTGATCTCCAGGCAACAGATATCAGTTCACCTGGAGAAAATGGCTGTTTGGGAAGGTGGATGTTTTGAATCGAGTGGAGTTTCTGAGAAGTCTTCAAGGGGTGCCCCATGCAGAGTACATTTCAGTAATCTAACCTTGTGGTTACAGAAGCATGTATTAGACTGGCCGGATAGGGTGAGTCTAAACTAGAGATGTGACAATCTTAAATCACAGGAAATATCGGGAGAGAAATGTGTTTTTCTGGGGGGCATTTGGGCAAATTTGGGGGATGTGCTGGGGAAAAAAACTCCAGTGACTGAAATGTTTCACATACAATCTGGAACAGCTAGAACAGGGGTGGGCAAATTGTGGCTGAGGAGCCACATGTGGCTCTTTCACACATATTGTGTGGCTCTCAAAGCTCCCACTGCCTGGCTTGGAGAAGGCATTTCTCTCTTTAAGTGACTTCTCTAAGACAAAACCAGCCTGTGACTTGGAGAATGCATTTAAAGTTTAAATCACTTTCTTTCCACCTGTCCGGGCCTCCTCACATCTCTTCCTTCCTTCCTTCTCTCATACATCTGATGTTCATGTCCTGTGGCTCTCAGACATCTGACATTTATTCTGTGTGGCTCTTGTTAAGCAACTTTGGCCATCCCTGAGCTAGAAGAAACTGTTGGCAATGAGAAAGATCTGTCTCTCTAGCAGCATACCTAAGTCCAGCAGGACCCCCAAGTGTTTCAGAAAATTTACCCATAATAGTGTTGGAGTGAGCAACTCAACATGCCTGGACATTAGGAGGTACTACATCACTCTAAGGGAATAAGTGTTAAGAACATAAGAACACAAGAGAAGCCATGTTGGATTGGGCCAATAGCCCATCCAGTCCATCATGCTGTGTCACACAGTGGCCCAAACCCAGGTACCCTCAGGAAGTCCACCGGTGAGCCCAGAACTCCAGAAGCCCTCCCACTGTTGCACCCCAAGCACCAAGAATGTCGAACATCACTGCCCCAGATGGAGAGTTCCAACTATACCTTATGGCTAATAGCCACTGATAGACTGAATTTTGAAAGTGAAAAAGATCGTATCAGTGGTCAATTTCAACTTTGAGGTTATCCTCAATTTTTTATTGAGACTGCTAGACAGAAGGCAGATAAGTTACAGCAAAAATCTTTATCGGAGTCTGTCCTCCCACTAGGAGCGATGCATGTCAGGAAAGCTGAATTATGTGTGCCTTACAATAGGAGGAGGTATTTATGAGGAGGTATTTGTGAATCTCCTCCATTGTGCAAGGAGTTGGACTAGATGACCCTAGAGGTCCCTTCCAACTCTATTATTCTATGATGCTATACACCTGTGGCATATTCCATTCAAAAATTATTTTAAAATACTGGCACATAGTTGAGGACTTGCCAGGCTGTAAAAACGTGCCTAGGATAGGATATAGACGAATCAGAGATTTCAAGAATATATTGATTTCTACTGACTTCAAGTCAGCTAGACCCTTGCAGCATGAGTTGGATGGAAACTTCAAATGCAGAACTTGTTCCGCTTGTCCTCTTTCCTTGCAGATAAAAGAATTTGTAGTACTACACAATGGTTACAAAATCACATTGACAGATACCACCACGTGTTCTACAAAGAAGTGTATTTACATAATCTTATGCCCATGTCCAAAAATTTATGTGGGAAGTATGTTACATCCAGCTAAGACACGTGTGTTGGAACATCAGTCTCTATCTATCTATCTATCTATCTATCTATCTATCTATCTATCTATCTATCTATCTATCTATCTATCTATCTATCATCTATCTATCTATCTATCTATCTATCTATCTATCTATCTATCTATCTATCTATCTATCTATCTATCTGATTTATAACCCGCCCTCCCCCGACAGGTTCAAGGTGTATAACATTAGCAATTTACACATATTAAAATTAAATACATTAAAAAATTTAGAATCAGGTCACTGAGGCCCCTCTTGTGGTCCATTTTAGGGACTTCCAATATGACCCTAACTCATTGAGATTTTTTGTAATTTCCAAATTTTCTTCTAGACTATATAATTCATGTGATGTTGGTAGGTGGTTACTGCAACAGGAGATGAGATGGATTCATAAACTGAAATCTCTAGCACATTTTGGGCTCCCATGGGACTTGTGTTGTTTTATCTGTTGTTACATCGTTATACTGCTGTGTTATACTGCTGTTATTTCGTTATAGTGCTATGGAGAAATATGTTACTTTGTATCTTTAAAGAATGCTTAATAATATTGATTGCTGGGCGAAACCTGTGATTTTATGTACCTACCAAACGTTTCACTGTTCCAAGATTTTTGCTTATGCACTGGAGAGTAGATCGTGCTCTGAAGCGTTCTTGCCATGTCTTAAATTTTTGAATATGAAGGTAGAATTAAATATAAATTTTATTTATTTCATGGGTTGGCATATATAAGGTTTTATGAGTATGATTAGTTTGGAGACCCTCCCCCTGTTTCAGGGTCATCAGAAAGCAGGGGGGAGAGAGAAATGTTTGCCGGGCACACCATTATACCCTATGTTGGAGACCGATTCCCATAGGGTAAAATGGAGAATTGATCCGTGGGTATCTGGGGCTCTGAGGGGACCGTTTTTTGAGGTACCAAATTTTCAGCACAGCTTCCAGCGCTTCTCTTCAAAACACACCCCAAGTTTCAAAAAGATTGGACCAGGGGGTCCAATTCTATGATCCCCCAAAGAAGGTGCCCCTATCCATCATTATTTCAAATGGAGGGAAGGCGTTTAAATATGATTGCCAGAGCTCCCTTCAGAGTTCAATCGTGCCTGTCACACCCTTGCTCCCGGCTCCACCCCCAAAGTCTCCTTGCTCCACCCCCAAAGTCCACACATATTTCTTGAGTCAGACCTGGCAACCCTACCATCTTATCAAGAGCCCGCCAGGTCATCTAATTACAAGGATGAGTAATGCCTGAACCTCCTTCAATCTCTATAGAGTTTTCATCACATTTCCCTTCATGCCCAGTTTTGTTTAAGCAATAAAGGAATAAATGACTACCAACAGACGTATTATTCAATATTGAGTATTCTTCTCCGAAACGTGGCCTCCGTGTTTCACACTCGACAGTACTTTTTTTTTTTTTTTAACATCCACACGGCATAATTGATAATTGCATGAAAAGCTTTAGGAGGTTGGACAAGATAATAGCAGTTTTGCAAGAACCTAGGAGACACTGCAAACTTTTGCCGGATTTTCTTTTTAAATGTATAATTATTATTTTCTCCCCAATGTTTCATACTTAACAGTTGTTCCTGGCGTCGTTTCAAATGGCTGGGTGGACAGTGTGGTTAATGTATAGCACTCTTTTTTGCAAGATGGAATCTGGGATCTGTCTATGATGCAGAATATACAATGGACCTGCCCTGAAATATGGGCAGCGACTGCTTGCTTCATAGTACAGCTAGTGTCTAATGGTAGTTATAGGGCTTTTATTTGTAGAAAAAACCCAGCAGGAACTCATTTGCGTATTAGGTTACACCCCCTGACGTCCCCATTGTTCTGCGCAAGGGTTTTTCTCCAGAAAAAGCCCAGTGGGAACTCATTTACATATTAGGCCACACTCCCTAGCACTAAGCCAGCCAAGACTGAGTTCCTGTGCATTCCTGCTCAAAAAAGCCCTGGGTACTTAAGTCAGAGCTCTGTGTCAGCTAATGTCATCTCCAAATATTTAACTGGTAAAGGTAAAGGTGCAAGCACCAGTTGTTTCCGACTCTGGGGTGATGTCGCATCATGACGTTTTCACGGCAGACTTTTTACAGGGCGGTTTGCCGTTGCCTTCCCCAGTCATCTACACTACACTAACTATACTATACATCTATACTATATACTAACTATACTGTACATCTATACTAGCTGGTACTCTTAACTAATAGGCTAACTCCAGGATTATCAAAATGCACTCCAGGATTACCAAAATGCATCTACATTAGGAAGGTTGCACCACCCACAGAAGAACTGCTAGGGGCTTCTTCTTCCATGCTTTTTAATTTATTCATAAAAGATTTGGAGTTGGGAATAAGCAGTGAAGTGGCCAAGTTTGCAGATGACACTAAATTGTTCAGGGTGGTGAGCACCAGAGAGGATTGTGAGGCACTCCAAAGGGATGAGGCTGGGTGAGAGGGCGTCAACGTGGCAGATGAAATTCAATGTGCCTAAGTGCAAAGTAATGCACGTTGGGGCCAAGAATCCCAGCTACAAATACAAGTTGATGCGGTGTGAACTGGCAGAGCATGACCAAGAGAGAGATCTTGGGGTCGTGGTAGATAACTCACTGAAAATGTCAAGACAGTGTGCGATTGCAATAAAAAAGGCCAACGCCATGCTGGGAATTATTAGAAAGGGGATTGAAAACAAATCAGCCGGTATCATAATGCCCCTGTATAAATCGATGGTGTGGTCTCATTTGGAATACTGTGTGCAATTCTGGTCACCACACCTCAAAAAGGATATTATAGCATTGGAAAAAGTCCAGAAAAGGGCAACTAGAATGATGAAAGGGTTGGAACACTTTCCCTATGAAGAAAGGTTAAAATGCTTGGGGCTCTTTAGCTTGGAGAAACGTCGACTGCAGGGTGACATGATAGAGGTTTACAAGATAATGCATGGGATGGAGAAAGTAGAGAAAGAAGTACTTTTCTCCCTTTCTCACAATACAAGAACTCGTGGGCATTCAATGAAATTGCTGAGCAGTCGGGTTAGAACGGATAAAAGGAAGTACTTCATCACTCAAAGGGTGATTAACATGTGGAATTCACTGCCACAGGAGGTGGTGACGGCTACAAGCATAGCCAGCTTCAAGAGGGGGTTAGATTAAAATATGGAGCAGTGGCAAATATATATATATATATATATGTATGTATGTATATATATATGTATGTATGTATATATATATATATATATATATATATATATATATATATATATATATATATATATATATATATATATATATATATATATATATATATATATATATTTGCCACTGCGTGACACAGAGTGCTGGATTGGATGGGCCATTGTCCTGATCCAACATGGCTTCTCTTATGTTCTTATGTTCAAGTGTATTTGCATGGTTTAGGCTACAGGTGTCCCAGAATTACAATTGATTTGCAGACTACGGAGATCCCCTGAAGAAAATGGCAGCTTGGGAGGGTGACCTGTATGGTGTTGTACTCATCTGAGGTCCTTCCCCTCCACCAACCCTACCCACAAATCTCCAGGAATTTTCTAAGCTAGAACTGGCAACTGTACTTTTGCCTACCAACAATCTGGCTACAGCAGTCTCTGAAACTCTCACAAGAGCCCTATAAGACTAAACAGCAGGGGTAGAATTCTAGCAGGAGCTCCTTTGCATATTAGGCCACACACCCCTGATGTAGCCAATCCTCCAAGAGTTTACAAGCTCTTGGGGGATTGGCTACATCAGGGGTGTGTGGCCTAATATGCAAAGGAGCTCCTGCTAGAATTCTACCCCTGCAAAACAGTGTTATAGTCATATCGCAAAGAGCATACCAAAAAATGAGACAGATTAATAGATTAATATTTCCATGTATCATCCTCCTGCCTTATTATCAAACAGATATTCCTTTTAGTTAAGCTTTTCTGGATTTGCTAACCCCCCCCCCCCCCAGACATGTTATGTGTGATAAAATAGCTTGTTGGTGAAATTTCTGAAAAGGTCAAACAATGTTCTCCACAAGAACAGCATTCCTTATTACAGGGGTCCTCAACCTACGGCCCGCGGGCCAGATGCGGCTCGCTGAGGACGTTTATGCGGCCCGCCGGGTTATGGCAAAATCAGACCGGAAGTGACGTTCGACCTAAACTTGCGTTAGCAACGCACACTTCCAGCATTGGGCTGAGGCGGCGGAGACAGAGTGTGAGGTGATACCGAGGTGAGGTGAGTTCCCAGGCCAGGGTGTGTGGTGTGGGGAAGGGAGAGAGATGCAGAAGACGGAGAACTGACGGCCCGCGGCCTTGTACAGTAACGGCAGTCCGGCCCTCCAACAGTCTGAGGGACAGTGAATTGGCCCCCTATTTAAAAAGTTTGAGGACCCCTGCCTTATTACATTAATCTACAGCCTCTTTGGTGAGCTGTTACTGAGGGAGCCCATTGTTTCCTGCTGTGAGGGTACCTCAGGTTTTATTTTATTTTTTAAAAATAAAAACAAAGCCTTTATGACCTTTTTTCCCCTTCCCTTCCATTTTTTCCTTTTCTTCTTTCTTTGCAGAAGAAAGCATCAGTGGTGATTACTACAGAAAACATTCAGACCGATTCCCCACTAGCCTTGTCCTGGCTTCACGCCCCTCTTCTCTGCTGTGCTTCCATCTGATTTCGCTCAAGCTGCCACAGGGCTGTGACTCACCCTGCCCGTTTCCTGTGGCAAGCAAGATCCTCTGAAAATTGATTTCTGCTTGCTGCAGGAAAGAGGCAGGGCAAGTCACAGTCCCACGGCAGCTTGTGTGAAATTGGATGGAAGCGCCATGGAGAAGAGGAGCATGAGACTGGGACAAGGCTAGTGGGGAACTGGGATCAGAGTTTAGAGTAAGTACCTTTAGGCAGAGATCTACCTTTTCATTTTTGCTTATTCTCCAAAACATCTCATTTGTGGAGGATGGCTAATAATCCAAAAAGATGCTCACTTAAGGGCTGAACAGAAGGCTGCCAACTCTGATTTTGGAAAATGGTGGAGATTTGAGGGTGATGCCCGAGGAAGGTGGGAGTTGGGAGAGGACCACAGCCAATGTATAATACCACACTATAGGTTTTTATACCCCACTTTTCTCTGTCTTAAAGAGTCCCCAAAGCAGCCATTTCTCTCTGGAAGAACTTATCCTTTTAATCTGGAAGGAAAGGAAAGGTTCCCTGTGCAAGCACCAGTCATTTCCGACTCTGGTGTGATGTTGCTTTCACAACGTTTTCACAGCAGACTTTTTATGGGGTGGTTTGCCATTGCCCTCCCCAGTCTTTTACACTTTCCGCCCAGCAAGCTGGGTAGAGGAACTGTAATTCTGGAAACTTTCCAGGCACCACCTGGAGGTTGGCAACACAAGACAGAACCTGAGATAGGAGAGTTGTAATCAACTCTTCAGAGTTTTCTGACGCTCAAGAGCAACTAGGGTGGGGGGATTCTGACAAGGGCTACGCTGTTTTGTCAACTGAAACAGGGGTGGTGGTGGTTGGTTGGATGTCAATTTGTTCCAACAAGGGAAAAGACAGGCTCTGGATTGTGCATGTCTTTCCCCCCTACCAGACTAACTGCAGCCTGTATTTCTACTATTTACTTAATGGAACTGACAGCCTGCTTTTCATGGTCATCTCTAGCATGTATGATTTTGATTGGGAAAATAGCACAGTGACTGAAGAGCTGCTATATAGCTCTGATCTGAACCCTCACTCATGTCTGCTTTAAAAAAAAAAAAAAAACACATATGGGGCAATCTGACGGGATTTGTCAGAAGAGAAGAAAGTACACGCCACATGGCTAGTGGGGAACTGGGATCAGATCCCCTTGGCTCTGTAACATTCATGTGGGACAGGATCTATGGATTGGGAGTATTCATTAGTTAATATAGCAAGGTTGCACAGTCACAGAAGTAAATAAATTCCATAGAAGAATATTGCAAAAAGATAAAACTTAGATTTTTTTGGGGGGGGGGGTAAATTCAATTCACATCCATGCTGCAGTCGAAAGGAGAGAAGCCTAATCTAAAGAACACTAGAAGAACGGTAGGTTTTTATTCCCCACTTTTCTCTGCCTTGAGGAGTCTCAAAGGAGTCTCAAAGCGGCTTACAATCACGTTCGTTTCCTCTCCCCACAACAGGTCCCTTGTGAGGTAGGTTGGGCTGAGAGACCTCTGAGAGAACTGTGAACGATCTGAGAGAACTGTGAACGACCCAAGGATCACCCAGCAGGCTTCACATGGAGAAGTGGAGAATCAAACCCAGTTCTCCAAATTAGTGTCTTGGGAAAGAAAGGGGGGGAAAAAAGCCTGCTGAAATCATGCATGTGCGAAGAGCACTTTTAAAAACTGGGGCCAGTGTAGACAAGGAACAAAGATTTGGGGGCGCCTGGAATCAGAACTGGCCTCCACCATAAATGAGATTTGTGAGCCAAACCAAGAGCCATAATGATCCAGGACTGTCTGCTCTTAACTGTTATACCAGGCTGGCTACACTACTCTCTATCACAAATTAGGGTTTTCAGCTCTGGGTTGGGAAACACCTGGAGATTGTGGGGGTGGAGCTGAGGAAGGCAGGGTTTTTTGGGGGGGGGAGGGACTTCAGTAGGGTACAGTGTCATAGAGTCCACCTTCCAGAGTGGCCATTTTCTCCAGGGGAACTCTTTCCTGCTACTGTCCCTCCACCATCTTGCCGCCCCTGGCCCCCTTTCCTCAAGCTAGATTCTGAAATGACAAATAAACCCTGCTGGTAAAAAAAAAAAAAAAAAAAACCAGGCTGGGAGAGGTCTCGCAAGGAGAAAAGTCCAGAAAAGGGCAACTAGAATGATTAAAGGGTTGGGACATTTTCCCTATGAAGAAAGGTTGAAACGCTTGGGGCTCTTTAGCTTGGAGAAACGTCGACTGCGGGGTGACATGATAGAGGTTTACAAGATAATGCATGGGATGGAGAAGTAGAGAAAGAAGTATTTTTCTCCCTTTCTCACAATAGGAGAACTCGTGGGCATTCAATGAAATTGCTGAGCAGTCAAGTTAAAATGGATAAAAGGAAGTCCTTCTTCACCCAAAGGGTGATTAACACGTGGAATTCACTGCCACAGGAGGTGGCGGCGGCTACAAGCATAGACAGCTTCAAGAGGGGATTGGATAAAAATATGGAGCAGAGGTCCATCAGTGGCTATTAGCCACAGTGTGTGTGTGTGTGTATAATTTTTTTGGCCACTGTGTGACACAGAATGTTGGACTGGATGGGCCATTGGCCTGATCCAACAGGCCTTCTCTTATGTTCTTATGTGACACAGAGTGTTGGACTGGATGGGCCATTGGCCTGATCCAACACGGCTTCTCCTATGTTCTTCTGTGACACAGAGTGTTGGACTGGATGGGCCATTGGCCTGATCCAACAGGGCTTCTCTCATGTTCTTATGTGACACAGAGTGTTGGACTGGATGGGCCACTGGCCTGATCCAACATTGCTTCTCTTATGTTCTTAAAGCCCAGAGTTGCCAAAACTCCAGATGGCACCTGGAAATCTCCTACTGTCACAATTGATCTCCAGACAAACAAGATTAGTTCCCCTGGAGGAAATGGCTGCTTTGGAGGGTGGGCTCTAAGGCAGGGGTGTCACACTCATTTCTTACAAGGGTTGGATCTGAAATAAATGAGACCTTGTTGGGCTGGGCCAGGCTGTGTTAGGCCCATCTGTGTACCTATTTAAGATTAGGTAGCAGCAGAGCTTTATTTGTAGAAAAAACACAGCAGGAACTCATTTGCATCTTAGGCCACACCGCTGATGTCACCACTGTTTCACACCGGGCTTTTTGTAGAAAAAGCCCAGCAGGAACTCATTTGCATATCTGGCCACACCCCCTGCTGCCAAGCCAGCCGGAACTGCGTTCCTGTGCATTCCTGGTCAAAAAAAAGCCCTGGGTACCAGAGATATAAACTTTTTAAAGGACACAGACAAACATGATTCAAGATTTTTTTTGTAAAAACCTTAAAATAAAACATGCTTAAAACATTAGCACTTGTTGGTCTTAAAGATGCTTTGTTTTCTCCCATGGGATCCAAGGAAGCTCTGACTCTTTCTCTCCCTCCCCAGAGGACCAGGAGGGGGAGTAGCCTCAGTCAATGGAGAAAATAGAGGTTTTGCTCTGTAGCTCCTGTGCGATTGAGCAAGTCTTGCAAAGCAGGCTGAGATGCAGAAGGAAGCAAGAGAAAGAGAGAAGGAAGCAGACAAGAGCCAGTTGCTCAGGGGCCTGATAGGAACCCTTCGAGGGCCTGGTTCAGCCCCCAGGCCACATGTTTGACATCCCTGATTTAGGGCATTGTACCTTCTGAGGTCCTTCCTCTCCTCAAACTCTGCCTTCCCCCGGCTCCACCCCCCAAATCTCCAGATATTTCCCAACCCAGAACTGGCAACCTTAGGAGAGCCCTACTCGGCTGTTTGTTCCCACAAATGCCCCTACATCCCAGTCTTAGCATTTTGTAACTTTGGGACCATATTAGTTCTGGCCTGAAGCTTACAGTACTCACCTGCTCCCCCCCCCAAAAAAACCCTTTCAAATCAGTCGTTTGATGGATCGTCCTAATGTCATCATCGTTTCTCACTGTTTAAACAAAGAGATTTCCCCCCCTTTGTTTCCTCGCAACCAAGTTAATAGATTTATTCATCAAGTTCTCTAAATTTAGACATCATACGGATGTCTTTCTCCCACTGTTAATTTTATTCTTAGCAGCTCTTTGCTTGAAGTCAAACCCTGCAAGAGTTTGAAAGAAGTACTAAGCTGTGGAGGCTGGAGAAATGCTCGCAGGGCGTAACCCCCCTCCCTCTCGAGGGTGCCGTTCATTGGGAACTCATCTTGGACAAGGCCCCGGATAGCAAGAAGTGATCTTCTGCAGTTCCCATACATTCCAATTCATCTAGTGCAAGATCAGGGCTTTTTTTTTAAGCTGGAAGATACAAGAACACAGTTCTGGCTAGCTTGGCATCAGGGGTGTGGCCTAATATGCAAATGAGTTCCTGCTAGGCTAGGGGAGGAACAGTGGCTCAGTGGTAGAGCATCTGCTTGGTAAGCAGAAGGTCCCAGGTTCAATCCCTGGCATCTCCAACTAAAAAGGGTCCAGGCAAGTAGATGTGAAAAGCCTCAGCTTGAGTCCCTGGACAGCCGCTGCCAGTCTGAGTAGACAATACTGACTTTGATGGACCGAGGGTCTGATTCAGTAGAAGGCAGCGTCATATGTTCATGTTTTCTACAAAAAAGCCCAAGGTGAAACAATGGTGACATCAAGGGGTGTGGTCTAATATGCAGTACCTGACTCTTATCTGGGAGAACCAGGTTTGATTCCCCACTCCTCCACTTGCACTTGCTGGTATGGCCTTGGGTCAGCCATAGCTCTGGCAGAGGTTGTCCTTGAAAGGGCAGCTGCTGTGAGAGCCCTCACCAGCCCCACCCACCTCACAGGGTGACTGTTGTGGGGGAGGGAGGTAAAGGAGATTGTGAGCCACTCTGAGACTCTTTGGAGTGGAGGGCGGGATATAAATGCAATATCTTCTTCTTCAAATGAGTTCCTGCTGGTTTTTTCCCTACAAAATAGCCCAGCGTGAAACAATAGTGACATCAGGGCATATGGCCTGATATGCAAATGAGTTCCTGCTGGGCTTTTTCTACAAAAAAGCTCTGTGCAAGATAATTGTTTTCTTCATTTTTCCTCTCCCCTCCCCTTTCCCCCCCTGCAATTGTGTGCGATAAGATGATGAAATAGGGTTGCCAGCCAGATCTGGGTTGGGAAATACCTGGAGATTTTGGGGGTGGAGTTGGAAAATACCTGAGGAGGGGCAGGGTTTGGCAAGGGGATAGGGTTGCCAGCCTCCAGGTGGGGCCTGGAGATCTCCCACTTCTATAACTGATCTCCAGCTGGCAGAGGTCAGCTCCACTGGAAAAAATTACTGCCTTGATGGGTGAACTCTATGGCATTGTACCATCTGGAGGCCCCTCCCCAAACCCCACCTTCTCCTGGATCCACCCCCAAAGTCTCCAGGTATTTTCCAACACAGACCTGGCAACCCTACGAGGGAATGGGCTTCAATGGGGTATAATACCATAGGGTCCAGCAGGGTTTTTTTTTGTAGCACAAACTGCTTTGCATATTAGGCTACACCCCTCATGATGGAGCCAGTCCTCTAAGAGCTTGCAGGGCTCTTCTTACAGGGCCTACTGTAAGCTCCTGGAGGATTGACTACATCAGGGGTGTGTGGCCTAATATGCAAAGGAGTTCCTGTTACAAAAATAGCCCTGGGGTCGAGCTTCCAAAGTGGTCATTTTGCCAAGGGAACTGAACTTTGTTCCTTGGAGAGCAACTGTAATTCTAGGAGACCTCCAACTACCACCTGGAAGTTGGCAGTCTTGGAGAATATATGGCTGATAACAGATGGGCATTTTGGGGTGGATTGGAGGCATTCCAAATTGGGCCGGCTCAAAAAGAACTATCCTGAACACTCCACGTGCTCCCGCGCGAGGTGGCCCTATCCTGTCTGTGAGGTGGCTTGGCACGATCAGACGGGAAGGGGGGCACCTCAGAACCTGGACCGCTCTTTCTGTCTCCATCCCTGTCCTGTAGAGACACTTGTCCACCATTAGGGAGCACTGCAACTCCTCCCTGATTGGAGCAGCAGCAGCTGGGTAATGCATCTGCATCCCTGCATTGCAAAGACACTTGTCCACCACTAGGGGCATTGTAACCCATCCCTGATTGGAGCAGCGGCAGCCTGGTAATGGGTTTACTGTCCTGCCCTGCAGTGAGCTGTGAGCTACCAGTGTTCCCTCTAAACTGAGTTAGTGTGAGCTAGCTCACAGATTTTTGGCCTCCGGCTCACACATTTTTTGTCTCAGGAAAAATGGCCCCAGAGCAAACTAATTTATGTAGTAGCTCACAACTTTAATGCCAGTAGCTCACAAAGTCAATGAGTCAAGCACTCATGCGCTCAAGCACTCTGGGCAGTTTTTTTTAAAAGTCGGAAGTGGCTTAGAGTGGCTTGACAGGTTCACACTGCCAAAGTGCCTTGCTTGTGTGCTTCCAAATGCTATCTCTTTGACAGTGGTAGCTTTTTGAAGAAGAATTGCAGATTTATACCCCACCCTTCTCTCTGAATCAGAGACTCAGAGCGGCTTACAATCTCCTATATCTTCTGCCCCCACAACAGACACCTTGTGAGGTGAGTGGGGCTGAGAGAGCTTTCACAGCAGCTGCCCTTTCAAGGACAACCTCTGCCAGAGCTATGGCTAATCCAAAGACCATTCCAGCAGCTGCAAGTGGGGGAGTGGGGAATCCAACCCAGTTCTCCCAGATAAGAGTCCACACACTTCACCACTACACCAAACTGGCTCTCTTTTGAGCCACTCTGAGGATGCTGGAGAACGGGGTGAGTACGGGATGGGGACAGGCAGCAGATGTTAGTGTTTGGAAGAGTTTTTCCTGTCAATTTCTGAGGCGTCTCTTGAGTCGGCCCAAACTGCTTGACTGTTATTGGCCTATAAGTACCCTGGAGTTGCCAACTTTGGACTGGGAAATTCTTAAGAGATTTGGGTGTGGAGCCTGGAAAGGGCAGGGTTTGGGGAGAGGAAGGACCTTTGCGGGCTACAATGCCGGAGAGTCCACTCTCCAAAGCAGCCATTTTCTCCAGGGCAACTGTAATCTAGAGACCAGTTCTAATAATGGAAGACCCACCAGGCTCCACCTGGCAACAGTAGACTGTCCATCTATAACTGCCTGCTGAGATATTGTTGAGAATTTATTTATTTTTATTTATTTATTTAGTGGACTTATATCCCGCCCTTCTCACCGAAAACTCTTCTCCATGTGAACAGGGGGCCACTTCTGTCTTAATACACAAGATATTCCTAGGTGTCCCCTGCTCCTCAGGAACTGCATTTTTGGGTTGCTGAGGAAGAGAGGAATTGGCAAAATAGACTTGTGATTCCAGATTGGAAAATTCCTGAAGATTTGGGGTGGATTGGGGCTATTGAGCTCCAGTCACGTGTCTTGTGAGCAAAAATTCTACTTTGTGAGCTACTGGCATTAAAGTTGTGAGCTGCTGCATAAATTAGCTAGTCAGGGGTCATCCTTTCTGAACAGGCTGAGCTAAGACAAAAATGTGTGAGCCAGAGGCTAAAAAACTGTGAGCTAGCTCGCATGAACTCAGCTTACAGGGAAAACTGCAACAAGCTCCTCCTCCCACTGCTATCGTGGTCAGTGGGAGTAAAATAATCTTTAAAAACCACCATCAGAAATGGTACAACATTACTTCCAGGGAAAACCCAGAAGTGACATTAGTCCTCTTTAGAAATTGTCAGAAATTCTATAGTTTTACTACAGAGTTCCTGGCAATTCCTAGAGAGGCATGTAGGGTTGCCAGGTCTGTGTTGGAAAATACCTGTATGACCCTTCCACCCCTCCAAGGAACCATTTTCTCCAGGGGAGCTGATCTCTGCCAGTTGAAGGTCAGTCGTAAAAGCGGGAGATCTCCAGTCTCCATCTGGAGACTGGCAACCCTAGTGTGACACTGTTTCCCCCCCTCTGCCATAAGTTCCCCCTAAAGTATAATACGGGCCTTGTCTCGAACAACTTCCAGGTTCACGCCAAAACTTCTGCAACTCAAATTTTATGACATGCTTGCAGAAGTTGGCTTCAGCATCCTATTTTTTAAACAATAAAAAAACCCCTGTGATGTCTACAATGATCCGAAAGATAAATCTTGCAAACATTGTGCAACGTTCCTTGCTTTGCCTGTTTTCCTTTCCGTCTTTTGTTCCTGCTCACTTTGAATGTTTAACAAGGAGATCAAGATATTAATGATAAAGGATAATCAATCACAGTGGGATGCGTATCAGAAGCCGCAGAGACGGTGTCACAGGGACTGATTGACATATTTATCAGATTGTCAAGGATCGTTTAACAAAGCCCTTAAAAATCCAAGACAGGAGCCCCGGCGTATCCCACCCCCACCTTTTTGCATTCCTTATTTACAGGTGCTTCATTTAGTTCTAGATGAACACAGCCCACTCTCTCTCATACATGTGCACCGTCACACACGCGCCCCCCCCCCATGCGTTGTAGCTTTATATGCGGCTAATGGAGCAAAGCAATGCTCAAACGTCAAATTAAACTGCACAGCTCTGTAATCACTCAGACTGACATGCCATAAAAGGATAATTAGTAGTTCATTACATGGGACATTGTTTGTTCAGCTAAATTGATTTCTCTCAGCTGCCCATGTTTTCTGTTTATTTAGCGAGCCGCTCGACTGCACATTTCTTATTTGTGAGCTAGGAAATCCCTTCCCTGAAAGGTTCCCCACCATTTTTTTCCCTTCTCGTTTGGCCTGGCGCTGTCTTAAAAAATATTAGTTGCTCGAGGTAGGTAAGCCCCCGAAGCAGGTGTATGAGGAACAATTGCTGGTGTGGAGTGATGGGTGCTAGAAACTGAACGGTGGTTATGGAGGCCCATTTGTCGGGCCCACACAGGGCCGAGCACACCCAGCTGGTTTTGTGTGTGGAAATTCCTCTCTTTTTTTTCTTCCTTTTTCCATTTGAGAGAACTTCCCTGCCTCGTTCAGTCTCACGAAGGAGCACAGAAACAAAAGCAGAACCCACATAATCCCTCGGCTCTCAGGGGCGGAAATTTTGACAAAGTCTCCTGACAAAACTCTCGCTTGCAGGCTGAGGCCTACAAAGAAGAAAGAGCTAGGCTGTTGTCTTAAGCCACCTTCTCGTTCCAGGTTTCGACACAGAACACCTGACTTCAAAGCTTTCCAACTTGGCGACTTCATAGAAATCCAGAACAAACGCCACTTTGCTGGAGGTTCAAAGCATTATCGGTAGCTGCTAAAGCGGATGAGACAATGGCAAAGGGGTCTGAAACTTTCCTGAACTTGGCATAGAGAGAGTCCAAGTAAATAAGATAACGGGAGGGTCTGATTTTGCTGTGCAAAGGTGAGTGGGAAAGACCTAAAGAAAACGTGTTCCTCTCTCTAGAGCATGTTTGGGGACCGGCTAGCACTCGGCAAACTGGTACTGAAAGGATGAGACCAAGGCGTGATTCTCATTGAGGGTCAGTAGATGTTAGCGTTGCCACCCTCCAGTTGGGGCCTGGAATTGCAACTGATCTCCAGGTAACAGAGATCAGTTCTCTTAAAGTTGCCAGCAGCTCTAAGGTGGGAAATTCCTGGAGATTTGCATTCTGGGGAGGACAGGGATCTGAGTGGGGTACAATGCCATAGAGTCCACCCTTCAAAGCACCCGTTTTCTCCAGATGAACTGTTCTCTGTAGTTTGGAGACATGCTGTAATTCTGGGGGAATCCCCATTTCCACCTGGAGGCTGGCATCCCTGCCTGAAGAAAATGGCTGCTTTATATGCATTATACTCTTTATACATGGCATGTAGGGTTGCCAAGTCCCTCCACCGCTGTGGCGGGGGACTGTTCTCTCTCATGCGCTTTGTGTGCACAGTGCAATGACATCACTTGAAAGAGACATCATCGCACCGGGGACATCACACTAGGGACACTCTAGGACTTGTGTTAAAACTCTATGGTACCATAGAGTTTTGCTGCGAGTCCTAGAACATCCCCCATGTGACATTCCCAGCATGATAGCGTCACATCTGGATGATATCATCGTGCCAGGGATGGCGCACGGCAACGGGCCTCTCCAGGGGTGGGGATACCCTCAGCGGCTTCTATGGTATACCATAAAGTTTCTGGTAATTCCTAAAGCTGCTCTCTGTCATTTTTAGGTTTTCCCTGGAAGTGGCATCTTTAAAGTTTTCTTCCACCACCAGTTGGAGCAAGGATGGGCAACCAGGGTTGCCAGTGGGAGCCCTAGTACTTTCCCTTCATCATCTCCCTTTTAATGATCCGCTATTTGAGCTTTAGGAGCAACTACTGGGCACAGGTAAGAATGATCTAAGGTTTGCAAAAAGGTTTGTAGGGTTCTCAAGGCAAGAGACTAACAGAGATTATTGGCTTGCCGTTGCCTTAGCAGGGTATGATGTCCACTCTCCAAACCAATCGTTTTCTCCAGGGGAATTGATCTCTGTCATCTGGAGACCAGTTCTAATTCCTGGAGGGTCATCAGAAAGTGGGGAGGGGGGAGAGGGAAATGTCTGCTGGGCTCTCCATTATTTTCTATGGAGGCCAATTTCCATAGCGTATAATGGAGAATCGATCTGTGGGTATCTGGGGCTTGGGGGGCTGTTTTTTGAGGTAGAGGAACCACATTTGCGGCATAGCATCTGACCCCTCTCCCCAAAATACACCCCGAGTTTCAACAAGATTGGACCAAGGAGTCCACTTCTATGAGCCCCCAAAGAAGGTGCCCCATCCTTCATTATTTCCAATGGAGGAGAGGCATTTAAAAGATGTGCAGTCCCTTTAAATGTGATGGTCAGAACTCCCTTTGGAGTTCAATTACGCTTGTCACAACCTTGCTTCTGGCTCCACCCCCAAAGTCCCCAGATATTTCTTGTACCGGACCTGGCAACCCAAGCTGTAAACCTTCTTCTAACTTCCCTGTGCCGAGCCAACACCACTCGGTCTGGAAAACTCCAATCTAACTGGAGGTGGGTGAGCGATGTTTGTATCCTTGGCCTTCCCTTCCCTTATCAGGCCCAAATCTGGAAGCCTCCCAAGACTTCACTCATTGTGCTCCCGTCTGACTTGACAGGGCATCACCCCAAGAACTGTTCCTCATCAATCACTGACAATATAATAACAGGCCTCAGACGGAGCCTCGGGGTCTTTCCCAGGACTTCCTGCTGCTTGGCAGGTGAAAAAGCTGCAGCCGAGGGCTTCCGAAATAGGGGAGGGGCTGTGGCTCAGCGGCGGAGCATCTGCTTGGCAGGCAGAAGGTCCGGGGTTCAATCCTCAGGACCTCCCATTCAAAGGACCAGGCAGTAGACGATGAGAAAGACCCCTGCCTGAGGCTCTGGAGAGCTGCTTCCTGTCTGAGTAGACAATACTGACCCAGATGGAGCAAAAGGCTGGTTTGGTATAAGGCAGCTTTGGGTGCATTCACACTACACTAAATAGTGCTTTTTGCAACTGGATGTTTGCTATTCTTATGGTGTGCTCACACAGTAAATAATTGCAACTGGATTTTTACTGAGTAAGGACAGCAAAATCCACTTGCAAACTGTCGCTGTGTGAAAGCACCCTTACACAGTAGAAACCCAGTTGCAAAATGCATCATTTATAGGGTTGCCAATTCTAGCCAGGGAATCCCCTGGTTTGGAAGCCCCCACACTTCAGGGTCATCAGAAAGCGGGGGGGGCGGGGTAGGAAAGTGTCTGCTGGCAGACCGATTCCCTTGGGTATAAAAAAGAATTGATCCATGGGTATTTGGAGCTCTGGAGGGGCTGTGTTTTGTGGTAGAGGCACCAAATTTGCAGTATAGCATCCAGTACCTCTCCCCAAAATACCCTCAAAAGTTCAAAAGGATTGGACCATGGGGTCCAATTCTATGAGCCCCAAAAGAAGGTGCCCCTATCCTTCATTATTTCCAATGGAGGGAAGGCATTTAAAAGGTGTGCAGTCCCTTTAAATGTGATGGCCAGAATTCCCTTTGGAGAGCCAGTTTTGTGTACTGGTTAAGTGCGTGGAGTCTTATCTGGGAGAACTGGGTTTGATTCCCCCACTCCTCCACTTGCAGCTGCTGGAATGGCCTTGGGTCAGCCATAGCTCTGGCAGAGGTTGTCCTTGAAAGGGCAGCTGCTGTGAGAGCCCTCTCAGCCCCACCCATCTCACAGGGTGTCTGTTGTGGGGGAGGAAGATAAAGGAGATTATAAGCCGCTCTGAGTCTCTGATTCAGAGAGAAGGGCGGGGTATAAATCTGCAATTCTTCTTCAATTATGCTTGTCACAACCTCGCTCCTGGCTCCACCCCCAACATCTCCTGGCTCCACCTCCAAAGTCCCCAGATATTTCTTGAATTGGACTTGGCAACCGTAATCATTTAGCGTAGTGTGAACACACCCTTCATGTGAAACAGCAGCTTCAAGTGCAAGATACACAGTCCTTTACAAGTGTCAAGCTTTCTGCACTGTGTCCATATGCCCAGCTATACTGTCTCTCAGCTGCAGCCCTACATCCAGAAGATTTACACCAGGGGTGCCCAAACTTGCTTAACGTAAGAGCCGCCCTGAGCCTGCTTCGGCAGGGAGGGCGGGATACAAATTAAAAATTATTATTATTATATATAATAAATGTCAGATGTTTGAGAGCCGCAGGACATGAACAAATATCACACACACACATCTTTATTAAAACTCTTAATACTTCCTGTAATGTACTGGGTTCAATGCATCAGGAGATGTGTTGCAAGTTATCAAAGCTCTTTATGAGTGATACAGCATACAATGGTCAGGGGTGGAACTTTAGCAGGAGCTCCTTTGCATATTAGGCCGCACCTCCCTTACAAAAAAGAGCCTTGTAAATTCTTGGAGGATTGGCTATATTGGGGTGTGTGGCCTAATATGCAAAGGAGCTCCTGCTCGAATTCCACCCCGGGCAATGGTTAAACTATGACTGGAAAACTGGGCCAATGGGGCCAACTATATACAGAACTTGTTCCCGTGCTAGAATGGCATTGGCTCACTTGAACCAGCAGGAGGCTGGCGATTGGTCCAAGGAGACAGGGATTTGGATCCTGCTTCCCATTGTTTCCATGTCCCCTAGCTCAGTCCTAAAGGCTTCAATGAGTCCGGCAGGAACTAACACCCTGAAGCCTAGCATGGCTTCACATGCATAACATCCCTCCCCCCCTAGACTGCAAGCCCTAACATACAAAGTCCTTAAGGTGCGCTGGCTTGCATCGCTCCCTTGTCGAGCACCGGGGCACGGGGGCGGGGTTGACATAGAAATAAGCTTTCGCAGTCGGAACAGCAAACTTTCCAAGTCATCACCTAGCAACAAAGCTGAACAAAACATTTGCAGAAGCCCGTGTGCGCGTTCTCCATTGACAGCAGGGCTGTACCATATCCTTGATGGGGGCTCCTTTCTTCCTGAATGAGGGTTGTGTGGGGGGGGGCGCGGGCGGGGGACTGTATCCTTATTAAGGAAGAGTGCTGAAGCAGTCCTTCTCCTCTAGGAACATAATTTATGAATATTCTTTAGGACAGGGGTGTCAAACTCTTTTGTTATGAGGGCCGGATCTGACATAAATGAGATCTTCTTGGGCCGAGCCATGTTGGACCACGCCATGTGTGTACCTATTTAAGATTAGGTAGCAGAGATATAAATTTATAAAGAACACAAACACAAATATACAATATACACACACACACACACACACTTAAAACATGCTTAAAATGTTAGCACTCATTGGTTTTAAGGATGCTTTCTTTGTGTTTCTCCAATGGGATCTTTCCTTCCTTCCCCAGGGGGCTGGGGGGGGGAGGAGCCTCAGCCAACAGAGGAAGAAATGCTTGGCTCAGTAGCTCTGCTGTGCAACTGAGAGAGCCTGGCAAAGCAAGCTCTCCCTTCCCCCTTCCTCCCCATGGGAGGCCAATGGAGAAAATAGAGGTTTTGCTCTGTAGTTCCTGTGCAATTGTGCAAGCCTTGCAAAGCATGCTGTTATGCAGAAGGAAGCAAGAGAGAGGGAGAAGGAAGCAGACAAGAGCCAGTTGCTTGGGAGCCTGATAGGAGCCCTCTAGGGACCTGATTCAGTCCCCGAACTGCATGTTCCAACACCTCTGCTTTAGGACATCTCATATAGCATGCATTTCATACATAGTGGGCAGGAAGCCCTCCACTGGCCATTTCCACATAGATTTTAAAGTGCAGGACAAGGTTTCTAACTGAGGAGGAAAAACTCACTAATTCTTACTGCGTATTTTTGGTTGAGCAAAATGGGACTATGACTTAAGTCACCTCTTCTATATTTTCAATGGGTTGGCTTATTTATTTGTAATTCAGGATCTCCTTAAGAACATAGGAATCACCTTGCTGGATCAGTCCAACTGTCCATTTATCTAGTCCAGCATCCTGTCTCACACAGTGGCCGACCAGTTCATCTGGAGGGCCAACCACAGGGCAGAGAGGCCGAGGCCTTCCCCTGATGTCGCCTCCTGGCTCTGGGGTTCAGAGGATGAGTGCCTCTAAATGTGGAGGTTCCCATCAGCCACTATGGCTAGTAGCCATTGATAGAATCCCCCTTTAAAGCTGTTTTTATTCCTTATTCCTTGAAACATTGCTATATATTAGGGTAGCCAACTCTGGAGATTTGGGGGAGTGGGTGGGGAGGGGTGGGATCTCAGTGGTGTACAATGCCACAGATACATTTTCTTCTGAGATACTTTCGGAGGGTAGCTGTGTTGGTCTGTACAAGGTGCTAAAAAAGGTAAAGGTGCAAGCAGCAGTCGTTTCCGACTCTGGGGTAACGTCACATCATGACGTTTTCATGGCAGACTTTTAACGGGGTGGTTTGCCTTTGCCTTCCCCAGTCATCTACACTTTCCCCCCAGCAAGCTGGGTACTCATTTTACCAGTCTCGAAAAGGATGGACGGCTGAGTCAAACTGGAGATGGCAACCTTATCTTCCCTGTATCTGCCCCTCTGACTTCAGCTTTCCATTGCCTTCCCCCTCCCTGCTGCCTTTATATTGGAAAAGGACAGTCTTTATATTGGAAAAGGACAGTGGGGGGGGGGGGGGGGGAAGGAAAGCAGCTTACATCATTCTCCTCTTCCCCCTTTGATCTGAACAACAACCCTGTGAGGCAGGTTAGGTTGGAAGTCTGTGACTGGTCCAAAATCATCCAGTCAGCTTCCACAGCGAGAACCTGTGTCTGGCTGACCCCACCCTGAAGCCGTAACTCCTATGCCCTCCTGTAGGAATTTCCCACCAACCTGGAACTGGCAGCTGTAGTTAGGACTGACCCCAATGAGTTCTGCCTCAGAGGCCTTTCATGATACCTTTCAGACCAATAGTCTGTCTCATAACATTGTTAATCTTAAGCACAGGACTTCAATCTCGCTCTATGTCTCACTTTCCCTCCGTATCTCTCTCGCTGTATCTGGTCTATTGCCACAGGACACCATTTTTCCCCTTTCCAGAGGAGGCTAGGGTGGAGTCCTCAGCCAATCAAGGAAAGCCTTTCTCTGGCTGTTTTCCTCCTCCTCCCTCCCTCAGCCAATCGAGGGAAGGGTTTCTTTCTCTCCTCTGTGAATCAGTGTGACAAGTGGCTCAGCCAATGGGAGAGTAGGGAGAGCCAGAAACTGCCAGAACTAAGGTAGGTTGCCTTTAACTGACAGAATCAGCTTTGCTGGCTAGCAACAGCCAGTCAGGTGGGAGAGAGGAGCGGACTCAACCAATGGCATGCAAGTACTCTTGATTGATAGTCTGATGGGTCAAAGGTTGATGCACCACAGTCCCACCCAGTCCCAACCAATCAGGTTGCTCAGTTTTGCCAGGATGAAAGGACTTTTATTATTTTATTATAATTTTTTTCTGCTTTATCATAACACACTTAGGGCCTCATAGGGGATTGAGTTTCAGTCCTATCTTTTTCTGCCTGGTACAATTTGAGGATACGATTACACTGCACACGTCTTTGAGGAATGAGATTGTAGTAGAGAAGAAAAAAAGATGTCAACAGTGTACCTGGAAACAACATTACATATTTCCACATGAGAGTTAGCTCGGGAATTCAACCTCTGTGCTGTGCATTGCCATGGTGGGCAGTTCCTTCTGCCCTGATTTCCCTGGTTCTCAGAGAAACTGAAGAACAAGGTTATGCCTTTTATGTCCACTAACAACCAACACTTACTCATTCTTCGTTTACAAAGGCATCCTTGTGATGGTCATCTTTGCAGTTGTTCTTTCCTACCTCTGGCAGTTCTTGGTTTGGCATCACATTACCAGGAGCCCAAGCCAAGACTGATCAAAGTTTGGATTCGGCATGTCATTCTGACTTTGCAGAAAGTATAGCCCAACTGTGCCCTCAATACAGAAGACGACACGGTATAGCCGGCTCTTGTCAGAAGTTAAGCAGGGCCAGTACTTGGGAGGGAGGCCACCAAGGACACCTCTGCAGAGGAAGGCAATGGCCAACCACCTCTGCTTATCATTTGCATTGAGAGCCCCTTTCTGGGTTCACCCTAGGTTGGCTGCAACTAACGGCACTTTACACACACACACACACACACACAGAGCTTGCTACTTACTATGAACCTGCCCATCTCCATGGTAGAAGGAAGAGGAGGAAAACAAGAGAGTTCTAGGCCTCTTCCAGTACATTACAAGCGAAGTACTGGGTAGTGGACAGGGGAAGTTACTACAGCTCTGTTCTGTAGTATCGACCATCTCCAATGTCCAGTATTTAGTATGGTGGACATATTATCCTCCTCTTTCTGCAATGCATTCTTTGCGTACTGCACAGTACACTACAGTGCAGCCTACCTCTCCCATTTTTCTCTAGGACTTTACAGATGGTGGATTTTACTGTCGGTACATAAATGGAAATTCATTTCTCTAGCCTTCAAAGAAAGAGCAAGGTTATTCTCTCCCCTCCCCCCCCCCCCCCATGTAGTGTATAATTGGCTATTGTGATGAAGGTGTAAATGTGCTCAAAAGAGCATCTCGGGTTGGGAGAGGGGGGCAGCAGCAATCAATTCATCTGACGCAAGGGCTTCTTAACTTAGGAATTTGGCATTTTTTTTTCAAGCAAGCATTATAGAAGCTGGGTCGTTAGCCTTAAACAAGGCGCTGTGCTTGAGATACCACTACACATCATTGTAATTAGTTTTAGTGTCATGAGGAAGCCACACAGATTTTCAACAATTACCTTTCTTGGGGTTTTTTTTTTGTAATGTAAAGTGACTTTGTGTATATTTTGCTTCCTTTGCTAGCAACTTTAGACAACGGATGCACAAAATCCAGCGATTCAATGGGGCATATATTGTTGGAAACTGGTTGAAAGGGGTCAGAGCACCTATGTTTCCCCAGTGCACCTTTGCCTCCCTTTAAACACGGCAATCAAAAAGGTGGATGTAGGGTTGCCAGGTCTCTTGCTGACAACGCTTGTCACCTGCTGCAGCTCCATGGGGCTGAGGGAGGGGGGGGGGAAGCAAATACCAGCATTGCGCACGGCATGATGTCCCTTCCAGGAAAAAAACAGGAAGTGACATCACGTTGCTCTAAGAAGCGATGGATACTCTATGGTTTTATGGCCTGACAACGCAAGTGCACAATGTCCTATCTGAACATGCCTCATGCATGGACATGGTCAATTTCTAGAAATTTGTCAACACTTGGGAGTGGGAGGAGCAAGCTCCCAGTACACGACATGTGGCAAAGTCGGAGAAGAAAACACTTAACAAAATGGCTCCTGTCCTTGCATTAACCAGAGTCATTTAAATAATATGTAAAGCAAAACTCTTCCAATATTTGTTCTGGTTTTGACATTGCCTGACTCTACATAGCAACCCTGGACTGCTTTGGTGGTCTCCCATCCATGTGTTAACCAGGGCTGACCCAGCTTAGCTTCCGCGATCT
This sequence comes from Heteronotia binoei, assembly GCF_032191835.1. Classification (NCBI taxonomy): domain Eukaryota; kingdom Metazoa; phylum Chordata; class Lepidosauria; order Squamata; family Gekkonidae; genus Heteronotia; species Heteronotia binoei. Next base: position 131,604,533 of record NC_083228.1, on the reverse strand, counting down.
AACAAGATCAGGCTAGCCTGGGCCACCCAGGTCAGGGCAAGAGATGAGGTGGTTTGCCATTGACTTTCTCTGCACGGTGACCCTGGGCTCCTTTCGTGGCCTCCCATCCAGCGCTGGCCCTGCCACTAGGCAAACTAGGCAATTGCCTAGGGGGCCAGCCTTCTGGGGGTGACAAACTGGTGACATTATCAGTGACTTGGTGACATTATCAGTGCAGGGGGGCAGCACCAGAAGTTAGCCTTGCCTAGGGTGCCAGACAGTCGAGGGCACCCTGCTCCCATACAAGCACCAACCAGGGCTGACCCTTCTTAGCTTTTGAGAGCCGATGATATCAGACTTTAGCAGGGGTGAAATTCTAGCAGGATCTCCTTTGCATATTAGGCCACACCCCTTTATGTAAACAATCCTCCAAGAGATTACAAAAAAAGAGCCTTGTAAGCTCTCAGAGGATTGGCCACATCAAGGGTGTGTGGCCTAATATGCAAAGGAGCTCCTGCTAGACTTCCACCCCTGGGCTTTAGTACTGTATTTTAATTTATTGCCCCCAAATCTGTCCCCTCGGAAGGGCTACCTCATCCTGTCTAATGGAAGGGCAAGTAAAAGATTAGCGATTGCTCCTTCTCCAGGTCATTTATTCAACAACACTTTAATTTTCAAAATTTGTGACTTGCAACAGCCTTAACAGATATCTTTTTTTTTTTTTTAAAGTCTCTCGCCATCTGGCAAAACAACACCTTTCCAGCGCAAGGATCGCATCTCTGTGCACTAAAAATGGAAATATAGTGGTGCTGAGAATCTATTCATTGGTTGCAAATTGTTCGTATTTCCCTTTTTTGTCTGCTTGGCCAAGGCGCAGGTGGGAGGGGCGGGCTCTCCAGAAGTACATCAAATGGCGGAAGGCAGGAGGGGGAAAGACGATTTCATGGCACGGAGGTGCACATTAGTTAAAAACGCATTACGATGTGGCATCACTCCTTGCTTTTAGAGACGGAAGCATCCCTTTGAACTATTCAATGGGAAAGGACCCACATGTGGCTCTAGGGCTAGAGTTAATATGGTAATCCCCCGACAGCACTGGACATAGAGCGACGCTAATTAAAAGATGGGGGAATGAAAGACTCTGTGTGTGTGTGAGTGTGCACGCATCTGTGTGCATAACAGAAATCGACCATATATATTTCACAGGTCTCTTGCGGGGTGTGCTGGATTCATCAGTGAACCTGTCAGTCACTTTCCTTTAGAAGCCTACGTCGTTGCCCTCTCTTTGGGAGGCCCAATCACCTCCTTCCGCTATTTTTTATCTAAAGAGCTTCATTGGCTGCGTATCATAGACTTTGAGATCCCAAGCCTTCAGAAGTCATTTAAGGCTCTCTGTCTCTCAAGGCCGTAACTAGATTCAAATGGAGGAAATTGGGATGAGGAAGGTCTAAGCTCAGGCAGCGGCAGCTCTTGAAGTAAATATGAAAATTGAAGCTTTGAATAGAGGCGTCTCCTCCCCCGGCTTGCATGTGCTTCTAGTTTCTGTAAATTCAGCATATTTTGGTAAACTGTAACCTGACATATTTTTCTTGAGTACTGACTGACAGTATAGACCAGATGAACAAGAAGAAATACTTTACACAGAGTGTGATTAAAATGCGGAATTGGCTGCCAAAGTATGTAGCGATGGCCATAGGCATAGATAGCTTAACAGAGGGTTGCATAGATTCATGGAGGATAGGTCTATTAGTACCTACTAGAGCCATGGTGACTAATAGGAACTCCATGTTCAGAGGTGGTCAACCTCTGAATCCCAGAGGCCAGGAGGCAACATCAGGGGAAGGCCTTACCTCTCTGCTCTGTTGTTGGCCCTCCAGAGGAACTGGTTGGCCCCTGCGTGAGACAGGATGCTGGAATAGATGAACCACTGGTCTGATCGAGCAGGGCTCTCCTGATGTTCTTATGAAGGCCTCGATCTCTCTGCCCTGTTGTTGGCCCTCCAGAGGAACCGATTGGCCCCTGTGTGAGACAGGATGCTGGACTAGATGGACCACTGGTCTGATCCAGCAGGGCTCTTCTGATGTTCTTAGGAAGACCTTGGCCTCTATGCCTTCTGTGGAGAAACGCCATTTTAGGCAGTGGTTATCTGGGAATTGGCAGAAAGTTTGGGTAGACTGGCAAGGAACTGCTGGACTTTGGAAGGGACCCGTGGAAAGAAAAGGTTCCTAAGGCTAAAGAGTCAATTATGAACTGCGTCTTACATGCTGAAGAACAGCTGAAGGCACTAAATGACTTGTGGAATGGAAGGTCAAAAGTGACAGTGGCTCCCATAGCTGTCGTCATGTTTTTTTGTAGGGACTTGACGTCGCCCATGGAGGAGCTAGCAAAAGTGCTAAGTGTCATCCAGGGGACAAGTCTCAGCATCAAGCAGGAACAACAGTTGTTTGGAGCACCAGAGATGGTTTTCTGTGAGGACAGAGTGGATAGAGGGAACATTCCACCAATGAGGGACAAAGCAGGTGCAATTGTTTCTGACCTCATGTGGAGGGCCAAGAATTCTCTCTCTGGACAAACCACTTATCCCAGCAACAACTGCAGCAATGTAAGAGCACCAAACTACAGAGGTGGCCTTGGAAGACACTGGTGTACATCGTAAAGACTGGACATTCTTTCTGAATGCAACAATGGGATTGCAGACTTTTTGTCCAGGAAGGGTGTGGACATTTAGAATGTCAGACTTTGTATGTTGGGCAAATTTCTCAATCCGTGTAAATATTACGTTTTGGTTAATGGCTTTCTCCTCAGTTATTTTGGATTCTGCTACGTGGTCACCTCTGTAGGAGGAAACCCCTCCGGCTCAGAATCAGAGGGGGAGGTGTGGCGAAACACCATTTTAGGCAGTGGTTATCTGGGAGTTGGCAGGAAGAGGCCATCAAACTGGAGCCAGGCTTCGACCTAGTCTCTTCCTTAGGGTTGCCAAGTCCAATTCAAGAAATATCTGGGGACTTTGGGGGCGGAGCCAGGAGACATTGGGGTGGAGCCAGGAACAAGGGTGTGACAAGCATAATTGAACTCCAAGGGAGTTCTGGCCATCGCATTTAAAGGGACAGCACACCTTTTTAAATGCCTTTCTTCCACAGGAAATAATGGATAGGGGCACCATCTTTTGGGGCTCATAGAACTGGACCCCCTGGTCCAATCATTTTGAAACTTGGGGGGGTATTTTGGGGAGAGGCAGTAGATGCTATACTAAAAATTTGGTGTCTCTACCTCAAAACATAGCCCCCCCAATACTCATGGATCAATTCCCCATTATTCCCTATGGGAATCGTTCTCTATAGGGAATAATAGTGCCCAGTACACATTTCCCTCCCCCCCCACGCTTTCTAATGCGGGGGGAGGGCCTCCAAACCAGGGAATCCCCTGCCCCCTCCTTCTCTCACACACACAAATACTTACTGGGTCTTGTTCCTGCAGAACTTTACTTGATCTGAAAACGAAAGCAAAACAAAGGGAGGGGCTGTTCTCCGAAGCCCTTCCTGTTTCCTGCTTCCTGCTCAGCCTTAAAGGCACATATTTTAAAAACGGACCTGCAGGAGCTCTAAAACTACATGGTGACTGTGGGGGGCGGGGCTTCCCCCACCGGCCAGCTGGTGGGGGGATTGGGAAGCCTACTCTTCCTCCTCCCCCCTCCCCTCCGGTCTGGAAGCAGCAATTCTGAGGAGGCCTCCTAGAGAGGCAGGAAGTCTTTTAGGCTGGTCTCCCAGAAGGCTGCAGGAGGGAAAACCAGTTCCTGGGCGGGAACTGGGTTTTATATTAAAGGTTTTTGGAGGGAAACGGGCAGTTAAAAGTTGTCAGGGGAAGCTGACGGTCAGTTGAGTTTCGATTTGAGTCTTGGTGACTGGTGAGTCGGTTCTGGATGGTATGGCCGGGGTCAGTTATATATTAGGGAAAGAAGGAGCGTTTATCCCTACTTTCATTTATTACTTCCGTTCGCCCTGTATTTAAAAATGCCTGTAAATAGTTATAAATTTTAAATAAATATTTTGTCTGTTTAAAAAGGTACCACATAGGTTCCCCAACAGCCTTAGACCACGCTACTTCAAGAGGGGAGTCCAGGGAAGGGGGAAAGGCAAGGGTGCCAGTCCTCCAGGGGTCTTCCAAAGAAGGACTTTGGTCTCTGGATTAACCAGGTGTTGGGTTGGCAGAGGACTTTGAGGCCACAGAACTGCAAAGGGGGATTGGGAGTCCTTGGTGTAGTGGTTAAGTGTGCGGACTCTTATCTGGGAGAACCGGATTTGATTCCCCGCTCCTCCACTTGCACCTGCTGGCATGACCTTGGGTTAGCCATAGCTCTGGCAGAGGTTGTCCTTGAAAGGGCAGCTGCTGTGAGAGCCCTCTCCAGCCCCACCCACCTCACAGGGTGTCTGTTGTGCGGGAGGAAGGTAAAGGAGATTGTGAGCCGCTCTGAGACTCTTCGGAGTGGAGGGCGGGATATAAATCCAATATCTTCTTCTTCTTCTTCTGTTCTTCTCAGTCAGGAACCCCTAAATTGAACAGGTGGTGGCAGTGTGCCCTAGTGAGGGGAAGAAGGCAAGCTTCCTTCAGGAGTTGATAACTCAAAAGGGAGTTGAGGGGACCAGGTCTGAAGGCAGAATCGAGCCAGTTCCGTCACACCTTCTGTTGCTGACCCTCCAGAAGAATTCGTTGGCCACTGTGTGAGCCAGTGATGCTGGACTAGAAGAGAAGAAGAAAAGTTGGATTGATATCCCACCCTTCACTCGGAGTCTCAGAGCGGTTTACAATCTGCTTTCCCTTCTCCCCACAACAGACATCCTGTGAGGTAGGTGGGGCTGAGAGAGCTCTCATAGAACAGCTCTTGAGATAACAGCTCTCCTGAGAACTTGTGGCTGACCCAAGGACACCCAGCTGGCTGCATGTGGAGGAGTGGCGAATGTGGAGGAAAATATAGGGGAGTGTGGAATTCTCCCACATTAGAGTTTGTGTACACCAAATTGGCTCTCAGTGACTAGATGGATCACTGGTCTGGTCCAGCAGGGCTCTTCTTATGTTCTTAATTAATGTCTCTAATATTATAGATCCTGACAAGCAAAGGAATGCAGTTGCTGTGCAAGGAGGTCATTTTAATCAGAGCTAGAAGCATCTGACTCTGAAATCTTCCCCACACATTATTTGACATAAGGATTTCAACTACCAGCTACAGCATGGAGATCTGGAATTTCAACTGATCTTCAGACTACAGGGATCAGTTCCCCTGGAGAGAATGGTCACTTCAGAGGGCTGACATCAGGGCTTTTTTTGTAGCAGGAACTCCTTTGCATATTAGGCCACACACCCCTGATGTAGCCAATCCTCCAGGAGCTTACAGGCCTACTGTAAGCTCCAGAAGGATTGGCTGGTTGCATCAGGGATGTGTGGCCTAATATGCAAAGGAGCTCTTGCTACAAAAAAAGCCCTGGCTGACATTACACCCCTGCTGGGATCCTTCCCCTCCTCATGCTCTGCCCTCCCCCAGCTTTGCCCCAGATCAATAGGACTTTCCCAACCCAGGGCTGGCAACAGAGCTCCATATTCTATCTTCCAAAAATGAGAACCCAAAAGGATCCTAGCAAACCTGCGGCTTCAAATATGATGCTAAGTTATACAATGTCACTGAGTTCCTTAAGTGACTGTGAATGCAGTGAGTAGATCTGTTGTTTCCCCACAAGCTGAAATAATGCACTTCCAAGCCACTTTGCAACTAGCTTCTACAGTGGGAAATGGCAAAATTCTTATCAATGGAGACCCATGTCACAAAAGTTGCTAGACCAGTGGTTTTCCAGCTATGGTCAGGGCTCCTTTTGAGCAGGAACGCACAGGAATGCAGTTCTGGTTGGCTTGGTGTCAGGGGGTGTGGCCTAATATGCAATTGAGTTCCTGCTGGGGGTTTTCTACAAAAAAGCCCTGCGCAAAACAATGTGATGTCAGGGGTTTGGCCTAATATGCAAATGAGTGCACGCTGGGCTTTTTCTACCAAAAAAAGCTCTGGCTACGGTAGATTTGACAGCAGGCTCCCTTTCTGTCTCGTCCCAACCTAGCCACAGTAATCCATGCAATGGTCACCTCCAGTTTAAACTACAGTGACTTGCTCTATACATGGCTCCTCCCTTGAGACTGATCCGGAAATTACAAGAAGTCCAGAATGCTGTGGTGCAAGTTTTAACACGAACTGCATTGACAACCCCAGCAGCAGGCCCAGCTTCTCCTGGGAAGGGGTGCTCATGGGCAGCTCCATGTCTTTTGCTTTCTTCACAAGCCTGTTGGAGGCTGGAGGTGGCAGAGAGGACAGAGCGTGTGGTCTGGGAGCATGTGGCTGCCTAGTGCCATCTCTCTGCCGGAGACCTTTTTTTCAGCTGGAGCCCTGGCCAAGCCAGCTGGAACTGTGTTCCTGTGCGTTTCTGCTCAAAAAAAGCCCTGGACAGCTATAATATAGTGGGTTCTGTGCATTGAAGAGGTGAGGTGGTAGTGATAACAAGCTCTTTATTGAGTACAGCATGGTAGGTGGCTACACTAACAAGACTGGGGAATGGGGCCTGCTGGCCCAACTATATACAACACTGGGTTCCGGCGCTAGCACGTTATTGGGTCATTCAAACCAGCAGGGGACCTGTGATTGGAGCAACACAGTCTGGATTTGGGTCCTACTGCCCATTGTTCCTGAGTCCCCATGCTCATTCTTTCAGGCTCCAATGAGCCAGGCAGGAACACCATTGATGACAACATTGACTCTCATGGTGCTCCGCCAGCTGCACTGGCTCCAGTGCAGATCAAATGCAATACCAGATCAAATTCAAGGTGCTGGTATTGACCTTCAAAGCCCTGCACAGTCTGGGACCAGCATATCTACGGGACTACCTCTCCTAGTATATCCCCCAAAGAGTGCTTTGCTCCAGAGAGAAGAACTTACTGGTGATCCCTGGCCCAAAAACTATCTGGTCGTCCTCAACCAGAGCCAGGCCCTTTTTGGCCCCGGCGCAGACTTAGTGGAACTCCCTGCCAAATGACATCCAGGCTCTATGGGACTTAATGCAATTCTGCAAGGCCTGCAAGGCGGAGATGTTTTACCAAGCATATGGTTGAAGACAACAACGGGGTCCCTCTAGCCTGGCTCCTCCTGCCTCCTCTCCCCTCCCCTCCAGGAAAGGACACTAAGCTGTACACTTATGTGTCATCTGCAGGAATTTTTTTTTGTAGAAAAAGCCCAGCAGGAACTCATTTGCATATTAGGCCACATCCCTGACACCGAGCCAGCCAGAACTGCGTTCCTGCTAAAAAAAAAAAAAAAGCCCTGGTCATCGGTACGTTTTTGCTGAATTGTTGGGTGTTTTCATTGTTTTAACTTGGTTTAATATTTAAATGTGTGCATTGGAAATGTCGTTCCCCCGCCCAGAGCCCAGTTTTAAATAAATAAATAAAACCCGCTTGCCAGTGATCACTAAAGTGCATTGAAAGTGAATTGGAAGTGCATTAAATGTGTGTGTGTGAAAATCCCTAGTGTAGGTCTTTGCTGGGTAGGGATGCCAGCCTCCAGGTGGGACGTGGGAATCTCCTGGAATTACAGCTCATCTCTAGACTGCAGAGATCATTTCCCCTTGGAGAAAATGGATGCTTTGGAAGCGGGGGGGGGGGGGGGGGACTCCATGGCACTGTACCTCACTGAGGTCCCTGTCCTCCTTAGGCTCCATCCTCAAATTTCCAAGAATTTCCCAACATGCATCTGGCCATCGTATCCCCCCATCCCCTGTCAGTGGCCAGGGGGACCTGGGAACCCTACCAATGTTGGGTATCCTGCCTAACCTGGTGGAAGCAGGGCTTTTTTTGACCAGGAACGCATGGGAACGCAGTTCTGACTGGCTTGGTGTCAGGGGGTGTGGCCTAATATACAGATGAGTTCCTGTTCAGCTTTTTCTACAAAAAGCCTTGTGAAACAATGGTGACACCGTGGGTGTGGCCTAATATGCAAATGTGTTCCTGCTGGGCTTTTCTATATAAAAAAGCCCTGGGTGGAAGTAATCTCAAGCTTGGTGTTTGGAATACCCAGATTGTTCTAGGTGGTTTCCGCATTCGTATTGATGGCACCTCATCCAGGCCAGCTCAGACTCTTTGGCCACTGTGGGTCTCTCTTGTCCAGGCAAGGCTAGCCAGATGAGGGGAATCAAGTTAGGGCCTAGGGGGTGATCTGAACCAAATGAAGATGGAAGAATGCTTTTTTGGGGGGACATCTGACTTAACTTTCCCCCCTCTAGCTCCAGTGTTGGATCTGTCAAGGTCAATACTGTCTGCTCAGACTGGCAGTGTCTCTCCAGGATTTGGGGCAGAGGTCTTTCCCATAGTCTGCCTCCGAACCCTTTTAACTGAAGATGATCCAAGCCCTGATTGCATTGTGGACTGGCAAACTCAAAGGGGTTGGGGGCGGGGGGGGGAAGTCTGGAATGAAAGAAAAATGACCTCTAGGGATAAAAAAAAAGAAAAATGATGTCACCGGTTCCCTCGGTGTATGTATCCCTTTATCTGCCAATTAGATTAATCCCTCCTGAGTGCAATTTGTTGCTGTGGGGGGGAATTAAGTTTCCAGCAACAAGACCAATGAATTCCCTTTCTTCCTGGCCTCCCCTACATACAGTATCGCTATCGGGAGATCAAAGCTCACGGGAAAGTTAGTAAATAGAATATTCTCAGCTTTGATGCTCACAGAACTTGCCTCGAACACATACACCTCCGGAGGAAAACGTATCCTCCGGGCCACACCGTAATGTCTGGGCTGTGCTTCGTCCCCTTAACACGAGGAGCAGATTTCAGGGACAGCCTAGCAAAAATATTTTCCTTTTGTTCCGTCTTGGAGTGACTCCTGTGTTTTATATTCCCCCCCCCCCCTCCCCGTGGGTGATGAAGGATCTGTTCTCCCCCCCCCCCCCCTTTCCCTAACTTCTGAACCAGCTTAATAGCCATCCCAAGCAGGTAATATATAACCAGGCTCATTGTGATGTTAAAGAGTTCTATTTAGCTGTATTTAAACTGGATACCGTGACTCCACGCGATGACCTTTCACTCCTGGGAAGTAGTTTTAAATTCAATCCGCAGTAAAGGGGGGGAAAGAATCCTTCCAATTCATTGGCTGTGAAAGGTCACAAGTGTGCTATGTTTCGATGCTATCGGCTCCTTTAGTGGCTTAGCTTCTCAATATACATGAGCATCAAGGCTGCCTGAATCGCCCCTTTGTCTCCGCCGCAAGGAGCTGCAAAGGAGCCTGAGAAAAGCAGGGCAGAAGAAAAAGATACCTGGCAGAGAGGACCCCGGGCGGAGGGGACAGAGCAGAGAGCCGGCAGAGCACATGATCTGCAAGGCAGGGGGTCCGGGTTCAATCTCTGGCATCTCCAATGGGAAAAAAATGGTTCTGGGGTCGTAAGGCTGACAGACTACCTCTGCCTGTCACCTGCTATTGCCTGCCAGTCAGCATAAAGGGGAATAGATTAGTGCAGGGGTAGCCAAACTGCGGCTTGGGAGCCACATGTGGCTCTTTCACGCATATTGTGTGGCTCTTGAAGCTGCCACTGCCCCATTGACTGGCTCGGAGAAGGTATTTGTCTCTTTAAAGCACTTCTCCAAACCAGCCGGTGGCTTGGAGAATGCATTTAAAGTTGCTTTCTTTCCACCCCTCCCTCCCTTCCTGCCTTGCGGCTCTCAAACACCTGCTGTTCATGTGTTGCAGCTCTCAAACATCTGACGTTTATTCGGTGTGGCTCTTACGTTAAGCAAGTTTGGCCACCCTTGGATTAGTGGATCAGTGGTATGATCCAAATGGACATCCTGGGAAGGAGTGGAATGTCTCTTAGGGTTCCCAGCCTCAAAGTGGGGCCTGAAGTTCTCTTGGAATTACCACAGTCTACAGAGATAAAGAAGATAAGATCAACAATAGTAATTAACAGTTATCATATGGTGGTGTGTGTAGTATAGCCAGGAGATCGTAAGATTGTCTGGCATCCAGAAGTTCTAGCTCTTTTAGTGTTATGCACCACTAGGTGATAATCTAGACACATTTTTAAGGCAAGAGATATTCCAGAAGTGGTTTTGCCATTGCCTGCCTCTGTGTCATGCCTCTTGTATTCCTTGGAGGTTGCCCATCCAAATACTAGTCAGGGCTGACCCTGATAAGCTCTGAGATCTGACAGGAGCAGGCTATCCTGGGCTATCCTGGTCAGGACAGTGGCCAAAATCCAGGTGCTATCAGGAGGTCTGCCAGCAGGGCCAGAACTCCAGAAGAACATAAGAGAAGCCATGTTGGATCAGGCCGATGGCCCATTCAGTCCAACACTCTGTGTTACTCAGTGGCCAAAACCCAGGTGCCCTCAGGAGGTCCACCAGGAGGGCCAGAGTTCCAGAAGCCCTCCCACTGTTGCCTTCCAAGCACCAAGAATACAGAGCATCACTGCCCCAGACATGTATACCTTATGGTTAATAGCCACGGATGGGCCTCGGTTCCCTTGGACAAAATGCCTTCTTTGGAGGATGGCATGGACCCTCCTCAGTGTGGTGCCCATCACCACATGGTTCCCACACATGTATTTTCTGAAGCACACCAAATATTTTTAGGAAGTAGATGGGACCAGGTGGTTTCTTGCCCAGCAAAAAGCCTACTACGATGTTTGATTGGTTGTTCATTTTTTTAAAAAAATACCCACATTGCTTCAGCAGCAATGGTGCCACTACAGAACAAGGATCTTCACTATGTGACTGAAGGGGAGCTGTGCTGGTAATTTCATGCTTGACTCCATCTCCTGCAGCAGCCATTTCATGGCCACCATTTTGCGGCTGCATTCAACTATCAGACGCTGTTAATTATAATAGTGAGGTTCAGAGGTTGTGTCTCTCCCTAGGGACTGGGGAAAAACAAGAGTGGGGAGCTGCTGGTTTCATGTCCTGCTTCTAAGCTCCTCTCTGGCAGGGCTTTTTCTGAGCAGGAACGCACAGGAACGCAGTTCCGGCTGGCTTGGCATCAGGGGGCGTGGCTTAGCATGCAAATGAACTTTTGCTTGGCTTTTTCTACAAAAAAGCCCTATGCTAAACAATGGTGACGTTAGGGGGTGTGGCCTAATTTGAAAATGAGTTCCTGTTGGACTTTTTCTACGGAAAAGGCCCTGATCTCAGAAGCTAAGCAGGGTTCGTGGCCCTGGTTAGTATTTGTAGACTACCACACAAACCACCTGTGTCCATCTCTTGTCTTGAAAATGAGGAGGAGGAGGAGGATTTATACCCCATCCTTCACTCAGAGTCTCATAATAGCTTAAAATCTCTTTTCCCTTCCCCTCACCACAACAGACAACCGCCTGGCACAGAATGTTAAAGCTGCAGTACTGCAGTCCTAAGCTCTGCTCACAACCTAAGTTCAATCCCCGGCGAAAGCTGGTTCAGGTAGCTGGCTCGAGGTTGACTCAGCCTTCCATTCTTCCAAGGTCGGTAAAATGAGTACCCAGCTTGCTGGGGGGGAAGTGTAGATGACTGGGGAAAGCAATGGCAAACCACCCCGTGAAAACGTTGTGAAAGCCATGTCACCCCAGAGTTGGAAACGACTGGTGCTTGCACAGGGGACCTTTCCTTTCCCTCACCACAACAGACACCCTGTGAGTTAGGTAGAGCTCTGACTGAAACTGCTCTTGAAAGAACACATCTGACAGAGCATGTGACTGACCCAAGGTCATGTCAGAAGCTGCATGTGGAGGAGTGAGGAATCAAACCCAGTTCTCCCAGATTAGAGTCTGCATTCCTAACCACTACACCTAACTGGCTCTCGTAGGCTGTTTGCAGCTTAATGGCACTTTCCAACACCACATCTGCCATATAAGTTGCACAGCTGGGTTGATACAAGATGAGGGATAGAACAGCTGTTTGTAGAATCCAGTGAAGGGCTCCATGGTTCATTTTGAAAGCAATATACTTAAGGACACAAGACTGCCAAAAGGTATGTGCTGGCAAATCAGATGCCAGACAGGCAACTTACTTCTCACACCAGAGAGATGTCTCAGCTCTCAGTCCACCCCATTCCTTGTAGGATGCCATTTAAAAAGAGCAAAGAAGTATTGTAGCAGCTCTAATAGTCCAGGCTAGCTTGATCTTGCCAGAACTTGGAGGCGAAGCAGAGTTGACCATGGTCAGTACTTGGATGGGAGACCACCAAGGAAGCCCAGGGCTGCTACACAGAGGCAGGCAATGGCCAACCACCTCTGAATGTCTCTTGCCTTGAAAACCCTTGTGACTTGATGGCAGTTTCTGCTGCTGCCAAAGAACCCAGGGCTTTTTTTTTGTAGTAGGAACTGCTTTGCATATTAGGCCACACACCCCTGATGTAGCCAATCCTCCAAGAGCTTACAGTAGGCCCTGTAAGAAGAGCCCAGTAAGCTCTTGGAGGATTGGCTACATAAGAAGGGTGTGTCCTCATATGCTGCAAAAAAAAAAAAAAAGCCCTGCTTGAACCTATTTTCCAACCACTTCATTGGGTGCCCCCAAGTTCTAATATTATGGGAAAGAGATGTTCTCTCTGTCTTCTGTCTCCACTCATGCACAATTTTATGAACCTCCATACATGTCTATATGACTTTATAAACCACGACCATCTAACCCAAGGGTGGCCAAACTATGGCTTGGGAGTTACTTGCGGTTCTTTCACACATATTGTGTGGCTCTCGAAGTTGCTTTCTTCCATGTCTTTCTCTCCTTCCTCCCTCCCTCCCTTCCTTCTCTCAAACATCTGACATTCACGTCTTGCCACTCAAACATCTGATATTTATTCTATGTGGCTCTTACATTAAGCAAGTTTGGCTACCCCTGATCTAACCCTTACATCTAGTCACTGTCACCTTTAGAGTGAACCCTGACCACCCACGAGATAGTCCAAATTTTTCAGCCCGCGAGCTGCAGAACAGAGGAACTTCTGAATATTTAGAAATGAACCCTCCTTGCTATGTACAACATGGCAGAGTCCAAAGCCTACATCTCTGCTTGAGGTTCAGTGGGCCCCATGAAGCCTTCAAAAATTCCCATGTCCACTTTGTGGAAGGTCAGGTCAGAAGGTCGCTCCTTGAACCTTTGCAGAGGCAGGATTGCTGTCTGAATATCCCAGGATTCCATGTTGCATTCCTTTTTGCACTCCATTCATTTATAAAGATCACCCTTGTAAGACCACCGGGCTCTGTAAGGGTCTCGGATTATGGCTGCCTGCGGCAAGTTTAAACTTGCACATTCAGAGTTAGAAAAAATAAAGTTACTGTAAGTTTAGCATTCATAAATTAATGTCCCCCTTTGGCTCCCTTCTTTGCCCTTGTGACTTCTGCCTTCCTCTCCCAGACACCCAAAGAAAGTCCCATTGTATGTGGAAATGTCTGAGAGTTCACATATATTCACTAGAAATGACATATCCAGTGACTTCTGGCTTACACTGTTGTATGTCAAAAGTATGTAGACAAATCTCTTGAGCTTTGAACATGAGAAGCCATCTTCTCTATCGATTGCGGTGACAATCTTAAAAATAAAAATAAAATTTTAAAATTATAAAAATATTTTTTTTGAGGTTTTCCTTCCTCAAAATTTGGGGTAGGCATAGAGCTTGCAGAACAACTTCAAACTGTTATAGGTACAAGATTTTATAAAGTCAAGAAACATGGGAGAAAATTATATATATATATATATATATATATATATATATATATATATATATATATATATATATATATATAATCCTAAGCTTTGCTCATGATCTGAGTTTGATCCAGTGGAAGCTGGGCTCAGGTAGCCGGCTACAGGTTGACTCAGCCTTCCACCCTTCCGAGGTCGGTCAAAAGAGTACCCAGCTTGCTGGGGTTGGGGGGGCGGGAAGTGTAGAGGACTGGGGAAGGCAATGCCAAACCACCCTGTAAAAAGTCTGCCACGAAAACGTCATGATGTGACGTCACCCCAGAGACGGAAACGACTGGTGCTTGCACAGGGGACTACCTACCTACATCAAACCTCAGTGGGATTAAACACAATATTTGGTACAGGCATTCTTCAGTCTGGAAAATGATTAAAGAACCAAGCTGAAAAAACAAACAAACCCAAACCTTCAGTGATGGTTTAACTATGCTCCAATATTCTTGATTAGCACACACATATTTTGTAATTCCTGTTGGGTTAGAGCAAATGAGGATTTTACTCAGAGTTTGAATTCAACAGCAGCTCACAGGAGGACAGGTCCAGAACCTCCAGCCAGGGTCTGCATCCAGTAGGGAGTTCTCTCCCCGCTGCACACAGATCCTGGGGCATATGCAAATGAGATATACTACTGAGCTCCTGCACCATTTTTTCTACAAAATGAACCCTGGTTTCCATGTGGCTCAAAATAGTTTTCCTGTGTCTACTAGATGGCTCGTTGTGGATTTAATGGCTTCCAAAAGAGTATAATGTCATGAATATGGCCAGGAACAGTCGCTACTGGTCTTGACTAAAGAAACCCAAAACTAATGGAGGATGATTTGGCAGGCCTGAAAAAAGGGCAGGACCTGACTCTCTGCTAAGCATGTGATGCAGAGACTCCAAAGGCCCTGAACAGAATAACTTTGGAGAGAGGTAAGAAAGAAAGGAGTAACAAAATAATATGGCTTCTAGAAAATTGGGAATAGCGTAATTAATGTCAATAGATAGAAAAGCTGCAAGCAAAAGTGTCTGAGATTGGCTAGAATGTCCAGCTAAGTATAGAAGTGATGATACAGTTCAAAGATGAGGTGAATTGGTTGGGATTCAGTGGCTGGCCATGTGTTTGGGAAACCTGTAATTCCTATTTTAGATATTCTTTGTTATGACAAAAAGTAGTAGAAATGAAATGACATAATTTATATACATTGGAAGAAGATACATGGAAACAGATAATTTCCCAGGGCTTCTTTTGTAGCAGGAACTCCTTTGAATATTCAGTCACTCACCCCTGATGTAGCCAATCCTCCAAGAGCTTACAGAGCTCTTAGTACAGGGCCTACTCTAAACTCCAGGAGGATTGGTCGCATCTAAGGTTGCCAAGTCCAATTCAAGAAATATCTGGGGATTTTGGGGGTGGAGCCAGGAGACATAGGGTGGGGTGGGGGAGCCAGGAGCAAGGTTGTGACAAGCATAATTGAACTCCAAAGCGAATTCTGGCCATCGCATTTAAAGGGACAGCACACCTTTTAAATGTCTTCCCTCCTTTAGAAATAATGAAGGATAGGGGCACTTTCTTTGAGGGCTCATAGAATTGGACCTCCTGATCCAATCCTTTTGAAACGTGGAGGGTGTTTTGAGGAGAGGCATTGGATGCTATATTGCAAATTTGGTGCATCTACCTCAAAAAACAGCCCCCCCAGAGCCCCAGATAACCGCAGATCAATTCTCCATTATACCCTATGGGAATCGGTCTCCATAGGGAATAATGGAATACCCAGCAGACATTTTCCTTCATCCTCCCCGCTTTCTGATGACCCTGAAGTGGGGGAAGGTCCTCCAAACTGGGGGATCTCCTGCCCCCACCTGGGGATTGACAACCCTAGTGACATCAGGGGTGTGTGGCCTAATATGCAAAGTAGTTCCTGCTGCAAAAAAAGCCCTGCAACTTCCTATGTGATTATAAGATAGTCAGACAAGAATGAGAGCGTTATGAGGTGGGACAACTAGCCATTGTTGGAATCCCTCACCCTTTGCTCCTATTCCCCACCACCAAAAAGTTTCTGGCAAATCCTAGAGCTACCCTATGGCAGCCCTATGCACAGGAGTGCTTAAGTCATGCTAGGGTTGCCAATCCCCAGTCGGGAGCAGGAGATCCCCCAGTTTAGGGAGGGACATGTCCACTTGGCACTCCATTATTCCCTAGGGAGACTGATATCCCTAGGGTATAATGGAGAATCAATCTGTGGGTATCTGGGGCTCTGGAGGGGCTGTTTTTTTTGAAGCACAGACACCAAATTTTCAGCATAGCTTCCAGGGTCCAATTTTACGAGCCCCAAAAGAAGGTATCCATATCCTCCATTGTTTTCAATGAAGGGAAGGCATTTAAAAAGAGTGCAGCCCCTTTAAATGTGATGGTCAGAACTTCCTTTGGAGTTCAATTGTGCTTGTCACAACCTTGCACCTAGCTCCCCAAATATTTCCTGAGCCAGACCCGGCAACCCTAGTCATGCCTATATTTGAGTCATGTCAGACCACGGTCACCTGGAACTATATAAAATCAGAGAGTTGAAAGGTACCTCCAGGGTAATCTATCCCAATCCCCTGCTCAATGCAGGAAATCCACAATTACCTCCCTGGCTCCCCCTGAATTCACAGGAACTGCATTGCTGTCAGATGGCCATCTAGCCTCTGTTTCAAGACCTCCAAGGAAGGAGAGCCCACCACCTCCTCAGAAAGCCTGTTCCACTGAGGAACCGCTCTAACCGTCAGAGAGTTCTTCCTAATGCTGAGCCAGAAACTCTTCTGATTTAATTTCAACCCACTGCTTCTAGTCCTACCTTTTGGGGGCACAGAAAACAATTCCACACCATCCTCAATATGACAGCCCTTCAAGTACTTGAATATGCACAGCACTAGAAACTGGCAGCCCATAATAACCAAACTCATGAAAGCTCCACAGGCTGCTGAAAAGAAGCCAAGGACTGCTGGCATATACACCAAATGTATCTATGTGGTCCGGGAGAGTATACTGCGAGTAACTTTCCTTTCACATGTAGATGGCCTTTCTCCCTGGAATTGGTGGCTATGTGTTTTTAATACTGTCAATAAAACAGTCTTTCCTGGAGACACATGAGGGCAATCCTGGAAGCTGTTAACAAAGTGTGAAAAGGAGAGGGCCAGCGAAGGTTAATCATATGGCTGTCCGCTAATGACCTCTCTAGGCCCCGCTTTTTCAACCCTCCGCTACTTGTAAAGACCCATCACGTGAGCAATTTCCTGTCCGAGGTTGCCTTTATGGAGAAAAATAAAAAGCCTGGCTTTATTGTGAGGGAAAAAAAGAGCACACCCAGCAGGGTACAGGGTTATTATTTTTTAAGCTAATCTAAACACCTGGGTTTCCTAGTAGAGCCTATTAAACTTCCTCCATTATGTCTAAATATTTCACTAATTCCCAGCCCCAGAGTAGATTAGTGCATTAGTGGTTAAAGAAGGCAGAGAGATGGGGTGGAGGAGCATTAGCGAACCGTCCATAATGACCTGGAGACATGGAAGCAAGGGATGTGCCCTCGGATGTTAACTAATGCAGCCCCCACTAAATCCCTTCTCTTCTTGAGTATCTTTAAATATACTGAATCCAACAGCTAGAGTTATCGTCAGTTGCTGATATCCAGAAACCTCCAGAAATGGCTGTTTCCACTGTCTGCCTTTTCCCCACTTTTGTGATGTGAAGGCAGCAGGAAAGGTACTCAGCAAACAGCTTAAGCGACAGGGGTGTCTTCCAACCACAACAGTTAACAGATGTTCCTGCCCAAGAGGATCATTTTGATATGCATTTTTGCCCACCCACAGTGGTTCCACTTTTCATCCGTCGTTGCACTGCCTCCGTGGCTTTGGAAAGGCTTCCTGGATCTACATAAATAGATTTGGGTTTGTTATTTGTCATTCTATTCCCTGCTCTGGTGTAATCGCTTGGCAGAGGCTGAACAGATACCCTCGCAAACAACGGCAGTAGGAAATGAGTCTGCAGGGGACAGGCTGATGTTTGGCTTGTATTCTGCTGAAGAAAAGTGGTAAACACTACACCATGTAAAACTGAATTCCGCACATCAGTCATAGAGAGAGATGTTCGAGCAGCAGCGCTTTTCTGGCATTGCAAGCCTAAGCAGAGCTACATGTTTCTAAGACAATTGATGTCAATGGGCTTAGTAGAACTCTGCTTAGGTCTGCACTGGCAAAGTGCTGGAATGTGGGCAGTCCATAACACCTCTGGGTAAAGGAGCTCTAACATCCATGGGGTTGTGGGCATCCGGGCACAACATTTGAAATCTATCCATTGTGAAGCACAGGACAGAAAAGGCTGTTGATGTCTAATAGCCAAGAGCTACACGTTACAAAACTGAAGCGCTGAATTGTGCCCAGACCCAACCTGGAAATCAGTGCAGGTCACTGTGCTGGTGAAATAGGGTCTGTTTGTCCCAGGGCTTTTTTCTAGTGGGAACTCCTTTGCATAATAGGCCACACACCCTGATGTAGCCAATCCTCCAAGAGCTTAAAGTAGGCCCTGTAATAAGAGTCCTTTAAGGAGTCCCATGGTGCAGAGTGGTAAAGCTGCAGTACTGCAGTCCAAGCTCTGCTCACGACCTGAGTTCAATCCCAGTGGAAGCTGGGTTCAGCCGGCTCAAGGTTGACTCAGCCTTCCATCCTTCTGAGGTCAGTAAAATGAGTACCCGGCTTGCTAGGGGTAAAGTGTAGATGACTGGGGAAGGCAATGGCAAACCACCTTGTAAAAAAGACTGCTGTGAAACCATCGTGATGGGATGTCACCCCAGAGTTGGAAATGAATGGTGCTTGCACGGGGGACTGCATTTACCTTTACAAGGAGTCCTGTGGTACAGAGTGGTAAGCTGCAGTTCTGCAGTCCAAGCTCTGCTCGTGACCTGAGTTCGATCCTGGTGGAAGCTGGGTTCAGGCAGCCGGCTCAGGGTAGACTCAGCCTTCCATCCTTCTGAGGTTGGCAAAATGAGTTACCCAGCTTGCTTGGGAGTAAAGTGCAGTTGATTGAGGAAAGCAATGGCAAACCACTCTGTTATGTGATATCACTCCATAGGTTGGTAACGAGCTAGTGCTTGCACAGGGGACTACCTTTACCTTTTACCGTAAGCTCCTGGAGGACTGACTACACAAGAGGGGTGTGGTCTAATACGCAAAGGAGTTCCTGCTACGAAAAAGGCCCTGATGACCTCCAAAATGTCCTATCATTAACAGCCTTGCTCAGGTCTTGCAACTGGAGGGCTGTGGCTTCCTTGACTGAGTCCATCTCAGGCTGAGTTCTTCCTCTTTGCCTGCTGCCCTTCAACTTTTTTCCTGGCATTATTGTCTTTTCCAATGAGTCTTGTCTTCTTATGTCGTGACCAAAGTCTCCTCTAACAACACAGAGCAAATGAATCCATCTTCTTCCTGTCAGTTTTCTTCACATTGACAGAAGGCAACGGGTGAACTAACCAGAATTTTACACTTGTGCGTTACTGCGTGTTCCTTCCCAGAAACTTTGAGGTTAAAGGAAAGGATCACCTCACTACACTGCCTGTGGAAAGCAAGAATGTCAGGGGGGGTCAGTTTGGTGTAGTGGTTAAGAGCGGCGGACTCGAATCTGGGAGAACTGGGTTTGATTCCCCACTGCTCCACATGCAGCTGCTGGGATGGCCTTGGGTCAGTCACAGCTCTCTCAGAGCTGCTCTCCCAGAGCTCTCTCAGCCCCATCTAGGCCGCGGTCACACTCACCATTAAATCCATCCGTATCCCGTCGCTATTATACCCCGCAGCTTTTTTACAACGAATTTCCTGAGCAGATATCCCTCCATCCTTCTGTTCTAAGCAGCGTTGGTCCCGTCGTTGGTTGATCAGAGGTCTCAACCGGACCTCATTTTTGAGATGGCATTCCACACTCGCGCAAGCACAGTACCGTGGGATATTGTGCTTGGCTTTTTTTTTTAAAAAGGTGCCAGAAAAGGTGGGCGATCTGCCTCCCCCCCCCCATTTAAACACCCGGAAAAGAAGGGGAAGCCCAGGAGTTCTCTTTGCTGTCTCTCCGCCTGGCGGGGAGACAGCAAAGGTGGGTCATCTTCCTCCCCACCCCACTCCACCGTGGTGTTTAAAGCGGGGGGGGGGGAAGCAAGGCAACTCTCTTTGCTATCTCTCCAACTGGCGGGGAGACAGCAAAGGTGGGTGATCTTCCTCCCCCCCCAATTTAAACACCCCGACGTGGTGTTTAAATGGGGGGGGGAAGCACAGCATCTCTCTTTGCTGTCTCTCCGCCTAGCGGGGAGACAGCAAAAGTGGGGGATCTTTCTCCCCCCCATTTAAACACCCCGCCATGGTGTTTAAATGGGGGGGGGAGCACAGCAACTCTCTTTGCTGTCTCTCTGCCTGGTGGGGAGACGGCAAAGGTGGGTCATCTTCCTCCCCGGCAGGGAGACAGCAAAGGTGGGCGATCTGCCTCCCGCCCCATTTAGAAAAGGTCCCCTGTGCAAGCACCAGTCGTTTTCGACTCTGGGGTGATACTGCTTTCACAAAGTTTTCATAGCAGACCTTTTACGGGGTGGTTTGCCATTGCCTTCCCCGGTAATTACCCTTCCCCCCCAGCAAGCTGGGTACATATTTTACCGACCTCAGAAGGTTGGAAGGCTGAGTCAACAATTGCTGGTGCAATGATATCATTTGGAGTGGGCTCTCGTAGGGAAGCGGATGGGCGCTTGCAACGAGTTGGCTACAATGGAGCGTTCAAACATAGAAAGTATGCGTGGGAGTCGTCGGAAGCATTCTTATTCCAGATTTAATGTACTATTAAAAAAGTCTGCGTCTCAGTCGTGGCAGTTCGAGACACGAACGAGCCAATGACCATTGCTAGATGCTGATGTTTGGACAACCGCATAAAATCCGACATGCATCTGGCTTTCATCCATGTCCATCTCGTCAGTTTATGTGCATCTGACCTCGGCCCTAACAGAGCTTCTGTTGGGAAGAGTGGAAGGGAAGAAGACTGTAAGCTGTTCTGAGTCTCTTAGTGAAGGGTGGGGTATAAATCCAATCTCCTACTCCTCTGAGATGCTAGTTCTCTAAAGGCAGGGATCTTCATGAGCATTGTTCTTATTTTTATGGAACATTCAGTCTTGTGATCTCCCTGTCTGCGTTCAGAAATGGTACACTCGGGGTGGAATTCTAGCAGGAACTCCTTTGCATATTAGGCCACACACCCCTGATGTAGCCAATCCTCTGAGAGCTTACAAGGCTCTTTTTTGTAAGCTCTTGGAGGATTGGCTACATCAGGGGTGTGTGGCCTAATATGCAAAGGAGCTCCTGCTGGAATTCCACTCCTGGGTACACTCCCATGAAGGCACTCTCCATGCACAGTTTCTGATAATTAAACTCTAAAGACTGATTCACATATTACAATACTGCAGGGTTCCCTAACCCTTTTGAGGTCAGTCCTGAGTCCAATGCTTTTTTAACTTGTTCATTAATGATTTGGAGTTGGGAGTAAGCAGAGAAGTGGCTAAGTTTCTAGATGACACTAAATTGTTCAGGGTGGTGAGAACCACGGAGCATTGTGAGGCACTCCAAAGGGATCTGTGAGCGTCCATGTGGCAAATGAGGTTCAACATGGCCAAGTGCAAAGGAATACACATTGGGGCCAAAAGCCTAACTATAAATATATGTTGATGGGGTCCAAACTGGCGGAGACTGACCAAGAGTCATGGTAGATAACTCACTGAAAATGTCGAGACACTGTGTGACTGTAATAAAAAAGGCCAACATGGTGGGGATTATTAGGAAGGGAATTGAAAACAAATCAGCCAGTATTATAGTATCCCTGTATAAATCGATGGTGTGGTCTCATTTGGAGTACTGTATACAATTCTGGTCACCACACCTCAAAAAGATGATATAGCTTTGGAAAAAGTGCAGAAAAGGGCAACTGGAATGATTAAAGCAGGGTGTCAGTTGGTTTGGGGGCTGAATCAGGCCCTTGGAGGGCTTCTATCAGGCTCCTGAGCAACTGGCTGTCATCTGCTT
The DNA here is from genome assembly GCF_032191835.1 of Heteronotia binoei. Taxonomy (NCBI): domain Eukaryota; kingdom Metazoa; phylum Chordata; class Lepidosauria; order Squamata; family Gekkonidae; genus Heteronotia; species Heteronotia binoei. The sequence continues at coordinate 131,582,759 of NC_083228.1, read as the reverse complement.
CCTTCTCCCTCTCTCTTGCTTCCTTATCAGCTTGCTTTGCGAGGCTTTCTCAATTGCACAGGACCTACAGAGTAAAGTCTCTATTTTCTCCATTGGCTGAGGCTCCCCCTTTAGGGAGGGAGAGCTTGCTTTGCCAGGCTCTCTCAATTGCACATCAGAGCTACTGATCCAAGCCTCTCTTCCTTCTTTTAGCTGAGGCTACTTCTCCTCCTGGCCCCTTGGGGAAGCAAGGAAAGAGCCAGAGCTTTCTTTGTCCAGTTCCCTGGATCCCATAGGAGAGATACAAAGAAAGGACTTTTCAGACCAAACAATTGTGTTTGTGTGTGTCCTTTATAATGGTTATATTTCTGCTACCTAATAGGTTCGCGCACGGCCCGGTCCAACATGGCTTGACTCAACAAGATCTCATTTATTTCAGATCCGGCCCTTATAACAAATGAGTTTGACACTCCCGGATTAAACGGTTGGAACACTTTCCCTATGAAGACAAGTTAAGAACATAAGAGAAGCCATGTTGGATCAGGCCAATGGCCCATCTAGTTCAACACTCTGTGTCACACAGTGGCCAAATATATATATACACACACATATATACATACACACTGTGGCTAATAGCCACTGATGGACCTCTGCTCCATATTTTTATCTAACCCCCCTTAAAAGCACTTGGGGCTCTTCAGCTTGAAAAAACGATGACTGAGGGGTGACATGAGAGGTGTTCGACTAGATGGGCCATTGGCCTGATCCAACATGGCCTCTCTCATGTTCTTATGACCCTGGAGAGTCACTGCTAGTATGAATAGACAATACTGACTTCAATAAACCAAGGGTCTGATTTGGTAGAAGGCAGCTTCCTGTGAGTTCCTGTATGGAATTCTGGAAAGCCTGTACTTAAAAATAATTTGGTTTTTAAAAAATGCATAATGGACAGGAATACTTCATGCACCCAACAGCAAAAATGATGTGATACCGTATATTAGAACCACCCCAAATATTACAGAATGGTTTGATTTCTCTAGAACTATTCATCAGCCCGGACGTCAATTGTACTATTTTAGCAGCGCTGCCTTTAGGGAAGTGAACACACATCGATGCCTGCTGACTTCAATTGCCAGTTGTGCCATCTTTCCACCCAATAGGGTTCCCCCGGGCAGTGAATATCGAAACATCAAAATGTTTCAACATTAAAACATCAGGACATTAAAACAACATTTAAAATAAGTGATGGTGGTGGAGGAACGTGCCATGAAGTCACGGCTGACTTTTGGTGACCCTGTAAGGCAGGGGTGGGGAACCTTTTTTCTGCCAAGGGCTATTTGGATATTTATAACATCATTCGTGGGCCATAAAAAATTATCAACTTAATAAACAGTGTTTCGCAGAGGGAGAATGATTCAGGCCAGCAAAATTAATGCAAATAATTGTTTTTCTATTTGAAGTCATGTGGGAAGAGCCTAATCTGGCGCACACACACACACCCGGCCCACTGCCTTGTAGAAAAAGCCCAGCAGGAACTCATTAGCATATTAGACCACATCCCCTAATATTAGCATATTAGGTCACACACTCATTAGCATATTAGGCCACACCATCTAGGATAATCAAGTGCAAACTGAACTGTGGCAGTAACTTTTCCAGGCCCTGCAGCAATTCTGACCAGCCAGCCAGGCCCCAGGGAGGCTGCTGCACAGTACATCTGGGCCCTGTGATCCCTGCCTGGCCCTGGGGAGGCTGCTGCACAGCGCAGCTCGGCCCCACGATCCTCGCTGGCTTGCCAGGCCCCATATGGCTCGGTTCAGCCCAGCAATCCCCGAGTAGGGTTGCCAAATCCAATTCAAGAAATATCTGGGGACTTTGGTGGTGGAGCCAGGAGACTTTGGGGGTGGAGCCAGGAGGAGACACTAGGGTGGAGCCAGGAGCAAGGGGGTGACAAGCATAATTGAACTTCAAAGGGAGTTCTGGCCATCACATGTAAAGGGACTGCACCCCTTTTAAATGCCTTCCCTCCACTGGAAATAATGGATAGGGGCACCTTCTTTGGGGGCTCTTAGATTTGGACCCCCTGATCCAATCCTTTTGAAACATGGAGGGTATTTGGGTGAGAGGCACTGGATATTATGCTGAAAATTTGGTGCCTTTTTTCAAAAAAACAGGCCCCCTCCAAGTGCCCCAGATACCCGCAAATCGATTCTCCATTCTACCCTATGGGAATCGGTCCCCCTAGGGAATAATGGAGTGCGGAACAGACATTTCCCTCCCCCCCTTCCCGCTTTCTGATGACCGTGAAGCGGGGGAGGGCCTCCAAACCGGGGGATCCCCTGCCCCCACCTGGGGATTGGCAACCCTGATCCCGAGGGCCACACCAAGTGACCTCGAGGGCCGTATATGGCCCTCAGGACAAAGGTTCCCCACCCCTGCAGTAGGGTTTTCAAGGCAAGACAGGTAGTTTGCCATTTCCTGCTTCTGTGTTGCGACCCTGGACTTCCTTGGTGGTCTCCTATCCAGGCTTCATTTTGGGCAGGAGCTCACAGGAGCAGCCCTGTAGCTGGAAAATATTGGGATGGAGGGGCCCCGGAGGTAAAAAAAAAATAGTTTTGGGGGGGAGGCGTGGGGCTTGGCTGCTTCTTCCCTCCAGTGGCCAGCCCTCCTGGCCTCAGCTCTCTCTCTCAAAAAAAAAAGGGAGAGGGAGAGTTCCCATCATGTGCTTGACACCTTAATAAATAAAAAATGGGGTGAGGGTGTGGGGCGGGCGGTTATTCTTCAGGGTGTCTTCTCTCCTGTGGAATGTTCATTTCTGATTGGGCCACAGGCTCTTGCTCTTGCTGTTCCTCTCTGGCAGTTGCTCTCTCTCCCCCCCCCCTTTGTTGTCGCTCTCTCTCTCTCTGCCGCCCTCTCCCTTGCTGTTGGGTGCTCTCTCTCTCGCTGCCACTCTTTCACAGTTTCTCTCTGTCCCGCTCTCTTGCTCTCCCCTTTGCTGTCGCTCTCACTCTCTCTGCCACACTCTTTCACTGTCTCTCTCTCTCTCTCTGCTGCTCTCTCGCTGTCCCCCTTGCAGTCGCTCTCACTCTGTCGCTCTCTCTTGCTCCCGCACTTTTGCAGTTTCACTCTCTCTCCTGCGCTGTTTCTCCCTCTCTTTTCCTCGGGTCCAATGGAGGGGCCCTACAGAGGGAAAGAAAGGAAAGGAAAGGTCCCCTGTGCAAGCACCAGTCGTTTCCGACTCTGGGGTGACGTTGCTTTCACAATGTTTTCACGGCAGACTTTTTTACGGGGTGGTTTGCCATTGCATTCTCCAGTCTTTTACACTTTCCGCCCAGCAAGCTGGGTACTCATTTTACCGACCTCGGAAGGGTGGAAGGCTGAGTCAACCTTGAGCCGGCTACCTGAAAACCCAGCTTCTGCCGGGGATTGAATTCAGGTTGTGAGCAGAGCTTAGGACTGCAGTACTGCCGCTTTAACACTCTGCGCCACAGGGCTCTTACAGAGGGAAGGGGGCGTTAAATAGAGCGGCCTAGCACCTCCCCCCCACTGTAGCTATGGGCCTGCAGAGGAGCGGAGCTCTGGAACCTCTACATATTATTGTGCTCTTTCCTTCTTACAACCCCCCCCCCTCAATACTGGCTTCTGGGCTCCATTGTTCAAACCCCCTGTGAGAATTTTGCTGAACTCTAAGATCTGGCAAACTTTCTAATATCCCCCCCCCCAAAAAAAAATGGGGAAATAACCAAAACATATAAAGCAGAGATAAAAATCCTCATCATGCCACTGTGGCCACTTAGGAGAAAGTCATTTTAAAACGATGATGGAAGGAAGGTTTTCTTATGACCAGGGCTTTCGTTGTAGAAAAAGCCCTGCAGGAACTCATTTACATTTTAGGCCACACGCCCTCACATCACCATTGTTCCACATAGGGCTTTTGCAGGAAAAGCTCAGCAGGATCTCATTTGCATATTAAGCCACACCCCCTGGAACCAAGTCAGCCGGAACTGCGTTCCTGTGCGTTCCTGCTAAAAAAAAAGCTATGACCATTATAATTCAAGAAGCATTTTAAGGTAGATGCTGAGCTGATATAATTTAGTACACCTTCTGGTGATGTCAGCGGTGGGTGGCATATACAAATTACTTATGCAAACGAGTCGTGCTAATGAACTCTGGCACCTCTTTTTCTACTAAATGACCCCTGCTCCCATCCAAATACCTGGGCAGATCCTACTGAGCTTCCAAGATATGACAAGATCAGGATACCCTGAGTTAAACAATTAAAATGAACATAACAACACAAGGAAGGAGGCCTGATAACAGTTAGTGGGAAACCAAAATGCTCTTCACCCACTGCAGAAAACGCAGAAGGATACCAACAATTCTCCGGGGGTGGGGTGGAGAGTGGAGGCAGGATTTCCAGAGTTTCTTCTGTACCACAACTGAGAAGGCCCTTTTCCAGGTTGCTTTCTTAGGTTTATGACATTAAGAATAATAGGGCCAGTTTGGTGTAGTGGTTAAGAGCCCAGACTCTAATGTGGGAGAACCAGGTTTGATTCCCCACTCCTCCACATGCAGCCAGCTGGGTGATGTTGGGTCAGTCACAAGTCCTCTCAGAGCTGTTCTCTCAAGAGCAGTTCTTCTCTCAGAGCTCCCCCAGTTCCACCTGCCTCACAGGCAGTGTTCCCTCTAAGCTGAGTTAGCGTGAGCTAGCTCACAGATTTTTAGCCTCCAGCTCACATATTTTTGTCTTAGCTCAGGAAGGAGGACCCCGGAGCACACTAATTTATGCAGTAGTTCACAACTTTAATGCCACAAAGTAGAATCGACTCACAAAGCAGAATTTTTGCTCACAAGACTCTGCAACTTAGAAGGAACATTGCTCACAGGGAGTCTGTTGTGAAGAGAGGAAGGGAAGGAGATTGTAAACCGCTCTGAGACTCCAAATGAAGGGTGGGGTATAAATCCAATCTCTTCTCTTCTTCTGTTATGTGTTATTAAACTCTTGTATGTTGAGGGATGCACCCTGTGAGCACCCTTGTATGTTGAGGGATGTACCCACCCACTCCCCAGCATAAGGTTGCCAGGTCTGTGTTGGAAAATTCCTGGAGACTTTGGGGTGGATCCAGAGGGTGGGGTTTGGGGAGGGAAGGAGAGGAGCCTCAGCATGGTACAATGCTGAAGAGAAGCAGTCCCCAACCTTTTTGGCACCAGGGACTGGTTTTGTGGAAGACACTTTTTCCATGAACCGGGAGTGGGTGATGGTTTCGGGATGATATAATTGCGCACTTTATTTTGGTGTGGTGGTGAAGTCTGCGGACTCTTATCTGGGACAACCAGGTTTGATTCCCCACTCCTCCACTTGCAGCTGCTGGAGTGGTCTTGGGTTAGCCATAGCTATTGCAGGAGTTGTCCTTGAAAGGGCAGCTGCTGTGAGAGCTCTTTCAGCCCCACCCACCTCACAGGGTGTCTGTTGTGGGGGAGGAAGACAAAGGAGATTGTGAGCTACTGAGATTTGGAGTGGGGAGCAGGATATAAATCCAATGTCTTCTTCTTATTATTACTACATTGTAATATATAATCAAATAATTATACAACTCACGGCCTGGTTGTTAACAGGCCATGGACCGGTTTTGGTCCATGGCTTGGGGGTTGGGGACCCCTGCTATGGAGTCCACCCTTTAAAGCAGCAATTTTCTCCAAGGGAGCCGATCTCTGCCAGCCGGAGATCAGTTGTAAAAGCAGGAGATCTCCAGGTCCTACCTGGAGACTGGCAACCCTGTGCCCAGCATGACTTTGGCCTATTAGCATTGCTCCTTTTTAATTTCCAAAGCAGCTTGTGGTGCCATTTGCGGGAGGACAACGGTTCAACATTTGTTTTTTAAACCTACTGGGCATGCACAATCTCTTGAACACGCATGTGATGGATACACCAGCCCTGAGGCCATTTTTAAAAATGTTATCTCCTTTGGGGCCTTTGTGGGGGAGGGCTAAAAGTTCAGCTAATTAGATCTCGGGGTGCTAATCGGCTCGGAGCGGCTGATTTTGGCAACAGTTGCCCACGGCTGCGATCCATCGGGGCACCTCCTCCTCCGCCAGCCCCTCCTTGGAAAACCAACGTGCAAACTCCCCCGTTTACTTCAACAAAGCCCACGCAGCAGACGTCCCCTCCCACCTCCCTTGCCCGTAGATTGTGCCCAAAGTCTCTAAAACTAATTAAAAGGCCTCGTCCCTTATTTGCCCGAAGATCTCGTTATTTGTGCACGGGGGAAAATAGTAATAATAAAAATGAGGCTCGCCCCCCCCCTTCCCCTTCCCCAAGCCGTCTGGATCTCCTGCAATTACAGTGTGAATTGCAGGAGAGGATTAAATGAAGGGCTCTTGGGCTGGAGCCGGGGTGGGGTGGGGTGGGGTGGGGTGGGGGGGGGGGGACGTGACAGGTTTCAGCTCAAGAGCAGTAAAACAGCTGTTTGGGGACGCTGCACCTGCTGGGGAGCAGGCGGTGTTTTTTTGTGTGTTTTTTTTTTAACCTTCAGACACAAACAGGCCATTTTCTCCCTCCTCTCCCTCCCTCCCTTCTTTTCACACCAACTCTCAATCTGGAAACAGAAAAGGGAGAATTGCAAAAAACCCCACAACCCCAGGACGGGATGTTTTTTGAGGGGGGGGGGAATTAAAAAATGACACCCCCTTATGGTCCTGTAGAATACAGTGGACTCCATACCGAATTTGGCTCCCCTCCTCCATCGGCGCCTGGGGCAAGCACCCCCTCTGTCCTCCCCTAGATCCGGCCCTGCACAACCCCACCCCCACGACTCAGCCTAAGCCCCCAACGCCATCCACTTAAAAATAAGTTTTTTTTAAAAAAAAGAAACCCTTAAAAGAGTTTCATTTGAAGCAAGGAGAGAGAGCCCAGCTCTCCAGAAGACCCAAACGCAGGAAAAAAAGGGGGAGAAGTCAAAGTGGTGCCATTTTTAAAAAAAATTCCCAGGCTGCAGACGGAGCACCAATTCTGATCTTGGCCAAGTTTCAATGTAAATGGGATTGGGGTGGGGGAAAGAGAGGGGTGAGAGTTGGAAGGGAGCGAAGAGAATAGTGGCAGACTGGGTCTAAAAATATTGGTTGCCAGCGGATAAAGAACTTCTATTATATTGGAGCTTCTGTTATAATTTTCAAGCTACTAAAAGGCCATTAACATTTTAAACGTATTGTCGAATGTTTAAGGGGGCCCACTTCATCAGAAGCCCACACGGCCCACTTGCCATCGGGCAAGCTGACACCCTGGCCAGTCCCCCACTGGAAGAGAAGAAAGGTCTCTCTCTCTCTCTCTCTGCGTCTCTCTTTTTTACTGTTTCACGTTTCGAAGTCCCGCCGACTGGCCTAAGCTCCACTCGACATTGTGGGAATAGCAATGAGGCCTGGGCCCGACAATCAAAACACACTTTAAAAAAAAATATCCGTTTGAAAGTTCAGAAACTTTTTCTCCGCCGGCCAACAAAATAGTTCAATTAAAGCGGGGGGGAGGAGAATTAAGTGCAGGGTTAGGGAGAAGATTTTTAATTAGTCCCAAATGCAAGCCATGGGGGGTTAATTAGGGGCCTGTGCCACTACTGCATCCTCCAGCATCATGCCTCTTTGTGGGGCAACCTTGGAAAGGGAGAATGTCTCTCCTGCTCTGTCTCTCTTTGACCACCTTCGTAAAGAACTTGCCTGGGCTGCCATCACATACGCTAAATGATGCACCTTCAATCCACTTTCCAACTGGATTTTACTGTGTGAACTGGCCAAATCCAATTGGAAACTGCATTGAAAGTGGATTGAAAGTGCATTATTTAGTGTGTGTGATCGCAGCCCTGGAAAAGCAAATTAAGCTCCACTAAAACGTTCCAAACCACTCCAAAGAAGGAAGAGGCCTCTAGGAGCCTTAAAAAAGAAAAAAAAAGAACCATACATATACTGTAACGTACTGAGTTGCGAGACGGGTTGAAGGCGACATGCTTTATTCAGTGGTACATTACAAGAGAGGGAACATGCGGGCCGGGCCCCGCTTATATACATTACCCGGAACTGCCCCCCAGTCTGACCAGTCCAATCCTGGTCAGTCAAACTTCCCGCCACAGATCTTGATGGGCGGGGCGTCTGGCGAGCTACATGCAGGGACCCGTGGGGTCGCCTCTGTAGCGATCGCCATGCGGTACATCCGCTTATGTTTCAAGACATAACATATACCAAAAGGTGGAGTGGCATAACTAAAGGGCATTGAAGGAGGTCCCTATGGCTGGCAGCTGCACCTATTGAATGCATGCAATATTCAGCTCCTCATTACCGGTGCAATTGGTTGCTGATTGTGTACAGGTGCATGGCCCAGGAGCCCTTCCCCACAATCCTGGTGTACAGGAAGGCTCTGGCTCTCTGAGGCTATCAGGGTTGCCAGCCTCCAGGTGGCAAAAACTGGAGAGAGGTCACCACTGGGAGAGAGGGAGATGGCAGGAGCGGGGCGGGGGGGGGGGGCACCGGGCAGGGAGCCTACCTGGGACGCCATGTGCCCTGGGGGCCCCACTACTTACTCTTTACATCTGGGAGACAAACCGGAGTTTATAGACAAACCCTTTAAGTGTGAATTTTATTTATTTATTTATTTGGGGTTTATATCCCGCCCTTCCCACGAATGGCTCAGGGCGGCTTCCAACAATTAATCAAACTTAAAATTAAACAATTTCAAATATAAAACAGTTAAATAGTTAAACAGTTAAAAACATTAAAACAGAGTAATTCAGTTTCCTGTAAACAGATGGCTGGCCAGTTACCTCAAGTTGTTATCCTAGCTAGATGTAGGCTAGGTATAGGCTAGCCGGAAGAGGGTCGTCTTACAGGCCCTGCGGAACTGCGCCAAGTCCCGCAGGGCCCTCACCTCTTCCGGCAGCTGATTCCACCATACGGGGGCCATAACGGAGAAAGCCCTTTCCCTAGTGGCTTTCAGACGGGCTTCTTTTGGCCCGGGGATAGTGAGGAGATTTTGTGTTCCTGACCTCAGTGCTCTCTGGGGAACATGTGGGGAGAGACGGTCCTTCAGGTAGGCAGGTCCCAGGCAATATAGGGCTTTAAAGGTAATAACCAGCACCTTGTACCGGACTCGGTATATCACTGGAAGCCAGTGCAGAGTCCGGAGACCCGGCTGAATGTGTTCCCACTTTGGGAGACCCAATAACAGCCGGGCCGCGGCATTCTGCACCAGCTGCAGTTTCCGGGTCCGAGACAAGGGCAGCCCCATGTAGAGGGCGTTGCAGTAGTCCAACCTTGAGGTGACCGTAGCATGGATCACTGTTGCTAGGTCGTCGCGCTCCAGAAAGGGGGCCAGCTGCCTTGCCCGTCTAAGATGAAAAAATGCGGACTTGGCAGCGGCTGCTATCTGAGCCTCCATCTTTAAAGAAGGCAGTTTATGGTTTATGGTTGGCCTTAAGTATTCATTGATCACGAATGGAGCCCTTCTTAGGAATTCAGCATTCTTTTTAGACAGTGGAGGATCTGTGGACACAGCAACTGCTTGCCAGCTTTCAAGGCACCTGTACCGACCGGGCTGCTCTTTTATTGCAGTGTTTGTATTGCTGGTTGTTATTGCGCCTTGAAGAATTATTTTATCATTCAAGATCAGGGTTGTCAAACTCATTTGTTATAAGGGCCGGATCTGAAATAAATGAGACCTTGTTGGGCCGGGCCATGTTGGGCCAGGCTGTGTGTGTACCTATTTAAGATTAGGTAGCATAAATATAACCTTTATAAAGGCCACAGACAAACACAAATGTTTGGTCTGAAAAGTGCTTTCTTTGTATCTCTCCCGTGGGATCCAGGGAACGGAGCATAGAAAGCTCTGGCTCTTTCCTTGCTTCCCCAAGGGGCCAGGAGGAGGAGGAGGAGTCTCAGCTAATAGAAGGAAGAGAGGCTTGGCTCAGTAGCTCTGCTGTGCGCTTGAGAGAGCCTGGCAAAGCAAGCTCTCCCTCCCCTAGGGAGGAGCCTCAGTCAATGGAGAAAATTAGAGATTTTACTCTGTAGGTCCTGTGCAATTGAGTAAGCCTTGCAAAGCAGGCTGTGATGCAGAAGGAAGCAAGAGAGAGGGAGAAGGAAGCAGATGACAGCCAGTTGCCCGGGGGCCTGATAGGAGCCCTCCGAGGGCTGGATTCGGCCCCCCGGCCACATGTTTGACACCCCTGCACAAGATGATTATTTGTTGGTTTCCTCAGGAGCTCAGTCGCTCAGAGGTAGGTAAGGAGGTTCTTCTGTACTTGCAAATGTGCATGTTATATTGGCAGGTGATATAGAAAGTGTTATTCTGATCAATGAAAATCCTACCTAAATGCTTCCTCCATTTCATTTTGCAGGTGAATAACCAAGTCTGGGCTGCAGAGCTTCCTTCAAGGCAATCCTGGGGCAGGTGACTGTGACAAGAAGGGTTGCCAACTTCCAGGAGGGGCCTGGAGATCTCCCCATTTTACAGTTTATCTCCAGATTGCAGAGATCAGTTCCCTTATATAAAATGGCTGCTTTAGAGGGTGGGTTCTATGGCATTATAACCCACTGAGTTCCTTCTTCTCCCCAAACCCAGCCCTCCCTAGGCTCCACCCCCCAAATCTCTAGGTACTTCTTAATCCACAGCTGGCAACTCTAGTTGAACAAGAGCATCATCATCAAATGATGATGATATTGGATTTATATCCCGCCCTATACTCTGAGTCTCAGAGCAGCTCACAATCTCCTTTATCTTCTTCCCGCACAACAGGCACCATGTGAGGTGGATGGGGTTGAGAGAGCTCTCACAAGCAGCTGCCCTTTCAAGGACAGCTCTGTGAGAGAGCTATGGCTGACCCCAGGCCATTCCAGCAGTTGTCAGTGGAGGAGTGGGGAATCAAACCCAGTTCTCCCAGATAAGAGTGGGCGCACGTAACCACTGCACCAAACTGGCTCTCAAACTAGAGCGATGCTAATTAACATGCTCCCCCTGTCAGTGCTTGTTTGCTGCATAATACACTCCCCCCCCCCCCGCCAGTGTTCTCCACCCTCCTGTGGAATATCAGCACACGTTCTCTTCTGGAAAAAAAAATTAAAAGGTTGTCTATGCCAGGCTGCTGAGGGAGCCACCTGGACTGGGCAGCAATGTTCCCTCTAAGCTGAGTTAGTTTGAGCTAGCGCACAGATTTTTAGCCTCCAGCTCACCCATTTTTGTCTTGGCTCAGGAAGGAGGACCCCAGAGCACACTAACTGAACATATGAAGCTGCCTTCTACTGAATCAGACCCTCGGTCCATCAAAGTCAGTCTTGTCTACTCAGACTGGCAGTGGCTCTCCAGAGTCTCAAGCTGAGGTTTTTCACGCCTATCTGCCTGGACCCCTTTTAGTCTATATGGCCAGGGATTGCATGCAGTAGCTCACCACTAATTGACGCAGTAAAAAAGGTAAAAGGTCGTCCTCTGTGCAAGCACCAGTTGTTTCCAACTCTGGAGTGACGTCGCTTTCACAACGTTTTCACGGCAGACCTTTTACCGGGTGGTTTGCCATTGCCTTCCCCAGTCATCTAACACTTTCTCCCCAGCAAGCCGGGTACTCATTTTACTGACCTCGTAAGGATGTAGGGCTGAGTCAACAACCTGGAGCCGGCTACCTGAATCAGCTTCCACTGGGATTGAACTCAGGTCGTGAGCAGAGGGCTCCGACTGCAGTACTGCAGCTTTACCACTCTGCGCCACGGGGCTTTCAACTGATGCAGTAGCTCACCACTTTAACGCCAGTTGCTCACAAAGTAGACTTTTTGCTCACAAGACTCCAGGGCTTAGAGCAGGGGTGGGGAACAGTGGCTCTCCAGATGTTTTTTTTGCCTACAACTCCCATCAGCCCCAGTCATTGGCCATGCTGGCTGGGGCTGATGGGAGTTGTAGGCAAAAAAACATCCGGAGAGCCACTGCCCCCCCCCCCCCCCCCCGCTGTCCAATATTCCATTGCTTCCTGCAAACCTCACGCTTGTGAAGCCCAATTGCCAGAGCCAAAAGCCAACTTTGGGCTCTCCCCCCTCTCCCCTTCTGCAAAACTGGCTCTCTCTCCCCTCACCTCCCTTCTCATCCCCCGTCCTCAGACTTCTGTTTTGATGGGGGAATGGAGCCAGAGGAGAGAAGCGAGGTGGCGGCTGACGTTTGCAGGGCCCCAGGGCAGCTTTCTCCCTCCTTCCCCGGGAAAAGAGGCAGGCAGTTGGCTGGCGAGCCCAAATGGCCGGAGTTGCCCGTTTTCCTTTGCAGAGCAGGCGCACCTTTGCAGGGTTTCATGCGCCCCCTCCCGCGCGCTCTCGCCGCCTCGTTTCTGCCTCCTTTTTTCTTGCCTCCCTCCCCTCCCGAAGCCCCCAGGATGACACGGGCCCTTTGAGGCGTCCCCTTCATTAGCATTTCAGCAGGCCTGGCGCTGGAGAGGCTGCTGAGACTATCCTGCTGGAGAAAAGCAAAGAATGCGCCCCATTTGCATGTTTGTGTGCCAGGGCGCACGGCTCTGACCCCTCCCCTCCCCTTCTCCCTCTTTCAGCTGGTCATTGTGCCCGTTCCCCGCAAACTTCCCAACTTTCTCATGAAGTCTCCGAAACCGATATTCGAGATTTGGCCGCCCTGGTGCGAAGGAAATGCTCCGAAGGTCAGTTTTGTTAGAAGCATCGCTGGGGGAAGAAATAAATAGTATTAAAAGCAAGCGCCAAAAACACTGAAAGCATCATACATTTGGACAGATTCAGGTAGGCGGGCCTGTTGGACTGAAGCAATAGAACCAAGTTGGCGTCCAGTGGTACCTTTAATGACCAACAGAGCTTCATTTTGGGGACAGGCAGACAAACTTACACCCATTTTGTTGGTCTTAAGCATGGGTGGCCAAACTGTGGCTCGGGAGCCACATGTGGCTCTTTCACACATATTGTGTGGTTCTTGAAGCCCCCACCAGTCCGTTGGCCAGCGAGGAAGAGGCATATTTCTCTTTCCAAGTCAAAACAGCTGGCAGCTTGAAGAATGCATTCAAAGTTAAAGGTGTTTTCTTTTCACCTCTCCTTTCTCCATCTATTTTCCTTCCTTCCTTTCTCAAACATATGACATTCATGTCTTGTGGCTCTCAAACGTCTGATGTTTATTCTATATCTATTATTTATTTATTTGGCTCTTACATTAAGCAAGTTTGGCCATCCCTGGTCTTAAAGGTGCCACTGGACTCAAAACTTTCTCACCTTTGGACAGGAAAGTCACTAGAAAAAGCAGTGCCTTCAGGAAGGTAATGATTTTGAAACAGAGGCGCGGGAGCTCATTAACAACTCATTTGCATATGACACACCCCTGACATCACCAGAAGGTGTACTAAATTAGATCAGCTCAGCAAATACCTTCAAATGCTTCTTGAATTATAATGGTCATAAGAAAACCTTACTCCCATCATACTTTTAAAATTTTTCCTATGTGGCCACAGTGCCGATTTCCATCATAAGAACATAAGAGAAGCCGTGTTGGATGAGGCCAATAGCCCATCCAGTCCAACACTATCACACAGTGGCCAAAAATTTATATATATAAATACACACACACACTGTGGCTAATAGCTACTGATGGACCTCTGCTCCTTATTTTTATCTAAACCCCTCTTGAAGCTGGCTATGCTTGTAGCCGCCACCACCTCCTGTGGCAGTGAATTCCACATGTTAATCACCCTTTGGGTGAAGAAGTACCTCCTTTTATCTGTTCTAACCCGACTGCTCAGCAATTTCATTGAATGCCCACGAGTTCTTGTATTGTGAGAAAGGGAGAAAAGGACTTCTTTCTCTACCTTCTCCATCCCATACATAATCTTTTAAACCTCTATCATGTCACCCCGCAGTCAACGTTTCTCCAAGCTAAAGAGCGCCAAGTGTTTTAACCTTTCTTCATAGGGAAAGTGTTCCAAACCTGTAATCATTCTAGTTGTTCTTTTCTGCACTTTTTCCAATGCTATAATATCCTTTTTGAGGTGCGGTGACCAGAATTGCACACAGTATTCCAAATGAGACCGCACCATCGATTTATACAAGGGCATTATGATACTGGCTGATTTGTTTTCAATTCCCTTCCTAATAATTCCCAGCATGGCGTTGGCCTTTTTTATTGCAATCGCACATTGTCTTGACATTTTCAGTGAGTTATCTACCACGACCCCAAGATCTCTCTCTTGGTCAGTCTCTGCCAGTTCACACCCCATCAACTTGTATTTGTAGCTGGGATTCTTGGCCCCAATGTGCATTACTTTGCACTTGGCCACATTGAACCTCATCTGCCACGTTGACCCCCACTCACCCAGCCTGAACAGATCCCTTTGGAGTGCCTCACAATCCTCTGTGGTTCTTACCACCCTGAACAATTTAGTTTCATCCGCAAACTTGGCCACTTCACTGCTTACTCTCAACTCCAAATCATTTATGAACAAGTTAAAGAGCATGGGACCCAGTACTGAGCCCTGCGGCACTCCACTGCTTACCGTCCTCCACTGCATCGGTCTGCTTGATATGTTTTGGTTATTTCCACATTTTTTTGTGAGGAAAAAGATATTAGGAAGTTTGTCAAATCTTAAGAGTTCAGCAAAATTCTCACTGGGGTTTTGAACCATGGAGCCCTGAAGCAAGTATTTGGGGCAGGGGAGGTAAGAAAGAAAGCACAATAAATTCCAAACGTAGAATTCACTGCCACAGGAGGTGGTGGCGGCTACAAGCATAGCCATCTTTAAGAAGGGATTGGATAAAAATATGGAGCAGAGATCCATCAGTGCCTATTAGGCACAAACTATATATATATGTCTGTGTGTGTGTTTATATATATATACACACACACACATACACACATATTGGCCACTGTGTGACACAGAGTGTTGGACTGGATGGGCCATTGGCCTGATCCAACATGGCTTCTCTTATGTTCAAAGGTTCCAGAGCTCTGCTCCTGTGAGCTCCTGCCCCAAATGAGGCCTGGGAATAGCTAAGAGAGAGAAGATGTGCAAAGTGGCTAGCGGCAGGATCGGATCTACATGTTTTTTGAGGGGAGGCAAAATTAAAAAATGATGCGCCCTTTTGGGCCATTTTGCCTTACGATCTCATAGAATATAATGGACTCCATACCCAATTTGGCACCCTGCCCTCCGTTAGCGCCTGGGGCGAGCACTCCCCTCTGCCCCCCCCCCCCCTCAGATCTGGCCCTGGCTAGCAGGTCTGTTGTGGTCTTGGCTGTCGCCTTTGCTATGCACTATAATCTTTTAAAAACTGGACACAGTATTTTCAAAATGTTATGGAGCTGGGGAGCAGCACCTAATTTGTTAAAAGAAAAGGGGCCATGTGTGTGGTTGGGACATCATCGCTTGCTCCAAAGGAAGTCTGTCACCTTAATTCTGATTATTTTTTTTTGAACAAGCAGCAGTTGCTCAAAAGTAAGGCAAAGGTGTGCTCAGGTGTACTGATCTGTTCCTTTTAAGCAGAGTGCAATCAGGTTGCCAGCTCTGGGTTGGGAAATACCTGGGGATTTTGGGGGCGGAGCCTGGGAGGGTGGGGCTTGAGGAGGGGAGGGATCATCTCAGTATGATGTAATGCCATAGAGTCCAGCCTCCAAAGCAGCCATTTTCTCCAGGGGTCAGAAATGATCGGGACCACGGAGGTACAGAAACTTAGAAAGAAACGCACTCTCTCCGTTTACAAAATAGTAATAATGTATAATACAAACTGCATTCACCAAAACACCTTGAATAAATAGCACACTAATGCATTTTCAAAATCATCCCTAGTAACTGAATGCTAATGGATGCAAATTGGTAGAGGCATTTCATGAATAAAAATTTAAAAAAAATAAGGAAGCCAGGAAA
Source organism: Heteronotia binoei (assembly GCF_032191835.1). NCBI lineage: Eukaryota > Metazoa > Chordata > Lepidosauria > Squamata > Gekkonidae > Heteronotia > Heteronotia binoei. The sequence continues at coordinate 131,566,902 of NC_083228.1, read as the reverse complement.
TTTTGGCACTTCAAGTCTACTGTTCCTATATATATGACAAGATGGTCCCTTGAGGAAGGATAGTACATCCGAAACGAAATTGAACTGGTTCTGTTTTTTCGTCAGACTCGTCATAAATCATGAATTTTGGACAGTAGCTACGTTGTGCTTGGGATGGTTTTGTAACTGCATTAGTGTACTGTTTATTCAGGGTGTTTTGGTGAATGCAGTTTGTATTTCACATTGTTACTATTTTGCAAACGGAGAGAGTGTGTTTCTTTCTAATTTTCTCCAGGGGAAATGATCTTGATAGCCTGGAGATCCATTGTGGGTGATCTCCAGGTACCACCTGGAGATTGGCAACTCTAATAGATGTAGTACTGAAAGAGCATGGGCAAACAGGAATGGTACTGGAATATCTGCAGTAGACCTCCCCCCCACTCCCATTTGCTAGTGTTGTTGCAGTTTGCTTTATGGCTGTTTTACAGCAATGCTGTCATTCTACAAGTGGCAGGTTCCAGTGGTACCAGATCTGGAATCTTGTGTTGGACCTCTCGAGTCGGAACCACCATTTATTGAAATTAAGGGAGACATTGCACAAGCACTTTATTGGACTGGATTGTTGTATCACGCCGTATTGGAATTATTTGTATTGCAAATCAATTGGACTTGTCTAGAATGAACTGTTGAGAAATTAACATAATATTAATTGAAATAAGAATAAGCATATTTCTTTAGTAATCTGAGCATAGTTTATATTTGTATGTCTTGCGGGTCTTTACATGGCTTTCTCCGTTATACTACCCGGAGGCTTGCAGGACTAAGAAGATCCCTGGTACCCAGTCTAATCTCTTGAGTCAGCGTGAGGCAGAAATGATATGCTTTAGCAGGGGTAGAATTCTAGCAAAAGCTCCTTTGCATATTAGGCCGCACCCCCCTGATGTAGCCAATCCTCCAAGAGCTTACAAAAAAGAGCCTTGTAAGCTCTTGGAGGATTGGCTACATCAGGGCTGTGTGGCCTAATATGCAAAGGAGCTCCTGCTAGCATTCAACCCTGTGCTCTAGAAACTCTGTGTTTGTAGTCAAGCTGGTAATGGAACTTCAAACGGAGAATGATGTTGTGGCAGAATGTTGTGCCTTTTAACTGAGAATTGATCTGTTAAATTTATATGCACACTTTCATATTATCAAAACCTCAGCGTGTCTTGTCTTTTGAATAGAGCTGAGCTTTTTACTTTTTCACCTTGCTCACAGGCAGAAAAGAATGATTCTTTCATTAGTTGAGGAGGAGTGGTCTGGCAGAGAAAAAAAAAAGTCCACTTTAGCTTCAATCGCTGTAGCTACTCTTCTTGGGTCCCGATTTCCCTGCCCCCCTCCCAAGTCTGTAAACTGTGACACCAGAGTGAATGAAAGGAGCATATCCTTCACTGTGATTTGGCTTAGGGTTGCCAAGTCCGCCTCAAGAAATATCTGGGGACTTTGGGGGTGGAGCCAGGAGCAAGGGTGTGGCAAGCACAATTGAACTCCAAAGGGAGTTCTGGCCATCACATTTAAAGGAACCGTGCTCCTTTTAAATGCCTTCCCTCTGTTTGGAATAATGAAGGATAGGGGCACCTTCTCTTGGGGCTCATAGAATTGGGTTAGGGTTAGGGTTATATAATAATAATGGTCCAATAATTTTGAAACTTGGGTATTTTGAGGAGAGTCACTATATAGTATGCTGAAAATTTGGTGCCTCTACCTCAAAAAACAGCCCCCACAGGGCTCTAGATACCCGCAGATCAATTCTCCATTATACCCTATGGGAACTGATCTCCATAGGGATTAATGAAGTGCCAAGCAGGCATTTCCCTCCCCTCCCCCGCTTTCTGATGACCCTGAGGCGGGGGGGGAGGGCCTCCAAACCGGGAGATCCCCTGCCCCCACCTGGGGATTGGCAGCCCTAATTTGGCTTTAGGATGATGCCACATAGCCAATACAATTTGACTTGAGGGATGACATCACTAAGACAATTCAGAGTGATGGAGAGAAGCACTGGTCCAACTCTGGTTTGGCTTCTTAACAGTACCACAAGACCAATCGGATTTGTTCAAAGCCCAGTTAAGGTGAGGCCAATGTTTTCTGTGCTCACTCTTGCATTGAGCAGCCCTGAGATATAAGAGTGTTGCCAGGACAATACACAAGTGGTAAAGGGAAGGCAAATAAAGTGAGCCATTAGGGTGTATTGGGTGTAACCCCCCCCCACCCAAAATCCTAGAAAATAGTCATTTTTGGAATATTTTGCTCAGCCATACTTTTTAGATATTAAAGGAAGTGTAACATGAAAATATAATTTAGTGAACCAAAGCTACTTACTGTTCAGTGATTCTTTTAGCCAATCAAATCCTCAATAGCCATTCAGAAGTCATGTTGGCACTGCCCACGTTCTACGAACACTTGGTAGACACACGAATATGTGTCAGTATGCACCATAGCTTCCATGAGCTCCATGTTGGGGACTGGAAGGCATATTCAATGTTAGAAGGAATGTCTTTAATATGTGCTTTTCCACATAAAAAATAAGTTGCCTATTATAATAAAAATGTGCGCCCTTAACTTGCGTGGGATGGAGAAAGTAGAGAAAGAAGTCCTTTTCTCCCTTTCTCACAATACAAGAAGTGGGCATTCAATGAAATTGCTGAGCGGTCAGGTTAAAACGGATAAAAGGAACTCCTTCTTCACCCAAAGGGTGATTAACATGTGGAATTCACTGCCACAGGAGGTGGTGGCAGCTACAAGCATAGCCAGCTTCAAGAGGGGATTGGATAAAAATATGGAGCAGAGGTCCATCAGTGGCTATTAGCCACAGTATATTATTGGAATTGTCTGGGGCAGTGAAGCTCTGTATTCTTGGTGCTTGGGGGGGCAAAGTGGAAGGGCTTCTAGACCCACTTGTGAACCTCCTGATGGCACTTTGTTTTGTTTTGTTTTTGTTGGCCACTGTGTGACACAGAGTGTTAGACTGGATGGGCCATTGGCCTGATCCAACATGGCTTCTCTTATGTTCTCACAGCCCTGGCAATTAAAATTTGCCTGATCAATCAATCAATCAACTGAAACTTTAGTTGATTAATCTGCCAACACCTATTAAACCTTATTTCATACATTTAAATTCATCCTAAGTATGATGAGCTCTGCTTTCTTTTGCCCCTTTTTTTTTTTTTTAAAGAACTTCTGAAATTTTCATTGATGGGGACAATGGCATGCTAAATTGAATGAAGCTGAAAGCCTCCCTTCTGCATCCCAAATTTCTTTTTTTGAGAAACCTGGCTTTCCTTGTTGCTTCAGAAAAGAGAAGCTACGTTTGAAAAGAATGTTGATTCCTGGCATTTAGAAAGTATTGTTGCATTCCAAATCTGCATTGTAAGGCACAGGTTTGCGCTATGAGGATCACAGACTCGAATTGCAGGGAACAGCTGGCGCCGGGTTACGAACATAGCCGTTCAAGCTGAAGCTGTGCTGGTGGGGTACAATGGAATTCCAGTTTCGGTTTGCATTGGGCAGACACAATTCAGTTTTTAATGTGGGTTAAAAGAGTTCCCTCCCCCCCCCACAATGGCGATCAGCTAGTGGCCCCCCGTTAGCCAAAAGAAATCACCAAGCGGCATTCCTGTGTTATTCAAAAAATGTGCGTCTTTTTCTGAAGAAAACAAAAAAATAGTTCTCAACTCCAGCAAGTGGGTCCACCTGAATTCACCATTTCTATGCCTTATATTTAACAAGACAGCGGCATCCTGTAAGGTGCAGAACAATGTTAGTTAATTGGAGTTTGGGGCTCGATGGTTGAGGTGAATCTGGTTGGCTGAGAGCAGTTGTTCAAAGTTTACTTCGGTTTCTCAATGCTTTCTTGTATACATCTATAGGTCTGTTTAAATTGAATACAGTTCCCTGCAAAAGCTTGAATTTCAAGAAATAACTGTTTGTGCACCACTCGTGAACATTTGAGTGACATTTGTGCAAAGTGAAAGGGGGGGAATGACGAGGGAATTCTTTATGTAGCTGCTTACAGTTTGTTTGGTCTTTTGGTGGGGGGAGAAATACAGTTATCCCCACTGGGACTGTAAAAAACTTAGGGGTTTCTCTCTTGCTCCTCTCCCCGACCCTGGTCTTCTTTACTTTGAGTTATTTGGGGGGCACAAGAGAAGAGGGACGGAAGAGGAGAGGGCCAAAAAATGCTGACCTTAATTAATAGAAGATCCACTAGAGCCAAGGGGAAAAAAAAGATTTGGCTCTCAAGGCCTGGGCCTCCCCTGATCCTCTCCTGGGTGTAATGAGAGAGAGTTCAGCTTCATTATTGGCGGCTGAGGCAAAGGGTCACCGCCGATGGATTTCTAAGGCCTTCATTGAGAGCTCCGCTTCATGCTGAGAGGAGCTGGCCATGCTCTTGGACACCTGGTCATTAACATTGCTAATTAGTAGCCATTAATCAGGGCCCTCGGGTTTCTCTCTCTCTCTTTCCCCCCCTCTGTTGTGTGGGCACAGGCCCAGTCAAACAAGAGGACTGTTTCATTACCTCCGCAAGAGGTGGAATGAAAGCCATTCCCATCAACTCAAGATGAGATGGATTAAGGAAAGGTTAGACAACAGTTTAAGATGAGCTAGGCAGGGGCGGGAGGGGAGGACAAGGGAAGGGGGCCAGTGGCGTGGGGGGGAAAGTGAGGTGGGGGGGGACCTGAGCTGTCCTCTGAGGGGAAAATCAGTCACCTATAATTAATGACATCTTCCGTGACCTAATTCTAATCACCGTGTGAGCTTTCTGCCAACAACTAAACCTCTGTATCTTCGAAAGGGCTCCAATTTATCTGTTTGCACATGAAATTAGCTGGCAGCCCAAGTGCCTCCTTGTTTGAATTTTCGGGTGGTGAGAGCAACAGGTTTCAACCGCATATGGATATCAGTATCAAACCCCACCCCCCACCGAAAAACCGTGGCAAAATCATACTTTGAATTCGCTCGAAAAAGATTTTCTTTCTCGTTCCCTGCAACAAAACGTGCCCCCCCCATTTTGAGTTTCTGTATTGTAAATGGTGTTTTGACAGGTTTTTTGATGATGGACAAGGAAGATGGAGAGAAGGAAAACAAAGACAAAAAAAGAGAGACAAACTCTTTAAAATAAACCCAAGGAGGCATTACGCAGGGGTGTCAAAGTCGTTTGTTTGAGGGCCGGATCTGACATAAATGAGACCTTGCTGGGCCGGGCCATGTTGGGTTGGGCCATGTGTGTACCTATATATGATTAGGTAGCAGAGATATACATTTTATAAAGAACACAGATAAGCACAAATATATTTTTAAAACTTAAAACATGCACAAAACGTTAGCACTCATTGGTCTTAAAGATGCTTTCTTTGTATTTCTCCCATGGGATTCAGGGAACTGAGCAAAGGAAGCTCTGGCTCTTTCCTTCCTTCCTCAGAGGACTGGGGGTGGGTAGCCTCAGCCAATAGAAGGAAGAGAGGCTTGGCTCAGTAGCTCTGCTGTGCAATTGAGATAGCCTGGCAAAGCAAGCTATTTCTCTCCCCTTCCTTCCCAAGGGAGGAGCCTCAGCTAATGGAGAAAATAGAGGTTTTGCTCTTTAGCTCCTGTGCAGTCGAGCAAGCCTTGCAAAGCAAGCTATTATGCAGAAGGAAGCAAGATATAGGAAGAAGGAAGCAGATGACAGCCCGTTGCTCGGGGGCCTGTTAGGAGCCCTCCGGGGGCCTGATGCGGTCCCTGAAATGCATGTTTGACACCCCTGCATTACAGTAATCCGAAAAGATATATGATGGAAAGGACATTGCACATCTTTTCTGAAATGTGTTCATTTAAAGTTTTGTCTTTAATTGTTGGGCTCACATGCTTGAGCCCCCAGACCCCACAAAGCCTGAAGACAGAAAAGTGGGTGGATCACGCATTTGGCATATCAGCCTGAGCCGCCCACATTGTGTCTGAAAGGCTAAAAGGGCGCAGACATCTTACACTCGCATTCTTGCTTCCTTTTGCTGACACGTATTCTTGATAAATTGCTGGCTGTATCGAATCTTGGAGGCTATGAATACATAACCTCATGCTATTGAACAAATGCTTCCTGTTTCATTAACTGCCTGATTATTATTAGCATCCGCTAGAGATAAATAAATAAAACAAGGACTTGCAGAGAGCAAGCAAGCTTTCCTCACTTCCTCAATACACGTGTCGAGAGTCTTCATTCCTACATTTAATATATTGTTTGTAGTCTTTAATCAGAGATTATGTTAGGTCCATTTCTCAGGCCATGTTCTCCCAAACTGGGTGTATGCTCAGGGCTATGCATTTGTTGGCTGCTCACCATTATTCATGGGAATGCCTTCCCTACCTGCAAACAAGTGACAGGTCATCTGTAGAGTTGCCAACCTCCAGGTGAGGCCTGGAGATTTCCTGTAATTATATCTATACCACAGCACAAGGATCCACACTGTGTCACTGAAGTTAAGCTGTGGCAAGCATTTTTGGGCTGGCTGCCCCTCCTGCTGTGCCCACCATACCATATCAGAATCCCAGATTTGGTGACAGTTTGGTGTAGTGGTTAAGTGTGCGGACTCTTATCTGGGAGAACCGGATTTGATTCCCCACTCCTCCACTTGCAGCTACTGGAATGGCCTTGGGTCAGCCATAGCTCTGGCAGGAGTTGTCCTTGAAAGGGCAGCTACTGTAAGAGCTCTCTCAGCCCCACCCACCTCACGGTGGTCTGTTGTGGGGGCAGAAGATATAGGAGATTGTAAGCCGCTCTGAGTCCTTTGCGTATTAGGCCACACACCCCTGATATAGCCAATCCTCCTGGAGCTTACAGAAGGCCCTGTACTAAGATCCCTGTAAGTTCTTGGAGGATTGGCTACATCAGGGGTGTGTGGCCTAATATGTAAAGAAGTTCCTGCTACAAAAAAAGACCTGCCTCTTGTGTTATGGTTAGGATTGTCAGCCTCCAGGTATCTGAAAATCTTCTGGAATTACAGCTCTAGCCTACAGAGATCAGTTTCCTTGGAACAAGCCAGCAACTTCAGAGATCTCAACCCTGCTGAGATCTCTCCCCTCCCCAAACTCCACCTTGCTCAGGCAATCGCTCCCAAATCTCCTGGAATTTCCTAACTCTATGATTCTATATAGAAAGGAATAGGAAGCAGAGAATGAGTATAAATGGGCAGTCTTCGCAGTGGAGGATGGTAAGCAGTGGGGTGCCGCAGGGCTCAGTACTGGGTCCCATGCTCTTTAACTTGTTCATAAATGATTTGGAGTTGGGAGTGAGCAGTGAAGTGGCCAAGTTTGCAGATGACACTAAATTGTTCAGGGTGGTGAGAACCAGAGAGGATTGTGAGGCACCCCAAAGGGATCTGTTGAGGCTGGGTGAGTGGGAGTCAGTGTGGCAGATGAGGTTCAATGTGGCCAAGTGCAAAGTAATGCACATTGGGGACAAGAATCCCAGCTACAAATACAAGTTGATGGGGTGTGAGACTGGGCAGAGACTGACCAAGAGAGAGATCTTGGGGTCGTGGTAGATAACTCACTGAAAATGTCAAGACAGCGTGTGATTGCAATAAAAAAGGCCAACGCCATGCTGGGAATTATTAGGAAGGGAATTGAAAACAAATAAGCCAGTATCATAATGCCCCTGTATAAATCGATGGTGCGGTCTCATTTGGAATACTGTGTGCAATTCTGGTCACCGCACCTCAAAAAGGATATTTTAGCACTGGAAAAAGTCCAGAAAAGGGCAACTAGAATGATTAAAGGGTTGGAACACTTTCCCTATGAAGAAAGGTTAAAATGCTTGGGGCTCTTTAGCTTGGAGAAACGTTGACTGCAGGGTGGCATGATAGAGGTTTACAAGATAATGCATGGGATGGAGAAAGTAGAGAAAGAAGTACTTTTCTCCCTTTCTCACAATACAAGAACTCGTGGGCATTTGATGAAATTGCTGAGCAGTCAGGTTAAAATGAATAAAAAGAAGTACTTCTTCACCCAAAGGGTGATTAACATGTGGAATTCACTGCCACAGGAGGTGGTGGTGGCTACAAGCATAGACAGCTTCAAGACGGGGTTAGATAAAAATATGGAGCAAATGTCCATCAGTGGCTATTAGCCACAGTGTGTGTGTGTGTTTGGCCACTGTGTGACACAGAATGTTGGACTGGATGGGCCATTGGCCTGATCCAACATGGCTTCTCTTATGTTCTTATATTGTGTTTCCATGGCCATTTCTGTGAGAACTTGGGGGGGGGGGGAATATTACCATAGGAACACGTGCAGATGGACAGCTCCAAACCAATGTTATGAACGTCAGAACACTTCTCTCTGTTTCACTTTGCAGATGTATGCCAGCGGATGCTAACAATCACAGCCTGCTTTTCGGGCCATTCATAAGAAAAGTCATCTGGGATTTGCAAAGCTGATAGGTTGGATTTCGCCTTTTCACCGAAATTCAGGCACTCCTTGCAACACATATTTAGGGGAAGAACTTCGGGGGTCTGTCCTGCATTAACCCCCTGGCCCTTCTGAACCTTCTAGGGCTCTTTGCAAATGGAAAACTGCCACTCGTGCTGTCGCTGCATAATTCCTCAATAATGTACGTTTTAAAATCACATTGATCCAGAGAATATTAATGTGGTGGTAACTACTCCCGCAGGATACGAACCCCAGCGCTCCGATATATAAGAGCTGTTATTAGTCTCATAACCTGGCACTAACATTAATGGCCATTTTGTCCGAGCATACGGAAACATAAAAACAAGCCCTTGTAGGACTGAAAAAGCACTCAGTACACAGTTGTCCATAAA